>NC_138178.1:123008149-123608149 GCF_964165515.1 Mesoplodon bidens
CACTGTAATAGTCCTCTTCAGTGTGTTATAGTTCCTCAGTCCTTCCTAGTCTTTCATGCCCTTGGTACCTTTGAAGAGTCAAGGTCAGATATTGTGTGTTTGTCTGATCTTTTCTCATGATAGAGGTTATGAATAATTGGGTAGGATACCATATTCATTTTGTATTTCTGCTATGAAATATTACCACAAACCAATTGACCTAAAGCAAAAGTTTATCATCTCATTTCTCTATAGAAAATCAGCCAAGGGACTTCCTTGGTGGCACAGTGGTTGAGAGTCCGCCTGCCAATGCAGGGGACACAGGTTCGATCCCTGGTCTGGGAGGATCACACATGCCATGGAGCAACTGAGCCATGTGCCACAACTACTGAGACTGTTCTCTAGAGCCCGTGAGCCACAACTACTGAGCCTGTGTGCCACAACTACTGAAACCTGTGTGCCCTAGAGCCCAAATGCCACAACTACTGAGCCCACATGCCACAACTACTGAAGCCCGCATGCCTAGAGCCCCGTGCTCTGCAAAGAGAAGACACGGCAATGAGAAGCCTGTGCACCTCAACAAAGAGTAGCCCCCACTCACTGTAAATAGAGAAAAGCCCATGCATAGCAACGAAGACCCAACGCAGCCAAAAATAAATAAAATTTACAAAAAAAAAGAAAATCAGCTGAGCCAATCTTGGAGACAATAGAGGAGCGGAAATTCAAGTTGGCTCCACTGATTTTTTCTGCTCCAGATTTCACAGGTTGAAATCAAGATGTTGGCAGAGCTGCTTTCCTTACTGGAGGTTTTGAGAAAGTCTACTTCTAACTTTATTTAGGTGGTTTTCTGAATTCAGGTCCCATTTCCTTCCTGGCTGTCAGCCAGAGTTGATTTTGGCTTGTAGAGGCAGTTTATATTCCTTCTGTTGCCCTCCTTTCTCCCCCTTAAACCAGCAACTGGGGAATCGAGTCCTTCTCATTCTTTAAATCTCTCTGAAGAGATAGCTAATAGCTGAACTAACTTTTAGAAACAGTATTTTAGCTATAAAGCGAAAGACAAAATGAGGGTATAGCAACAATGAATTTAGTTGGTAAATTTGTTTCTCGCAGGGTATGGGTTCGACCCTAGGGTTGAACAAACAATAAATATATTGTAGATAATGAGAGCCAGATACCTCACTGTTGGATAAAGATAATGGCACACCATTAGCAATAGGCAATACCTTGGACCAGACCTTAGTTTCTAAATACCATTTTCAAGTCTATATACTTTAATAATTTTTAATATCACTATAATTTATCAATGGAAGGTTTTCAGGCAACAACTGTATTCATTTCTTTCTCAAATTATCTTTAAATTATTTGACATTTAAATGTCAAATTGAACATTTACAGTAGCACAATGCATATACTCAATTGTTTTGGAAACAAACGTCTGTGACCAAGTCCCCACAGGCACAGTAAAAGCAATTACACTGCAACTGCTTTCTGGTCAATAATTGTAAAATACTGTCAACTGTATGATGCATCCTCATTTCAGAGGTGAAAGATGTGAAGTAAAAATGTGACTTAGAATGAATGAAATACTGTAAATATAAAATGCATGTGACATACTAGTCAATTAAGTCTGGATGGATCACCAACTTAAACTTGGTTCCCTCTTTTTGCTCAAAGACCAAAAAAATCTTACCTAATTTCACATTGAAATTACATCCCCATTGCAACCCCTTTACCTCACATCACTGACAAAAAAACATTATAACTGTCAACCAGCATAAATGTGTACCCAAAGAAATCCATTTTTCCCAACAATTGAAACATTGATAAACATACGAATATATTTCAATGTAGACTAAAATAAAATTGTACGAATTGGTAATTCACTATGCTGAGATTACATATGCACATATATTCACACATGCACACTCACAAATAATTTGTATCCATGACAGTTAAATCAGCTTTAATATTGGAAGATGTCATAAGAGATACTCAAAATTTAAGCCCTTTAAACCAATTTAACCTAGATTCTAAATTGTGCCTGTTCATTTAAAATATGTCTCCTTAAATCACTATCATTAAATTACTTCTCTGTAAAATTGGTTTTAAAATCTAATATATTTTTATTCATGTTATAAATCTTTCAGCTTGGGCTCTTTTGGGGTTCAATTTGTTGATTTTAGTACATAATGTTCTCACATTGGATGAGGAGTTAATTAATAGTTTGTGCCACATTTCTGTCACAGATAAATTCTAAGAATGATTTATTTGATTGATTGGCAATTCATAACCTTGTACAAAAGCACATAATAACTTCAACTAGAATTAAGCCTCACCACATATGGTTCCTTCCCATTATCAGCAAATGACTACAGGATGAACAAATGATTACTTGGCAGTCATTCTGACTCTAGGAAAAAAGAATCATTTGAAAACATTGTAAGAACTATAGAATTAATGCAAAATATTATGGCTTATGGTTATGTAGACACTTGATTTTTCACAATTTACTGATCTTCTCATAACACTGTTTCTCTTTCATATCTAAGTTACTCGCTCAAAATCATTTGGAATGCTATTATTATTGCCCTAGAAGAAGGTATTTCTAGAAGTCAAATAGTCTGTCTTTGGGTAGCAAATAAGCTTTGGAACTGTTGGTACCTGATAAAATATTGCTATCATCTTTTTAATTTTATAAAATAAGTTTATTATCAGGGTAGAAAAACAAGACAATTCTAATTCATTTAGAGGCAGTAGTACAGAAGAACAAACACATACTTTGGTATCAGAAGCCCCCAGTCATATTTCCATATGTGACTTTCTAGCCATACAGTCTTCAACATGTTATTTAACTTTTTCCTTAGTTTCCTGATCTACAAAATAGGAAAAATGATAACACACCATAGCACTGCTGTGATCATTATGTTTACGTATATAAAGTTCCTGATATAACAATGCTCAATGAGTAGTGTTTCATGGATTCAAATGATTTATAATTCATACATATAAAAGGATTTCTTTTCACATTTGTCTATTAAGCATTTCAATGAAAGATTAAAACAGACTTATTTGTAAAGTATTTATACGTACACTAGGCAGTTTCCATTGAATTTTATTTTATTCTAATATTTAACTTTTTGTATATAATCTACTGCTCCAATGAATGTAAGAGCACCTTAACGGCAGAGACATTCTTTAATATTCTTACCCACCTTGGCACCAGTCTTTTTGATAAAAGTCCTGAAGAGCTTAAAAATAGACTCTAATAAAAATCGAAATCAAATCAACAAAAAATACTTGAAGTGTTACCACCAGAAGAGATTTTCAAGACTAGCATACAAAATCTTTCCATAATAAAATTTACTTTTATTTTTGCACTTAGGTGTCTGTTTTTCCCTTAGACAATGAGGAAGATCTTTTCCTGCCAAACTAGATTGTGGTGAACTTCACTGCACTGCAAACATCGTGTTCTTTCCCTAGAAACCTAACAGATAGTCACAACAGATACGTGGATGTAGAGAGCTCTCAGACCTCAGAAACATGTATGCAACTTGTGACAAATTACAGTGTATCTGAAGTAGGTTTTTTTTTTTTATAAGTCTAAACTATAGACAATTTCTGATGAAGAAGCCAGTAATTTGCTACAGTGAAAAATAAGAGCCATGACACATAGAAGCAATTATTTTGCTGCCAAATACAGGAATAGAAGAGATCAGTGAACATAGTAGAATTTTGACAATAAGTGAAAAAGGAAAATATACTAAAACAAGTAACTTAATTACCCCAGCAAAGAACTTCATCCATATTTACTAAGAAAAGATGGAAAATTAAAATAGCATTTGCAGTTTCTTTTATGTACAAATAATAATTGTGCATTTCACTCCTGAGTTAAGTCATTCTCAAGTTCATCTGTTGTTTTATTTATAACGTTTTGCATTCAATTTCATTGAATGCAATTTTTAAATCCACTTCCTAAATCCCACGCAAAGTGTAACCCATATGACAGCGTCAGGATCTAGGTTTATTGGAACGACAGATCAGGTAAGCAGCATTCAATGTAGAATTTTCTTTCTCTTGTTTGGCTACATAATATACTACACAAATATGTGACATTGCTTATAGAAAGTGATTAAGTTTTATCAGATTTAATAGATATGCACATAAACCCAACCAGTTACATAAAAACCTTCCTTTTTCCTTTCATTTTACACCATCTTAGTCTGTTTATATTTTCTAAGTACGTGCATAGACTATTCCCCTTTTTTCTGAGAGGTCAACAGAGAATCATCTGGTCCGTGGAATTATGGACGATATTTCTACACACTTGTCTCTAAATCCTATTAAATGATATTTTGAAAATAAAACACCAGCACTTAAAAATGACATTTAGAAAACAAATATTTTAAAGGAATTTATACCAGTATATAAATACATGTATTAGTTACTATGTATATAAGAAATTTATGTAATATGCTTCAAAATAGATGCCAAATTTAAGCCTACCTCTTCAACTGTTTTCAATTGCTGAAAAGACAAATTTCATTCAAGAAACAGGTCAAGCAAAAATCTGTTTGTGTCAGCAGAAAGTCAGTTTGGTGAACTGTCAGTAAATCCCTAACAGCACAGAAGGAAAAAGCTATTTCAGTGCTGTATGTGAAAGAGCCTAAGCAGCTAAACTTCAGAGCTAGGAGCGAAGCCTGCAAGGCTTGCATTTGGAAACAAAAAACAAACAAAACAAAACAAAAACCCCACATATTTTGCTATACAGCAAAATGATGCCAAAACCGTTTTGCTTTAGAAACACTCCCGAGAACTAAGGAGATACACAACCAACAAATCCTCCCATTTTAGTCTGAGATTTCATTTGATACTTTAAATCAGTAAATGTTAGAGCTGGAACAACCTTAGAGAGTATGTTATCCAACCTCCTCATTTTACAATAAAAAGTTCACTGGATTTGGAGTCCAGACACCCGAGTTAATTTCCTAAGCAATATTTAATGGTCGAGTTTCCTTAAGCATGCCATTTAAACTCTGAGCCTCATTCCTTATCTACAAAACAGACAAAATGATACCTACATTACAGGTTTGTAATGATAATTGTATTAGTTTTCTATTGCTGCTGTAACCAATTACCACAAACTTGGTGGCTTAAAACAAGCTTATTATCATAATTCTGGAGACCAGAAGTCTGAAAAGGGGTCACAGGAGGCTAAAATCAAGCTATTGGCAGGCCTGAGCTCCTTTTGGTGGCTCTAGGGGAGCATTTGTTACCTTACCTTTCCCAGCTTCTAGACGCTGCCCGAATTCCTTGGCTCCTTGCACCCTTCTTCCCTCTCTGCTACTGACTCACCTACTCCCCGCTCTCTCTCTCTCCCTTATAAGGAATTTCATGTACATTGGGCCCACCTGGATAAACCAGGATACTCTCCCCACCACAGGGTCAGCTGATTAGCAACATGAATTCATCATTAACCTTAATTCCCCTTTTCCACTGAACAACATACTCACAGGTTCTGGGGATTAGGACATGGGCATCTTTGGAGGGAGGGAATTATTTTGCCTACCATTAAAACTACTCAAATAATACATCACAAAGTACTTTATGTGTGTAAACAATTTCTGTTAGGAGAAGTAAGGAAACAATGTTTAGGTCTGCTGTTAATCAGCAGCAGAACTCACCTTGGCCCCAGGTCTCCTAAGTACCAGACCAGAATGTTATACACCACCACTTGAGGGATCTTGCAGGGAGCACGTATAGGCAAGACCATAAAGGTGGCTTAGATTCAGTAACAGACACAGGACACATATCTGCCCCCAATACTGGAGAGACAGACAGTTGATTACAGGGAATCATGGCTTTCTGGAGCAGAACCTCATAATCATAAACTGCCATAGGAAAAATTGCTGGGGTGGAAAAACCTCAACTCTAATTGACACATTGCTGAGGCTGAGTGCAGACAACTCTGATAGTTAAAAATTCCAAGGGGACCCAGTCTTGGGGGTCCCACAAAATTGTGAGATTCACCTAGAGAGCTCAACCAGATTCCCACAGTAAATATCAGAGAAAAGTTCCTTTTTGCTTCCTGACGGGAGAGGGAAAAAGAAACCCTTTTGAACTATGCCAGAGAACTCTGTTCTTCTTAATAAGGACTACTCTCAGCTGAAACTAATTAAGCAGAGCCTAACCTGCTGGGGTATTATCAGAGCCTACCTGACCTGAGAAAACGAAACACCAAACTCCAGTTGATTCTAGCATTCCACAGGGAAGATGCGAAATACTCAAATCCAGCCCACACTAGCCATCCTGTTCCACCTAAGTGAGGAGAAGAAACTGAGAAACACTTTTGAAGTTCTCAGTCCAGAGGCATAGGCTTCCTGAAAGACTGAGACCTAATCTTAGAACTATAGGATAAATTCCCTACACTGACACCTCACCACCACATATTTAAGGCCTATTTACAGCAGTGTATTTTACTTAGTCTATCATATCCAGCTATCAAGAAAAAAGTATAAGGTATATCAAAAGACAAAAACACAATTTGAAGAGACAAAGCAAGCATCAGAACCATATATGGCAGAGATGTTGGAATTATCAGACCAGGAATTTAAAACATCTGTGATTAATATGCTAAGGGCTCTAATGCATAAAGGAGAAAAAATAAGAGAACAGATGGATAATGTAAGCTAAAAGATGGAAATTCTATGAAAGAACCAAAAACAAATGCTAGATAAAAAACACTGTAACAGAGAAAAAGAATACATTTGATGGGTTTATTAATAGACTGGTCAGGCTGAGGATATATCAATAGAATCCTCAAAAACTGAAAAGCAAAGAGAACAAAGATGAAAGACACAGAACAGAATATCCGAGGACTATGGGACAACTACAAAAGATGTAACATATGCATAATGGGAATACCAGAAGGAGAAAAAAAGAGCAAAAGGAATGAAAGAACTATTTGAAACAATAATGACTGAGAATTTTCCCAAATTAATGCCAGGCACTAAACCATAGATCCAGGAAGTTGAGAGAATATCAAGCATGATAAATCCCAATAAAGTAAATCTAGGCATGTCATTTTCACACTACAGAAAATCAAAGACAAAGAAAAAAGTCCTGAAAAATATTACAGGAAAAAAAAACCTTATAGAGGAACAAATATAAAAATTATGTCTGGCTTCTGCTCAGAAAACATATCAGTAATAAAATGGAGTGAAATATTTAAAGTGCTCAGAGAAAAAAAAATCCACCAACCTAGAATTCCATACCCTGCAAAATTTTCCTTCAAAAGTGAAGAAATTAACACTTTCTCAGACAAACAAAAATTATTGCCAGTCAACCTGCCTTGAAAGAAATGGTAAAAGGAGTTCTTTAGAGACAAGGAAAATTATATAGATCAGAAACTCAGATCTACATAGAGAAAGGAAGAACATCAAAGATGGAATAAGTGAAAGTAAGATAAAAATTTTTATTTTTCTTATTCTTAATTGATCTAAGAGATAATAGTTTTTTCAAAAGAATAGCAACAATGTATTTGACTTTATATTATAAATGTATATATACACATATATAAGTGACATGAATGACAGCAATGATATAAGGGATGGAAGGAGGAATTAAAATTATTTTGTTATTATAATGTACTCACACTACCTGTGAAATCATTTAGTATAATTTAAAAGTGGACTTGGATTAGTTGTAAATGAATATTGAAAACTCTAGGGCAACGACTTAAGCAGGGGGGGAAGAACTGATATGCTAAGTGTCATGAATCTGTGAAACTAACACTTGTCAAGTGGTGCACAGGGTGCTGGATGGTGAGCCATGGTTCAACAATAGACTGCAAGAGAAAGTGAAATAGAGAAATTAATTACTCACGGGTCTTGGAGGAAGTACCTGACAAATCTCGAGGGACCACAGGGAGAGGTCAAGAAAGAGTGCAGACAGAGGGAGAGACAGACCTGGGGCACATGCCTTTATTAGGGTATGTGAGTGGAGCAGTTTGGGGTTCCCAAACTAAGGCTTGTATTAGTCAATTCAAACCAAAAGAGTGGTATTTTGGTAAGCCCTGTGGAGGTCTTATATAAGAGGTATATAAGGGGAAGGTATTGGGAGGCAGAGGAGACTGTTGATCACAAGGGCTATTGGGGAAATCATATCAGGAACTTAACATTTACTTGTGACTCTGCAGCTGTTATTTAGAGCATGTACAATACTTGCATCAAGGGCTAGTGTCAGTTTAAGGTCACTGCAGGCTGCTTGACCAAACAGAATAGATGCCAAGGAAGCAATGCCATGGAGAAGCTTAACTAAACCCTCAACACTAAGGAAGAATAGAAAATGGAATAATATAAAATGCTTACTTGAAGTCACAAAAGGCAGAAAAAGAGAAGACAAAATTAGGAACAAAGAACAAGGGCCACAAATAGAACATACTAACGAATATGGTAGATATTAATCCAACAATCAGTTTAAATGTCAATGGTCTAAGTGTACCAATTAAATGATGAAGATTGTCAGGGTGGATTAAAAACATGACTCAACTATATTTTCTCTACAAGAAAAGCATTTTAAATATAAAGACACATATAGATTATAAGTAACTGGAAGGAGGGTAACATATTATGATAACACTAATCAAAAGAAAACAGGAATAGCTACTTTAACTTCAGACATAGAAGACTTCAGAGTAAGGAAAGTTTTCAGAAATAATGAAAAACACTACATAATGATAAAGGAGTCAGTTCTCCAAGAAGATATAACAATTCTTAATGTGTATATGACTAACAGAGCATCACACTATGTGAGGCAAAAAATTGATAGACCTGAAAAGAGAAATAGATGAATCTACTGTCATAGTTGGAGACTTCAACAATACCCTCTCAGGAATGGACAGATTCAGCAGGTAGAAAACCAGTAAGAATGTGGTTGAACTCAACAACACCATCAATAAACTAGATATACCTGACACCTATAGACCATTTCACCCAACAACAGCAGAATATGTATTTTTTGCAAAACCTCATGGTACATTCGCCAAGATAAACCACATTCTGGGTCATAAACATACCTTAACAAATTTAAAAGAATACAAATCATACAATGTCTGCTCTCAGACTATAGTGGAATGATATAGAAATCAATAACAGAAAGATAACTATATAAATCCAAAATAAATAGATATTAAATATGATACTTCTAAATACATATGAATCAAAGAAGAAATATCAAGAGAAATTTAAAAATATTTGAACTAAATGAAAATAAAAGCACAATTTATCAAAATTTGTGGGATGCAGAGAAAGCAGTACTTCAAAGAAAATTTATAGTGTTTAATGTACATATTAAAAAAGAAGAAAAACTAAAATCAATAATCTAAGTTTCCACCTTAAGAAGCTAGAAAAAGGAGAGAAAATTTTATCCAAAGTAAGTAGGACAAAAGAAATAATAAGAATTATAGCAGAAATCAGTGAAATCGAAAGAGGAAATCAATATAACCAAAAGCTGGTTCTTTGAAAAGATCAATAACATCTATAAGCCTCTAGCCAGGTTAGTTAAGAAAAAAAGAGATGATATAGATGATATTTAGGTAAGACTTTGGACTTTAGATTTTAGAATTGATGCTGGAATGAATTTAGACTTTAGGAGGTATTTGGATGGAATGAATGTATTTGGCATGGTCGAAGGACATGAATTCTGCATATCCAGAGGTAGAATATTGTGGACTGCATGTTTGCCCCTCTCCATTCATATGTTGAAACCCTAATTCCCAGTGTGATGGTATTCGGAAATGGGGTCTCTTGGAGATAATTAGGTCATGAGGGTGGAGCCCTTATTATAGAATTAGTGTCCTTATAATAAGGACAGGAAAGAGCTTCCTCTCTCTCTCTCTGGATGCCTCATCTGTTCCTTACTCTTTCCTTGCACTACCTCACCCCTCTGCCAAGTAAAGACACAGTAAGTAGGCAGCTCTCTACAAGCCAGGAGCCCAAACCTCACCAGACACCAGACTTTCCAGTACCTTGATCCTGGACTTCCCACCCATCAGATCTGTGAGAAATAAATGTTTGTTGTCTAAGCCACCTAGTCTATGGTATTTTTATCATAGAAGCCAGAAATGACTAAGACAGAAAGTAATACCACTCCCTTTCCAATTCTGAGTAGTTCTATATAGTCAAAGATTTGAATTGTTGTAGGTAATATAAGTTGGATCACTCAACACAGATTTCAGTTCCTTTAGTTTTATCTTTTTCTTACCTGCCCCAGTGACTGGAAAACTAAAATACATTTGCCTATGTTGCTAGATGGGGCATAACATCAGCATTTTTCCAATAGGCCATAAGTAGAAGTACACAAGTACCATACTTTCTTTTTACTCCCTTCTAACTTCCTGGAATATATGTTATATCTGTAGCATAGCAGTTGTCACTAAGCATGATGGAGCAGAAAGAGAGAAAGCTCTTGGTTCCTTCATGGAAGTTTTCAGTTGCTATACTGCTTCTGGACTACCTACCTCCAGACTACTCTCATGCAAGAAAAAAATTAAGCCTCTTATTTACCTAAGTTCCTATAGTAGAGGTTACTGCAACCCACAGAAGAATTCTATCCTAATTGATGTACAGATCAGGGAAAAATTATACTTCTACTCCAGAGGCCTTTATGGATGTCTTTCTCCAAAGGCTTTTATGGATTCCTCTGAATGTGATTAAAGAATCACTACCATTCTTCCTTTGTATTTTGTAACTTTGAAATAATGCTAGTATCAGTTGTCTTTATGTTTCATTTACCCGAAAAGATCCTCACAAAGCTGTGTGCCTTTGAAGAGTAAACAGAGTGCAATATTTACATTCTCTATTATGCTTAGGACAGTATTTTTCTTTAAGTAAATGCACAAATATATTTTATTTGAAGAATAAAGTAGAAAACCATAGTAAAAGAATAGATATGAAAAAGAATGTAAATATATATATATATATATATATATGTATAACTGAATCACTTTACTGTACACCCAGAACTAACACAACATTGTAAATCAACTGTATTTCAATAAATTTTTTTTTTTTTTTTTTTTTTTTTTGTGGTACGCGGGCTTCTCACTGCTGTGGCCTCTCCCATTGCGGAGCACAGGCTCCGGATGCGCAGGCTCAGCGGCCATGGCGCACGGACCCAGCCGCTCCGCGGCATGTGGGATCTTCCCACACCGGGGCACGAACCCGTGTCCCCTGCATCGGCAGGCGGACTCTCAACCACTGCGCCACCAGGGAAGCCCCAATAAAATTTTTTAAAAAGAAAAAGAATACTTTATGAAAATAATTTATTTTTCCTTAATGATAAAAAATACTTCATTTTAGGCAATTAAAATAAGACAAGGAATAAAAAATATTTGAACCATATTATTTTTCATTTTATCTCAGAAATGCAATTACGATTTAAAAGTCTGTGTATTTACCAAGAGAATATAGTTGTTGGTTTAGCCTAAAGCATCAGCACTTTCTAGCATCTATTAGTTTTCTGGAAACGTCTTATGTCTCAATCATTTTTGCTTAATTAAAATAGTTAACTTTAAAAGATGACAGATGTACAAAAATTCTTTTGAGCTTGAAATATTTTTCTATTGTTTTAATACAGAAAATGTTGAATTGGGACAAAAAGTGGCAATAGGTAAAACTAAGTTTGTAACTGACCGCTGAATTGAGTGCAAGAAATACAAAGGAGACCAGCACAATGACGTAACTTTTAAAATTAATCCTCCTCTTTCATTTAGTTTTCGGTCTAAAATATGGGTCATGGAGAATTTTGCAACAATTTTGGCCAGAGTCAAGCAACCCTCTCAGCAACATTCATTAACTTGTTATATCATTACCATCATTTGTTAAAGAATTGTTCCCAAAATTCAGCAGGAAAGTTAATTGCATTCTTGACCTCCAATTTCTACCTGCTTTCCATTGGTTATCAGTGTGAGTGAGGAAAATTGAGAGGCAATTCATAGGAATTTATAAGTAATGTGAATATTTACTGTTACCTTCCCTTTCGCTCACCAAGATTGACTGACATAATTACCTTTGTCTCCAGAGTAAAAGGGACCCCAAAACATTTGCAGAGTCATCTCCTATGAAGTTTCCTTTATAGATGCAAGGGGCTTGAATATTCTGTTCTCAGTTGAAAAGAATACTGCATTAGACATAGAAAAAACTCTCAAGGAATAGCAGAGAACTGTAGTATATTCAATACTTCATCCCTTCAACTAATTATGTTAATTTTAAATTAGCTGACCATTTACCTTGGTAGACACAAGTATGATTCAGGCAGAGAATCCTCTAGAGGCAATATAGTTTGAATTTTTTTTTTGAAGGTGAGGAAATTATATGGAGAAATCATTTTTTGTCTGAATGATTTTAATTCATTCAGAGACTACAGGTTGTAGAATTACATTGACACCAAGTTACTGAATTTCCATGACAATAAAATGTTTAAATTCCACAGTTATGGTTCTCATGTTAATTATATTTTGAGATCAAAGAGGATCTGAAGAGAACTACTGAGTACCTTCACTTTATGAAAATTCTAGCTATCTTATAATACTTAAAAATACCATGAACTCTCTGGTTACATATTGTCAGCATTACATATATTGGATAACAAATTGATATATCTTAGTCCAGTTCCAATGAAAGCCAAATTGTAACACAGGGTTCAAACGTTTTGGAACAATGTCCTTGCTCTTTGCTTAGGGTTGGAACTCGGTCCTCTGACCTTTCATGACCTAAAGGAATTGGCTTATGATTATTTGATTATGGAGGCTAAAATGTCCCAAGATCTGCAGCAAGCTGAACATCCCGGAGAGCTGATGGCATGATTTCAGCTAGAGTCTGAAGACCTAAGAACTAGAAATTTGATGATGTAAGTTCCAGCCTGAGGGCCATCAGGTTTGAGATCCAAGAAGAATGAATGTTTCAGGTTGAGGCCAAAGGCAGGAAAAGACTAGAGTCCCAATTCAAGTAGTCAGGCAGGAGGAGTTTTGTCTTATTCAACATTTTTGTTCTGTTCAAATCTTCAGTTGATTGGATGAAGCCCACCCGTATTTGGGAGGGCAATCTGCTTTATTCAGTCTACCAATTAAAATTAATTAATCTCATCCTGAAACGTTCTCACAGATGGACATTCCCAGAATAATGTTTAACCAAGTGTCTGGGCACCCCATGCCCTAGTCAAGTAGACACATAAAATTAACCATCACAGGGATCTACTGCCTACACCAAGAAAAGAAAAGAAAATCTGAAGACTGAGTTAAGAAAATCTGAAGACTGATGAACCACGGTTTCATCAACTGACTTTTTTTAATGTTAGTTGTTAGGATGACTAATACAGATAAACTTGTTATATTTAAATTCTATACTGTCAAAGAGAAATTGTACTGAACACTTGTTAAAAATTGTAAGGAAGACTTTATTCAAGAATATTATAATTACTGCCATAGGGGAGAAAGACTGAACTCAACTCAAGGCAAAGAGTTTTTAAGTACTGATATGAGTTAGTGCAAAAGTCCTAGAGGACATGAGAAGGGAGGTTGTTCAGTGTGATTAGGCCATCTCTGCTAATTGGTACTTAAAGAAATTAGGTCCATACCTTCCTATAGAGACTGGGAGACAGGGACCCTATCCTTCTTTGTAATTATATTTCAAAGGGATAGCTCCCAAATTCGTGAGAAAGACATTCCTAGGATGCAAAATTTGCAAGAGGCTGGGAGAAAATTTACACCTCAAAAAGGCAGAAAAGGAATTTACAATTGCAAGTTTTCCAAAGTACATGCTCTAAGAAAAGGGAGGTTAGGGGCCTAGAGTCTGACCAGCAGAGGCTCATCTTTGCAGGCAAACAGCTGGAAGATGGCCGCACTCTTTCTGATTACAACATCCAGAAAGAGTCTACCCTGCACCTGGTCCTCCATCTGAGGGGTGGTATGCAGATCTTTGTGAAGACCCTGACCGGCAAGACCGTCACCCTGGAGGTGGAGTCCAGTGACACCATCGAGAACGTGAAGGCCAAGATCCAGGATAAGGAAGGCATCCCCCCTGACCAGCAGAGGCTCATCTTTGCAGACAAACAGCTGGAAGATGGCCACACTCTTTCTGATTACAACATCTAGAAAGAGTCGACACTGCACCTGGTCCTCTGTCTGAGGGGTGGCTGTTAATTATTCGGTCTTGCAATCATAATGCCCAATGATGGCATCACTCTACACTCTAGCCATTTGCCCCAATTTGAGACTAGAAATGACCAGTTTCAGTAACCTGTTCAAAATGTTAATAAAGGTTTTGTGGCATGGTAAAAAAAAAAAAAAAAAAAAAAAAGGAAGAAACCTGTATAAAGTTTAGTCAACCTCAGGGGAACATTAAGGATGCCTTGGTCAATGCCAAAATTTAAAACTCTCTAGCTTATCATTAAAAGAAAAAATTGGGGGTAAAAGGATATGGTATATCATTGCTAAATGCATACATTGCAGGATTATTTGTAAAACCTAAGAATGTTTATACTTAATTCACTCATTTTTTTGCCACCAAATATTTAAAATTTGCCTGTTATGTGTCAACCAATGGTAGTATATACATTGCAGTGTGCTTTGAATATATATGAGATATTACTAATTAGCTGAAGCAAGTGATACCAGATTACTAGGTGATAACATTAAGTTTACTAGCATCCAGGGGACTTTTACAGCCACAAGCAGATAGAAGAGTTTTTAATCCACATTGAATAAAATTGACAGATAAAATGTTTACCTATTCCCTCTTGTTCTTGCTTTTTCTTCATTATTGCACTTGCTTTCCCAAAAATTTTCTCCAGAAGATCTACATACTCAATGTTAATATTTCCCTTTATATTCTTAAAATTAGGAATAGCAGGTAAATTAAATGCATTTTGCTCTAAACAGAAGACAATATAATGCATGCTCTAGTGGGTTTTTTTTAAAACTTTAATATAGGTGATGATTCTGAGAAACAAATCTAGAGACTAAATATTTTGTATTCAACAGTATATTCTATATTATACAATAACTATGCAATAGTATAATTACATATAATAACATATCAAATTTAAGTTTCTTAAAATGTTAAATAACTGTATAAATTATATGCTATATTTCATCTCTTTTGTATTGTCCAGAAATATCCTAGTTTTTTTTCTCCAATTAGCAATACTTTAGCTCATATCCTTTGACCAACTCTAATTGTGCTTCTGTTCCATTTCTTTCACTGAATAATTTATTCATTTATTTAGCAAATATTCATTAAACACCAAGTACATATCAGGCATTGTGATAATTACTGAAAATACATACAGAAATTAAGTACACTCAACGAGTTCTCATTATAATTTTCAAATAATTATTGTATAACAATTGCTCTAAGAGATTTTTTTTTTAATGTAATATAATCACAGAAAGCAAAGTGACTAGGCCTGAGGGAGACGGAAGTTTTCACAGAGAAAGGGATATTTGATTTAATTACTTAAGACAGAGTGGAAGTTTCTTTGTTATCTTCTGGTATCCAGTAGGGGGAAAATGCATTATAAATGAACAGTGGTAAACGGTAAGGCTTTTCCAGTTTGTGAGAGATGCTTATTCAGGAGAATAAATAAGTAAGGGCTAGAAAAGATAAACTGTAAGCACAAATGTAGGCTTATATTACTAAATGTCTTATTAGGGAAAAATTATTTTTTCTGATGATACAACAAAGGAATATTCAAAAAAATTTATAAGGTTTTTTGATAAAGTAATAAATGCTCAACCTGCATATAATTCTTAAAAATACTTATGTAGGATCTCTTTTACATCAAAAATCATGGCATATTCTAATGACATTCAAGGGTAACAAAATCCAGATAAGTTTTAAAATATTTGGTTAAATAAATTCCAGAAATAAGCTATCACTGCTTATATCATGATTATTTTCATGTGATTACAAGATATTCATGTGAACATTGAGTGAGAAATTATCCAGCTAAACCTTGTATGTGTATAAATTATGCATTTTGAACATACCTTATATATAACACATATAATACGAGCA
Source organism: Mesoplodon bidens (assembly GCF_964165515.1). NCBI lineage: Eukaryota > Metazoa > Chordata > Mammalia > Artiodactyla > Ziphiidae > Mesoplodon > Mesoplodon bidens. The sequence goes on from NC_138178.1 coordinate 123,024,202, forward strand.
TTAACTTAATTAATCAAAAAAATAAGAAATTTAAAAATATGTCAAGTGTATAAACTAAAAATCCCTAGGAAAAAAATGTCAATGAATCATTAAAGAGAGTAATAAATAATAGTCTCAAATCTAAATGAAAATTGTTGACTATAAATGGAAACATAAAACAATTAATAAATAGAAAAGCAATAAACAAATAGAAACATCAGATCAAAAAATTATCAAGCATTAATCAAAGTGGAAAAGCATGCTACAAAATATGCATTCCAACTGTTATCTCTACAAAGCAAAATATTGACAACAATAAACACTTTGAATACATACAATACTAAATCATTCATAACTATTAAAATCTGTTAGAATATATGATACATTGGCTACATCTAGTTATTCTATTATATAATGGAAGAGTTGTGAAAGCTGTAGTATTTCTGTTTTCATTTAAATAGAACTTTGGCAAAACTATGTGAATTCATAGAGTTGTTAATACCAGTGAAATGGAATATGTCTCTGAAACTTTAGGAAAAAAAAATCCCAGTAGACAGATAGTAATAACTTCAAACATCTGAGTTTTGCAGTGTAAAGGAATAATTTCATTCAAACATTAAATCATAATTTAGAAATGTAGAAGACTATTCATACATTTATCATATTTCAATAAGATAATGCATTCACATAGGAATGGGGTAAGTTAAATAGTGCCTGCTTTAAAAATTATCAAATTAAAAATTCTATTTTGTGGGTCAATAAAAGATCATACACTAGATAAGGTATAATTAAGAAAATAAGACAGGGCTTCCCTGGTGGTTAAGAGTCCGCCTGCTGATGCAGGGGACAAGGGTTCGTGCCCCGGTCTGGAAAGATCCCACATGCCGTGGAGCGGCTAGGCTCGTGAGCCATGGCCACTGACTCTGCGCGTCCAGAGCCTGTGCTCCACAACGGGAGAGGCCACAACAGTGAGAGGCCTGCGTACCGCAGAAAAAAAAAAAAAAAAAGACATAAATGGCATACTAATAGCCACCATTTAGTTTATAAAAGCCTTTTGACAGTTGTCAAGATGTTAATTGAAATTAAAAATCATTCATCAGCTTAACTTATCATGACTTTATCAATTTAGTTTTCCAGGCTATTAAAGGTGTATTTCTCTTGTACTAAATTTTTCTGCAATAAGACTACTGGCTACTAATTTAAAGAGCATTGAGATAATCATTGCTTAGATTTTAATTAGATAATACATTAGACTGGTTATTGCAGTGAGTATCCAGCCAACAGCATATATAATAAAACAGTTGTGGTAGTGGTAAATATATATAACACTATATAATTATACATATATAATATATAGGTATATATGTACTATATAATAGTATAATAACATATATTAATATTATATAACATAATATTTGTGGTATATGCACACATATATATTACCATTACTAATTACAATAATGATAATGACTGCATAAATAATAGCTTAATACATACCTTATTATAGTATTATTTTGTATTGTATTATTTTATATTAACATAAAATAATTTTAATACTACTACTACTAATAACAGTAATGAACAGTAATGTTATCAAGGATGAAGACAAAGTCTGTTCTTAACAACAGAAACTCTGAAACAACTCCAATGTGAGCTAAATCTCCAATTTTGGGGCCTTGGTACAGAGGAGATTTTTTTAAGTGTCTCTGATTTTCCAACAAGAAACCACAAAGAAAGGTAAAGTAGCTTCTATATTGTGAATCATAAAATATTATTATGATTTCCTCTTTTGGAAATCAAACAACTCTATATATCTAGGTTTCAAAGAGTGAGTATATTTTCATTTTAAATGCTCTCAAAATTATCAATAGTTTTCCACTCACAAATATGATCTGACAGAAAAGTTTTGATTTCCAATATGAAATTGTTCACCCTAAGTAATGAAAATGAACAGAATCGATGAAAAGAGTCTCATTCTTTTAAATGAGGCACGAGTAGAGACTAACCACGAAGAAACAATACACCACCACTTTTGGAACAGCTATAAAAGAGCAGGACCACTTGCAAAGAGCCAACACCTCATGGATGGGAAGTGAGGAGAACGGCATAAGAGGGATGATGTGCCGTCAGGGCTGGGACTTCTAGAGGACACACTGTCCTTCAGATGATGCTCTGAGCCCTTAAGAGTACCTATAGGAGCTGGTTAAGTGGCCCAAAATAGAGGCCCTAAAGCAACCAATTGAGGACCATCATATACTATCAGCACCTTTCTAAGGAAGATGCCCAGATGTAAGAAATACTTTCCCAGGACCAAGGATAGAAGCAAAGGAGTATGAGCAATTCATATCACTTTTCTCTTTTTCATTTTTATCCATAATGCCCAAATTAGTAGGCCTCTTTTTTCTCTGTAGGGTTTGGTGTATGAAGAGTGCACAATTTATTGAAAACATCTTGGGAGACTGGATAAATGTATAATTGGTTCTCTTAAATCAATTAAAATTATATTGAATCTATTCTACAGTAGCTTGTACAAGCTAATTAATATTTCCAATCTCAGTTTCTTCAGGTGTGACACAGGCATTAAATTATATTTACTCCATGGGGTCATTATGAGGATTCAATGCTATAAAGCTGAAGTCAGCAAACCTTTTTCATGAAAAGCCAGATAGTAAATATTTTCTACTGTGTGGGCTATATAGATCCAATCTCAGCTCCTTGATGCTGCTGTTGTAGCATGAAAGTAGCTACAGACAATATGTAAAAGAATGAGGGTGGCTGTGTTTCAATAATTATTTATAAAAGCAGGCAGCAGATGAGATGTGGATTATAGACCATAGTTTGCTGCCTGCTGCTATAATGCATGAAAAATATTTACCACAGATCTTGTAAAATGGCACAACACTGTCATCAAAAGTTATTATTACTATTGGATCCTAATTTATCTATTTAATTTCAATAATGTTAGTTAATGGTAATTGAAAGCTCACTCTTTATTTATTCAACAAATATTTAAAGAATGTCTCTCATAAGTAAGTCACTGTGTCAGGTTATTTACATACTATATCTCCTCTGGAGTAGTCTAGTGGGTGTAGTCCATAAAGGTAGGCCTCCCAGAGCAGAGAGGAGTTAAGAAGTGTAGGGAATGGATCAGAGGGACAAAAGGACATTAGCAGATATATATTATATTAATTAATCATCATTAAAACAGTTAACTTGAATACTAGGCTTCTCCTTTTCTGAAGCAGAAACTGAAGCCAAAAGAAGTATTGTACAGAAAGCCACCTAACTACTAAGTAACTATTATTTGAACTCAGAGTCTTCAGAAAATAGAGCCCATGTTCTTATTCTTCTGCCTCTGTGCTCTACTGTCTGCCTTGAAATATGGATAAGATCTCAGAAATGCTGAACTCAAGAATCTCAGTATCTCATGTAACTCTATGAAGGTTAAACTAGGCATATCATTGAGCATTATCTGGGGATCCTTGAGGAGGCAGAAAAAATAGAGCCAATTAACTGAGTGGCTCAGAGTGGCTGACTGAATTCATATGTCTATTTCCTAATATGTCCTCAAATTATTTGAACTGCTAGAATATTTATTTTTGAAAAAGAATTAACTTCTATTTCCAACAACTTGGTAAAATATGTAATAAAAAACATTCTCAGTTAAAAAAAAATACAAATGATGTGTTAAAATTTAAAATATCATCTCAAAACATGAATAAAGAAAACAACTAGAGGACAGAGGAGATAAAGAAGCAAGATTACAAAGAGACAAGAGAATAGACACCCAAGCAGCTATTTTCCCTGAGGGGATCTTCTAAATCTAGTTTAGAGTCTGGGTTTTAACTGACCTCAAGAGCATGGAAAGTAGGAGATAAAGCTTGGGGCTACTACAATCACAAAAAGTATATAAATATAGTTTATAACTTCAGAATTAGTAAAGGTAAAAAACGGATTGAAGCAAAGCAAAACACAGTTAAAAATCAAAAGAAATCAAGAAAGTATTAAATTGAAAAAGAAATAAAAAGTATTATAGACCAAACAGGAAAAGAAAACACACAAATTAAGACAATGGTATATAAGCTATTCATTTACTGACGGAAGATTTATGAAAACTAGCTATGAACAGGGCATTAAAAATAGAACCAAACAATTTAGAAGTTAATAATAAAAATGTGAATAAAACATGCAATGGATTTAGAAATATGTATATTTTATAAAACACCTCAATTTTAAGTAATCTATGGATTAAGCAAGACATTGTAATGAAAATTATAAAATCTATAGAACAATATCTTAATGAAAATACTACCTAATAAAACCTGAGATATAGCTGAAGTGAAGTTTTAGAAGTAAATGTATATAAAGTTTAAAAACAGGCATGAATAGTGGTTTTATTTTTCGTCTGGGATTGGAAATCCTGAGATGTTAGCAGTGCTCTATTTCGTTGTCTGGGTACTGTTTACATTGGTATTTTTACTTTGTGTACAGTTGTGCGTTTAGAATTTCCACACATTTCCATATGTGAATAAGCAAAAAACTTAAAAAAAAAGAAGAAAATCTCAAGGATAGCCAAGTTAGCCCTGATGATAAATCAGGCAGAGGATTTGTTCTACAAGATACTAACATAATATGAATATACAAATAATAACAGTGTGATATTTGCACATTGGCATAGAGACAAATAGACAGATGCAATAGAAGAGAGAACACAACTCCATACACATTGAAACCTGAAATTTGATAAATTGACTTGCATTATACATTATACAAAAGCATCAATTCTGGATGAATTAAGTTCTTAAGTATAGAAGCCAACACTAAAAGCTTTAAAGAAAATGTAGAATAGTTTCAGTCATTTTAGGGTACAAAGAGAAACTTACGTAGGATTCCAAAAGTCATAAACCATTAAGAAAAATAAATTAGCAAAGTCAACTGCATTAAATTTAAGAACATCTGTTTATTAAAAGATACCATTCCATGAGTAAAAAGATAAGCCACATGCTGAAAAAAGATTTTGTAACACATATAACTGATAAAACACTAGTAACTGGAATATATAAAGAACTCCTATGAATCAATTAACAATAAACTCGAAAGACTACAACAAACATTTGATACGAGGAAAAAAACAACAGGTTAATAAATGTATGAAAATATCCACAACCTTATCACAATTTAGAGAAATGCACATTAAAACTACAATGAGATTCAATCTCACACCATTCCAATTGTCAAAAATTAAATATATGTAATACAGTTAATATATTTATATTAATATTATTGAATATTTTATATAAATATTACATGTGTATGTATATCTCCCTAATAAGTAGTGGTGAAATGTGGATCAACAGGAACACTCACGGGCTTCCCTGGTGGTGCAGTGGTTGAGAATCTGCCTGCTAATGCAGGGGACACGGGTTCCAGCCCTGGTCTGGGAGGATCTCACATGCCGCGGAGCAACTATGCCCGTGAGCCACAACTACTGAGCCTGCGCGTCTGGAGCCTGTGCTCCACAACAATAGAGGCCACGATAGTGAGAGGCCCATGCACCGCGATGAAGAGTGGCCCCCTCTTGCCACAACTAGAGAAAGCCCTCGCACAGAAACGAAGACCCAACACAGCAAAAATAAATAAATTAATTAATAGGAACACTCATGTAGTGCTGGTTGAAGTATAAATTTGTCTAGCCAGTTGAGAAAACAATCTGGGATTACTTACTGAAGTTTGAATATGACAATCTTGTATGATCCTGAAATTCTCCTAGGCCTAGCAATACACATTTACATGCACATTAAAGGATGGAGATATACAGATGTAGATATAGATAGAGATGTAGATATAGATAGAGATATAAACTCATACATAACACCAGAATTTGGACAGTAAGAAGAGGTGTGTGTGTACATGTGTGTGTATCCGGACAGGGGATGGGGTGAAAATACCAAACTCAAAGCATGGAGTTAAATGGAACTCAAGATGCAGAGGGAAGAAATTCCTACCTGCCTTTCTCTCTTGGCCCTCCTAAAAAACTCATAGTAAGGCAGTCAGCTTTGTACTTCCCAAATAGCAGTACAGAGCATCCTTCTTTGGGGGAAAAAGAAAAGAAAAGAACTAAAAATACTGACAGATTGAATATATATGTCTATATAAATACAATTAAAATTTATTATTTAAAATTAATGAAGTTTGACTACTCATTGTTAAAAACACAAAAACAAAGAGTGTTAATTTACACCACCCCAAACCTGAGTCTTTAGAGCTCTTCTCTATCAATTCTTCTGCTGATCACACCTATTTCTTCTAATGACTCTCATGCAATCACCGTCTCCACTGGACCAGACCATATACCTAGCTACTTGCTTACAACTCCAAACTTGATAAATCCATTCAAACTTAACAAGTCAACAGAACTCTCAATTCTACAAATCTCTAATCACAACTTGTTCTTCCTTCCGGGGTCCCTAAACTTTGTATGTGACACTTTCATTCTCCCTTTGCTCAGGCCCCCAAACCTGTAGCCCTCTTTGATTCCTGTCTTTCTTTCACACAACATGTCAGCAAATTCTTTGTACATCAAAAGATACTTCATAGCATCTTCTCCCAGGCTCCTGACCTAGTCCAAGCTATCAACCTCTTTGATCTTGACTATGCACTTCCAAACTTGCAGCCAAGCACTACCTCTTGCATCCCATACATCAATTATCCATACAACAGCCAGAGTGCACTTTTCAAATATACATTTAACTAAGTCACTGCTCTGCCAAAAACCCTTTAATGGTTTCTCATGTCACCCAGAGTAAAACCCAAAGGTTTTGCAAAAGTCTTCAAGGGCTCATTACACCTGGGCCCTGGCAACCTCTTCTATGACACCTTCTGCCATTTTTGTCTTTGCTCCTTTTGCCTCCTTACTGTTTCTCTAACACACACTAAGGTTTTAGCCTAGAGACTGGAGGTTTTGCTATTCCTGCTGCCTAAGCACACTTATCCACATTGTACCCATACAGCTCTCTTCTTCACTTTATTGTCCTCTGTTCACGTGTTATCTCATCTGAGAAGCCTTCCCTACCTGAGGTTCATTATTAGCATCCATTTTCCCCCACTATCCCTTTCACTCATTCATTTATTCCGTATTCATTTAAAAAATTCAAATAAAATTTGAACATCTATGGTAAATCAGCCCCACTTTTAGGCATCAAGAACATAATACAACCAATCAGATATAAATTTGGAAGAATATGTGCCCGATGTCATTTCTGGAATTCATTATCAACAACAGGAAAATTCCTTTGATATGTTTAATTTTGGAAAAGAAAAATAGAAAAACACATGTGCACAAAGATAAAGGGCATGAAAATATGTAGAGAAGCCAAGTTGCCACAATGCCTCTGCTGTGGCCTCATGCCTGCAATACTTCACCAGTCAGTGATTTAGGGAAGTGCATCCTCACTCTCACATCTCCTAAAACATGTTTCATTAGGTGGCTATCTTTATTGTTTTAATTCTAAACCTGACAAGTAAGATCCCATTCTACTTTTCACAGTTGTGAAATTGCTCTCCCCAGATACATTCTGCACTATCAAATTAAGCAGCCCTCCATTAGTAAAACTGATTCTCAAGCATAATTACTCAAGAGGAAGAGAGTAGGAAATAAGAAGAGAATTAACATCACTTTCATTTCCTGAGACAAGTGATCAGAAATCAATATGACTGAGCTTTTTTTCCTACAAACACTCACCAAAGTAAAAATAAGGAAAGGCAATTTAAGTTTAAAAGTAAGTGTTTCCCTTTCTGTCTCTTAGAAACATATTCTGCACCTGCAAAGGAAAATGCCTCACAAACAATACAATTGGACTGGTACATGTTTATTTTGTGGAGTATAAATATATATGATCTACCAATAACAAATCTCTAAAGTAGTCACAGGTGAAAATTGGAGAATGGAAGAAGTATTGTATTTCATTATAAATAAAGTAAAAACAATACAAATGTCTACTATCATTGAAAAGAAATATGAAAGGATTAATAATCATTCTTATAATCAGTCTTGTATTTATATTTATTTACTCACCTAATCTTTACTGAGCCTGTATAATGCAACTAGTGACATGTAGATATAATTATTAAATAGTTTTAAAATTGATTCTTAAAATTTCAAGTTTTATCCCTCAAGTTATGCATTCATTTTCAGGATTTCTTAAAAAATGAGTAAAACAACTTATTTTGACTATTTCCTAACAGAGTCAGGGAAACTATAACACCATAAAAGAAAAACATGAGGCAGATATATGAGAAATTTAAGCAAAACAAACAAAAAATCTTGACATCTAGATAATTGAAGCAAAAGTGGTTCCTTTTTAATTTTATGTAACTTATTTAGACTTGATTATCTTAATTCCCTTTTTTAGCAAAATACTTGCCATGTACAAAAATTGAGTTATGTAATCATTTTGTTCATTTGATAAATGGAGACAAACTTAGTCTAAAAAGAGTACATTCACTTGTCTCTGAGGCAGGTCCTCTCTATTGTGCGAGCCAGACAAATCTCTACTTCACTCTGTTTTAGAATATGTTTTTCAGAACGATCGTTCCTCCTTCCAGTCCTGTACAAGGAGCCTGCTACATAAAACAATACTATAGGGAGGTGTCATCAAGAGCTGGATCTACCTAGCATTTCTACACGGACAAAAACACTACACACTCCAAGGAGTTGTTGATAATTTTCTAAGGAAGAGTAGGCAATAAGACAGAACTATAGAATATAGGCAATAAAACTTCATCCAAGTCTTCTACAGTTTATGATATGTGAAAAGATCTACCACAGTTTACTGGCTTCCTAGATCCAACTTCTCCTACCAGTCCATTCAGAGATAAAGACATGGGTGTCATAATGAAGGAGTATGGAGTAGAACAAAAACCATAGATGTTAATTGCCTAACTAGACTTTTGTTATTCTTTCTGCTCGAGCAAGAACACTTCATTTCATTACACTCAGGCTAAGTGCAATGATTTAAGCTTTTGCTTTTCATTAAGTGACAGATATTAGAAAAGAGAGTGTGCATTTAATTGTATCGTTATATTCTCCCTGTTGTATATCTAGGACGTAATCATGGAAAATTTGCAACTAATAACATACTCAAAGTCTTAAAATAACTTGTAATGACAGATGATACTTCCTACTCCTAAACGAGTATAAATGAGGAATACATGAATACATGATGTGCTTTATAATCTCATGCTGTTTCCCTAATCTATCGTAACTCCAGTAGCCTTAAGTAAAAGTAAGTCATGATGCTTTTTATATTGACATAAAAAGCTTCTCACTCAAATGAAGCATGCCTACCTCAGATTTAACTATCAGACTAGGGTGCTATAACTCCTAAATGATGAAAACTGTTAGTGTTTACAACAGTTAAGTGCCAAAATCAATAGATGCATATTAAATTGCAACAAATGGCTAGGGTAAATTACAATCGTGGCCATATGCTGTGGAACTTTTCTTATGGTTCAGAGTAAGCAGTTAATTGAATCAATAAGAAAAGCCAAGGGATTACAGTTAAATTTAGCAGGTAATTACTTATCACATCACTTTAATACTATATAGCTAAGTAAATAAATACATTTTAAACTATATTATTTAATTTTTTTAGTAAGCAAATAAAAATTTTCGGAGAAACATTTCTGTTTCAAACTGTTGATAAGAGTTTTTAAATGTCCATGGCAGAATCAGGAGTTAGCATGCTCTATTCCTGACCAGGTGATCAAGTTCTAGTCTACACATGAAAGCATAATCTGAAAGTAGGAAGAAAATCATCTGTGTACAATTCTAGGATCTCTTAGCAAGGTAACTTACAAATCATTTAGCAGTAAAAGGTACAGTGTTCTGTAGTAAGTGATTTTATTTCTTTCACTAAAATTAGACCTTAGACTACATAAAGCCATATGAACAAATATGTTACTATTTAACTTCTCAGTCTATAACACTTCTATGCCAATAAATATTACTGTTTTGATACCTTATGGTTATGTAAACCAAAGAATTGAAGAGAAAGGAGAAAAAAATCCCTCAATATTTGACCCACTCTCCTGTTTCTGTTAACAGGCTGTTGCCCCAAAATCATACCCCAGCCCCTCCCCAGAATGGAAACTAACTCTTCTTATCTGAAGGAGGAAGCTGCAAAAAGAAAACAAGAACTGGTTAGAATGCTAGGCCCAAGATGGCCAAAGACCTGGCCTCCAGTGGACCTTGAGCCTCATTATACGCTCATTGTAATACATTAGCATACTAAGTGACACACCCACCAGCATCATGACAATTGACAGTTGCCATGGCAACAACAAGAGGAACCCAAACAAGGACTGAAAAGGAGTGTTGCCTCAGTTCTGGGTCCAAACCACAGCCATTCTCGGATAAGTCATGAATATTCCTCCCTCTCTTCACTCAATTTCCTCCACCTTCCTATATATTTGACCTCCACCTTCCTATATATATGGTGTTTCAGCCCTAATCAGGTTGAGACATTGATTTTTGAACTAAGTTCCAGCTTCTCCACTCTTTGGCCATTGAATAAAACTTGTGCTGTTCCAGTCTCAGTATTGGTTTTGTTATCTATTGGCTGTGCTTATCTGAATTGGTCTCCTGGACCTCAGTGCAGGTCCAGGAGACCAATTCGGTCACAATTCTAGAACCAGAGGTATTTTCTAGCTTCCGTCATTCACTACAATGAGATTTATTAACATAATACAATTATCTATGAGCGATTTTCAACATATATTGACTATATATGTGTTACATTATGCTAAACACTGAATAAGTATTCTTATTTATCACAGTAATCTTTTAAGACATCTACTACTATTATTCTCATTTTCCAAATGAGGAAGGTGAAAATTAGAAAAATAAAGTACAGGCATACCTTGGAGATATGGTGGATTTGGTTCCAGACCACTGCAATAAAATGAATATCACAATAAAGGGAGTCACACAACTTTTTTGGTTTCCCAGTGCATCTACAAGTTATGTTTACACTGTGCATCTAAAAGTTATGTTTACACTATACTGTAGTCTATTAAGTGTGCAATGGCATTATGTCTAAAAAAATGTACATATCTTAATTTAAAAATCCTTTATTGCTAAAAAAGTGCTAACTATCATCTGAACCTTCAGCAAGTCATAATTTTTTGCAATAGTAACATCTAAGATGATCATAGCAAATATAATAATAATAAAGAAGTTTGAAATATTTCGAGAATTACCAAAATGTGTCACAGAGAGCACTTCCAAATGTTGTTGGAAAAATTATGCTGATAGACTTGCTCGATGCAGGGTTGCACAAACCTTCGATTTGTAAAAAACACTGTATCTCCAAAGTGCAATTAAGTAAAGTGCAATGAAACAAGGTATTCCTGGTAACTCACCAAAGGTAAAACAGCTAATAAATAGTACTGCAGGACCTAAGCCTGTCTGATTCAAAGGTGTGTCCTTAACTACTAAGCAATAGTGATCATATCACACTGGATTCCCAGTGTTCCACTTTAGAAACTTCAAATCAGGTGTTTCCAAAATTAGCTTATATTAATGTATCTCATGTTATTCCCATAGTTATTCATGTGTATTTATGGTTTATGTCTGTCTTCCTCCACCAGACTAAAAACGTTTTCAAGGTGGGAAGTACATGTTACTTGTATTTTTACTAACCTCCTTCTTCTATTCTCCCTTGGGCTTAGTATTATTATTATTGGAGGAAGACATTTTCTTCTACCCTTCTAAGTTCTTTGGCTGGTCTAAGAATTAAATTGACATGAGACAGATTAACAAGAGAAAATTAAACAAAAGTTTAACACCATGTATACATGGGAGAGACCCAAGAAAACTGAATAACTTACCAAAATGGCCAAAGTCCTCACTTTAAATACCATCTTCAGTTAAAGACAAAAGAGGATATTGGGGGTAGTGGTTTGAGTCTTCAAACAGGAGGAAGGCAATTCACAGGGAGATGGGAAAGCAAATGTTTGATAAACAAAGGTTTGCTAGGCCTTGCAAAGACAGTGGGACCCAGAGAGTTTTCCCCACCTCCCCTATATTACCAGATAATTTCTAGTGATAGATCTATCCTGAATCAGGACCTTTATCTAAATTCTTTTAGGCAGTTAAGGGGGAGGTAACAAGAAAAACTTCTTGAGTCTTCTGTTTCTTAAAATAATCAGCTTAAATTAATCCTCATGCCAAATAGACACATTTGGAGGTGGCAAATTTTGCTCCCCTATACTCTAACAATGGACAAGTCATTATACATTTTCCCAAACCCATAGAATGTATAAGACCAACAGTGAATCCTAATGTAAATTACAAAATTTGGGTGATTATCATGTGACAATGTAGGTTCATTGACTGTATCAAATGTACCACTCTGGTGTGGGTTGTTGGCAGTAGGGGAGACTGTGCATACAGTCAAGGGGCAAGGAAAAATGGGAAATTTCTATACCTTCTGCTCAAATTTGCTATGAATCTAAAACTGCTTTAAAAATAAAAACCAGTAAAAAAAATATACTATTTATTTTTCTTTCTTTGCTTCTTTCCTTTTCTTACAGTAGTCTTTTGTGTTGTTTAATTTTTCTTTTCCTTTCCATTCATGCCTCTGCCACAGGAATTCTCACTCTCTAATCTTATCATGTCATATCTCTGGCCCCAAGATTGATGACTACTTTTAGGTTAAAACCTTTTTCCTGATTAATGTTACTTTGAAATCTATGGTTACTTGGCAAACTAGTAACAATTGTAAGTCAGAATGCTTAAAAATATAAAAGTATCTAGGTTATAAAATTGCATTTCAAGCCTAAAAACTTAGCTTGTGTACAAAATAGTAAAGATGAAAGCAGTATGGATTTCTTCTTAATAGAGATGTCATTAGTAAGGAGAACCATGAACTTCCTCCACCCATTTTCTTAGCAAGTCATATTTTAGAGCCATTAACCCTCTCAAAAATATCGTAGAAGCTCTTGCCCTTTCTCCTGTGCCTACTGCCAGAGAAAGCAGGTGGGTTTCCCTGGCTGGTGAGATGGAGACAGGCTGCTATCTGTCAGTCAGTGTTGTTCTTCTGAACAAGTACTGACCAAGCTCACTTGGTCTCCCTTGGGCTCTCTCCTCCTTCCCAGTGGTGTGTGAGGGAAGCCTGGGCCCTCCATGCCTCTCACTAAGTATGGGTCCCAAGGTTCATTGTGGAGGGGGGGAAGAGAATTCTGATCCAAGCTGCATTTTAATGTTTAGCAGTCATGAAACCTTTATTTTTATTCTAGTTTCCTGTGTCAGTTCTCATTTGGTTCATAGCTTTGAGAGAAGAAAATGCCCAGTTAGCATGCCCTAAATCTCCTACAACATCAAGGACATGTTTTTGCTTTCTTTTAAAGTTAGCATAGAGTTACAGGGTATAGAAACATATTTCTATATGTGCCACTGATAACAAAAGGCTGCAGGTCATCTCTAAGGGAAAAGAGAAGGAAAAAAGTCTCATTTCCAAATTTATATATTATATATAGTTCTTTGCATATATTTTAACTCTCACTGCTTTCTTCAACCTTCCTGCCCTGTTTCCTCCAAAAGAGGCTCTTACCTCCAAAGCCGTTACTCATACTCTAAACTTTTATCACATATTTAATGGGAAGGAAGAGCTAGTGAACATGATGCAAGCTTGACCAGAAGTAGATAAGTTTTACTGAAGAGAATGCTGGAGAATGCTGGAGAGGAAGCACAAAAATAAATAAATGAACAAAATAATAAAAAGAGGAGGATTCTGAAGAAGCTGTTTGCTGCATATGCAATAACTTTTCTTTCTCTGAACTTCTTCCTAAAACTAGTGAGCAGTATAAAATGTAGAAATGCTATAAAGGTAACATCTTTATTGTCATATTGTCATCTTTAAGTAAATGAGAGTAAAACAGCAGTTGGATCTGTATCATATTGGAAAGTAAATATATATATACTATATACATATTTGATAAAATTTTTCATAGCCCCTTACATAAGCATGGGGTTTATGAGTGAAACTATCACAAGTACTCTCTGAAGCAAGGTATGCTCATGACAAGTGGTAATTTAACTTGAGGAATAAAGTGTCTGGTCTTCCTGGATACTTAACTGAACCAAAATAATTTGTGGAGGGTGGCTTATTATTGTAGCAAATGAGATGGAGGGAAGAGAGTGAAGCAGAGTTCAAGACAGCAGGAAATAAAAGGCATAAAGGACTATTGAGCCAGAAAGGGGAACTGAAACAGACCTGATGTAGCACTAATCATTAGTGAGTGAAGTAATGAACTAGGGAAGAGTTGTGGTTTTAGTTATGGCCCACCAAATAGAAATGAGGAATTTCCAGATGTTCCATATGGTCTGTAATTCAAATGTTTTATGCCTTCAAGTCAGAATTTTCAAACAGATAACAGATGTAGAACCCAGACTAAAAATTTCATTCACACGCCATGATGATTAGCTTTCAAAATCTCAGGGTTTGCATGCAAACTCCTCATATACGAAGTAGGGTTTAAAATAAAGCCTGTCAGACCTCAGGCAGAATTCCAGTTGAGAAAAGAGTTCCAGGTTAATAGCTTTCTTTTTACATATCAATTCAAATGGTACAAAACAGTATTAGACATTTTAACATGACAGCACTAATTCAAGAGCTATGGAGTTCAAAAGAGCATTTCTTACCAAATGGCTTTTTTGTTTAAAAAAAAAAGATAATTTAAATTGAAGATGTTGATAAGGAGAGATTAATTCTGTATACAACTGAACATAAAGTCCAACACATCAAAATATCAATGTTATCTTAAGGTAAAGGAAACAGAAAATTTCTCTACAATGACAAATTCTCACTATTTTTAAACTGCCAAAACAAAAGGAATTATTAAATTTTCAAAAGCAAAATTGAAGTCACCACATGAACACTTGTAAGATCCTATGTGGTACCCCAGTATAATTTAGACAAAAACCCCTCCCCACTGGGCTTAAAATCAAGTAAAGGAGATAACATTTGCACCCAAATAAATGATCAAAAATCTTAGCGTGGCTAGAGACCCACAGATGCACTAAGTAAATATGAAGATGTTGAGAGTAGAATATCAGATAGGAGGGATAAAGGAAGATGATATTCTGATTGAGCCACAGAAGAATATGTGACATAATGCCATGCAGTATTTCAGAGCACAAGTTTGAGTCCCAGCTCTCTCTCAACTCACCGTGTGACATGGACCAAGTCACTCAAACTCTCTAAGCCTCAAGTCCTGAATTTGTAAAATTGGAATATAAATGTCCCCTGTCATAGGTTTCTTGCAGGTATAAAAAGGGATAATACATTTAAAATGCTTTCCTAGTTCAGAGTACACAGCACAGGGGAAACTCTTCTTTCCCTTTCTACAAGTTACTGCTTTGAATAAAATATAGGAACATTTAGTGCTATTTCTGCCCTCTCAGAGAAGGATTAGGAGAAAGGCTTTTACTCAGTTCTCCACTTATCAATACTCTTCTCTATGAGATTAGCATTGATAGATAATCTTGAAATAAATATAATCCATCCTGTGTGACCCAGATTTCTCACTCTCTCCTTCTTTCCTTCTCTCTTGCTTTCAGTTGATGGCCAGCAAGAAAAGCAGAGTCTGCTTTCCCACACCTGCTTCTGGTATGTCCAGGTACTTACAGGCCCAGTCTATTACTTTGCAGTGTGTAAGGCAGAGTGTGGTCCTGCCCACTGGCTGCCTGGCTAAGTGTCAGCTTTGCAGATCCAGGTCCCTAGATTTGGGGTGGGAGAAGCATTAGGAAGGCACCTTTTGACTTTTGGCTGGAATATTATTATCTAAACCAGCTTTATCCTGTATTTTCCATATGTTTTTTGTTTAGTTTTCTATTGGTCTAGAGGCTAATGAAGAAGAGGGTTATGATTAATTGCATACTCAATAATCCAAATTATGAGGTGATACCTTGGGGAAAGTGTGACTAGTCACGTGGGCATAAGCTCACAAAATATAGAATCTAAAATGTAAAGAGTGAGATATCTACATTCATGTCAAAGAATGGCTCTTCACAGTGGAACATGGGGGTAACTCTAGGTTTAGGTGCCTGGCTCTTTTTTCCTTGGAAGGACAAAATATCATGATTTCCATCCTACTTCAGTTTGTTTAAAACATGTAAAATTAAAATGTCCAAGCTCTTTTTTTGTATAATTAGCTAAATTTTTTGAAATATCTATTTATTTACATATATATTATGAGAAGGTTTATCTTTGTACAGACAGCTTTGAAGAATGCAAAATAACCAAAGAAGAGTTACCACAACCTTTGCTACAAAGAGAGACTTTCCTACACATTGCTAGGTGCTCATTTCAGTTAATTGCACTGTTAAAAAATAGTGTGGAAGCCACCTCCACTACCTGTACAAAGAGTACTAAAATACATCCCTATGCTGTGCCCCCCAAGCTCACTTATGGAATGTTCTGCTCCTCCTCTGAAGTACTGAGTGCTTGTATCTGAGGCAAAAGAGCCCCATATCTCTACTTCTGCATATCATACTCTTTTGTCTTCACTTATCCCCAGCTGAGAGGGAATGCCTCCTGAAATTTTGTGCCTTAGGTGTCTCACTTTCCTCACCCCCCTTCCTGGCCCTGCTTAGTCAGTTGGCCAAAAAACCTGTTAGGCATAAAATAAACCACTTGTTTTAGTTTTATTGATATTTTCATTGCCCTTGGCTCTCTGGGGTGAAACCTTTCCAAATCAAACTTAATCTTCAGGGAGAACCTGCATATTAACACCTTATCAAGGTCAGGGTCAGCAGAAATATTCTAGACAAAGAGAACTATCAAATAGGGATAGATTTTGTTACCCACTACTTTTAATTCGCTCCTTAATGATTTGAAACTATAGACTGTATATATATACCCCAGGTACTGAGAGTAGAAGAGTAAATGTTCTTAAAGCTACATGATATGCGAATTGGGGCATTAGGAATGGCCTTGACAGTTAAATCTGGCTTAAGGTCAAATACTCTAAAATCCTATCAATTTTTAATAAATTTTCTCTAACATCCAATCAACTCTCTCTGATTTAATGACTCTGTCAGAAAATATTCATTAATCTAGATATACATTTTTAAATGTGCTTTCTTGTAGAGTTCACTCTCCTTTTATTAAAATTAGACAATCAAGTAGCATTTGAAACATTTCTGTGTTCACAATGGACATTAATGGAATCTATGTGGATAGAATCATTTCCAGATAAAAGAGTTATATCCACGATCTTTGGCAAAGAATTCTGGCATAGAATTGCCTATTTTTCCAAGTGTTGTGATGAATGCAAACTAACTTTATGAAAAAGACTCTAGAAATGCACTTGAGTCATTCCTTGTTCTTGTTCCTTGTACCCGTTGTGATTAAGTTCCATAATTTTCCTCAACTATTTAACTACAATCTGCTAAAGTTAATATCAAAGCATATGTGACTGATTTAATCAGCAACAAATAATATTGGGACTTTAGGATCATGACAGATGAAATAATATTTTTTTATCAAAAAACCCACCCTTACCAAAAGTGTAGCTTTGAAAAAAATACTATTTGTGGAGAATTTTCTATACAAATAAATATAAATTTCCCTTGCTGTTCTGAATTGTACTTTTAGATCAAATAAAGAATTTTCTTAGAAATCTAATGTATTCTGTATCCTGAAAAATTTTACATTTGCTGAAAATTACTCTTTGGTATTACCTGTCAGTTTGAAGACTGCCATGAGAAACCATAGTATCAAAGTCTTTTTGTATTTATTATAGGAATATTATCAAGGATATACCAACTATTATACCTGTTTTTCTTTGTATAAAGACTGTGGGAAAATCCTCACCTACCACAAACATTCATATAACAGGTCTCAGTGTCAGAGATAGCTGTTTCTTTTCATTTTGAGATGCTGACATTGTAAAGTAAACTTGTTTCTTTATCTTGTCTGAGAAAAATATTGGTGAGCAAATTCATATTTTACTGCTATGAGTTTAAATTGTATAAACAACCAACATATCTACTGGTCAAATTTTGGCCAATTAGAAATCTCAACGTTTTTTCTAATTAATTTTACTAACAGAATTAAGTCATTTAATGTGATTGGATTTTTAAACTATGGAAGCAAACACTATTAGCACTGTGGAGATCATAATTCAAGTCCAATTATGTATCTTATAACTGAGGAAACTGAAAAACAAAGAATTTCTAAACTTTTCCAAGGTTAGAGAATTGGTTAGAAGACCTTAGAATAGATCCCAATGTTTACTTTTAGACCAGCATTTTCTTCACTACCCTACACTATTTCTAAGTAGAACGTATTTTCCACTATACTCTCAGAAATGACTTAGAATTTGAATTTCACAAATTTCAAATCTTAAAAAAAGTGTCATTATCACATTTAAACTTTTGAAAATACTTAAATACTTATCAATTTCTGGAGGAATATTAAGCTAGGAGACATTAAAAATTTACCCTAAAGGATACTGTATATAATTTATTAGAAAAATCTATTTTAGAATAGTCTGAATATGACATTTTTTATCTTATCCTCCAATTTCTTTTGGTTTTCTTCTTAAAATTTAAACTTTGTATCAAATCCACTTTTCAAAGCAACAACAACAAAAAGATGTCAATCATGTTTATAGTTGATATAACACAGACAAAGAAAAAAAGGGTCTGAGACAAATCTTGACTTAAAATCCACAGGAAAAAGATCTTACACAATCCTCCCCACATCTTGCCACCATCGTATAGAAAATATTTTCCTCCTACATCAATTTGTTAAATTGGTAGAAAGCAATGGCAAATTTTTCATTCTGCCAGTTAAATTTGCATAGTTAAATTCACTATTAATTTCATTTACTCTTAACTACCCACCTTCCAAAAATTATCTGCTGTTTCACCTAGTCGTGCTCTTTCTGCCTCAGCCACATGGGTCTAATATTTATAGTTCTCAAAAAAAACAAGAGACATTTTCTCTAGTTATGAATCTGTCACCAACTTACTGTATGACTTTGGCTGAGTTTCTTAACAACCCCAGGTCTTTGTGTCTTCATTTATAAAATGAGGGAAGTAAATTAAATGATCTATGATCCATTTTTGCTTCAATAATGAAAAAACTGCAATTTCTCAACTTTCAGAATAAAATGTTTTATCCTACCATTTCTACTTACACATTCTTTTTTTTTTTTTTTTTTTTTTTTTTTTTTGCTGTACGCGGGCCTCTCACTGCTGTGGCCTCTCCCGTTGCGGAGCACAGGCTCCGGACACACAGGCTCCGCGGCCATGGCTCGCGGGCCCAGCCGCTCCGCGGCATGTGGGATCTTCCGGGATAGGGGCACGAACCCGTGTCCCCTGCATCGGCAGGCGGTCTCTCAACCACTGCGCCACCAGGGAAGCCCTACTTACACATTCTTCAAGCTTCATTTCCTCTAAGAAACTTGGATGCTAACTTTTTTTTGATCTTTCCAGAAGTTGAAGTAGTGTGTCAATCACGTCATCAATTCACATGGCTGATGGTGACTGTAAAATGCCACATATTTTATTTTATTTTTCTTAACTTTTTATTTTATATTGGAGTACAGTTGATTAACAATGTTGTGTTTGTTTCAGGTGTACAACAAAGCGATTCAGTTATACATATACATGTATCTATTCTTTTTCATATTCTTTTCCCGACTAGGTTGTTACACTGCTGTATTTAAAATGGATAACAAACAAGGACCTACTGTATAGCACAGGGAACTCTGCTCAATATTCTGTAAATGCCACATTTTAATTCCAATTTCAGAGCACTTAAATTAGGATGGGGGTGGGGGAATTGACTTACTTAGAATCAAAGAAATAGGATATCACTTCCTATTGACAAAATAAACCACTTCTCCATTCTCCCGTGGTATATGTTTATTACTTCATTATTTCATCCATTTCAGGTAATCTCTCAAATAAAATTCTGTTTTTTCAACTCTTAGTGAGCTTTTAATGAGCTTCCAAAAAATGGATTATGTCCTTTTCATATTTTTTTTAATTTACCAAATAACTTAATGATTCTTCTCTATGTGGTTCCTTAAAATAAATTTATGAGATTAAATTAAACTTTTTAAATGTATTTTCATCTTATCTATTCATCTATAATTATAGACAAACTTCAGGTCTAAAGAAAATTATTTAAAATGTCTATAAACAACATCTGATCCTCTTCATTACACAAAGCTAGAGTTCATACAGCAAGAGAGTTGTGAAAACCAATATATGGCACTGTTAAAAATTGTCAATAATATGACAAAATAAGGACAAGGTTGATATGACCATTTTTTCTTTTCTTTTTGATAGCACCTAAAAGTATGATTTATATTTCCAAGTTATTAACTATTATAATAAAATATATTTTAATAATTTCACAGTAGATGAATCTGTGAATGGATCAACATTTATTTAACAAGTTTCCTGTTATTGAGCATAAAGACGATTTCCAATATGACACTGTTGAAATGACAGAATAATGAATAGTCTTGTTTAATAGTCTTATTTAATAATGAAAAGTTTTGTATATATTTATGATAGTTTCATTAAGATGAATTTCTTGAATGAAATTTCTGAGTCAAATTTCATAAATACTTCTATGAATATTCTATGAATATTGATCCAAATGGTCAAATAGTCCTTTAGAAATGTTACACCTATGAGTAACAATAAACCTACAAGAGGGCCTGTTTCTCAAAACCATACTAACATTATACATATTTTAAACTTTAATGTGGGGAAAGCTCATTATTAGTTTTATTGTTCTTTGATTGAACATGTTTTCATATTTTTCTTGAATATTTCTCATTTTCTTTTGTCAGGCTTTGTTAACCTGCTTATTTTTCTACTGAAGTATTTTTTTCTTTATAAAATAACACTAATTTTTACATATGATAATTATACATGTGATTAACAGTTATATGCTATAAATTTTTTCTTATGTTTATCATGCTTTTACTACTTTATTTTGCTTATAGAAATATTTATAGATATTATACAAACATATATGCATATACAATCCAATCTATTTATTTTTGCAGTATCTTTTCTGATTTTTACAATGTGTTTGGTAGAGTAATTCACTACAAAATTACATAAACATTTACTTGCAATATCTTCCCATTTTAAGTCGTTCTTTCTTATTCTTTAGTATTTAATCTTCAGAGATTTGATTTCCTTTTAAATTTTTTGGTAGGGAGTATAACTTTTTAAGGTGATCAGTCAGCTATCTTCACGTGATTTGTTAGCTGACTAATCATTTTATTGCCGTGTTTTTTCATTTGAATAGTATATATCAATTTTCTACATTTTACCCCTTCCTATCATTTTAGTTTTACCTGTTTTGCTAGCCTCTACTTTGAACTTATATTCAACCTAATCTCAAAGCCTGTTTCTTAATAAGTGCATTTCATCCATTTATATTTATTGTCATAACTGATGTGGCTTCTCTTATTTTTCATATCAATTTACATTATTTACTTTTTATTTTTGTTTCTATTACTTTATTTTTGGTCTTTGATTTATGGACTTTTTGTAAACTAATTTTTGTTTACTATAAGTAGATCTTTTTAAGTTTTAAGAAATAATTGTGCTTAAACCTATATTTTTCTTGTTATCAACATTAAAACATATTATCTATTGGTTCCTTCTTTTTAAGGTGACTGTTGGTACATTTTAAATTTCCTCCTTTTTTCCACTTTTAATATCCCGTTTATTGTATAAAAGTGAGGATTATAAAATCAGCCCCTTATAATTTAGTTTGTTGCCAATATTCTGCATAAGTATTAATAATTTGTACATTTCATTTCTTTTTTACAATTTTTCACTCCAAGTACCTGATGTGGTTGTCCTCCAAATGTTAACTTCCAGTGCCACAGCGAAGAGCCCTTCCTCACAGTGGCAGCTCTCCATTGAGCAGTCACCACTAAGGATTAACTCAAACTACAGGGAGAAGTAAGCATCTCTATCATCTGGGTCTGTTCATATTTGTTCTATCAGCTCGAATCGTTATGTTGCTGGAGCAAATGTCACCGGTTTTCTTTATAATAATTATGACATGTGAATATGGATCCCTAAGAATTCAAATGCAAGTGAAGGGGACTGATTATGGTTATCACATGGGGCTGAGTGTATGGAAGGGAGTCATCGGAAAGAAATACTGAGCTGCTTTGAACACATCCAGCTCTTTGGCCTAAAGCAAGAATGTCTTGAGGCCATCTAAAATCAGGTGAAGCAGAACAAGGATGACAATGAGAACAATCAGAGGTGCAGGACGTTTTTAAAATAAGCCAAGGTGCCTTATGGTTTGATTACTGCTGAGTTCTCGCTTGCTAATGTTGCTGCAAGAGCCTATGCTGCCTGCAACGTGTTTGCATTTATCCATGGGGGCTGGGAGTGGCTCGCAAAAAAAAAAAAAATTGTCTTTAATTTGATCAACTATAATTTTCAGAAGCCTCATTTTTCACTGGTAGAATGAAGACTTAGACATACTCTTCACATACTGATGTCTATAATTAGGACTGTGTGTTATTAAAGTAGCAATTGACTATTTCACACAAAGGAATTACAAATAGAAATAAGATTCCTGAAAATAATAACATATGAAAAAAACATTTGAGTAAAACAAAACAATCATAAATTTAGGAAATCTAGCTCAAGTTAGAAGTTGGGTTGGCAAAGAAGCAGCTACATCACTCCCAGGACCACCACCTACCCCTTTGAAGATCAGTCTGAAGACAGCTATCCTACCTAAGTAGATAATTTTTCAAGGTGCTCTGTGAGGTGGATATTGTTTCATGTTGCTATTCACATGCACGTTCAATACAGAGTCCATGATTAGCTGAAAATATCATCAGAGAGGCACAGTACTCGAGAACCAATGCATTGGAGCCCAACGTATGCTACAAATGTTCAGCTGTTCTCAATTATGACCTTTCTCTTTAATTTCAAGACTCACAGAATAATTCCACACTCAGAAGAGCAAAATGGTATTACAGTCTGGGAAGGGAACTTGCCTTGGATCTAGAAGAAAATAAAACGGTATGTCATTGGAGAGTACATGCAGGCGTTTACTGTTTCCCAATGTTATCCATGAAGTAGATTAAACTCTAAACTCTATCAAGACTTATTGTTCAAGTCGTCAGAATTCCACTCATACAGGATGTTCGATGTAAGGACCAGTTTCCTAAACAATAAAAATATAAATTTGGACAAGTTTCCTATGCCAATCCTATTTGGGGGGTAGGCGTGGGGAGTAATTAGCAAACGAAACCGTTTTCCACTATATTCTGTTCCCTAGGCTATTTTGCTGTTTTGTGAAAATCATTGTGGTTAGATTTTTTTTTTTTGGCGGTATGCGGGCCTCTCACTGTTGCGGCCTCTCCCGTTGCGGAGCACAGGCTCTGGACGCACAGGCTCAGTGGCCATGGCTCACGGGCCTAGCCGCTCCACGGCATGTGGGATCTTCCTGGACCTGGGCACGAACCTGTGTCCCCTGCATCAGCAAGCGGACTCTCAACCACTGTGCCACCAGGGAAGCGCTATGATTAGATTTTATAAGGATGGATTAAAACTGGAAAAATATTAAAAAAAAAGCTGATGTAAGGTCAATATGAGAGGATATTACGTTCTTTTAACAAAGAGAAGAGTAATAATATCACTTCAATTTGAACTTATTTATATTTTTTGTTAAATTTGTTGTGAAGAAAGGTGATATATTAAATTAGATGCGACAGTTTCACACACACACACACACACACATCTCTCTCCCATATAATAAATATATATATATATATATATATATATATATATATATATATATATATATATATGCTGGGGGGAGATAATGTTCTCTGACTATAATAAGAAAAATAAATGTGAATTTTCCAATTGTGTTCATATCATTTTTTACTTGATTTGACTATACATAGTAGATTTGTGTGTTAGATATACATTAATATTAACATCAGGGATCAAAAAGTAAAAGTGCCTATATTTCCTAGCAAGGTACCATAGTCTTTGGGTATTTGAAATTTTTCAATGACAAAGACAAAAACTTTACATGGATTTTATAAGAAATCCTCTGAGAATGCCATTATGTTTTGCATTGTGCAGGTGATGTTATCACCTGATGTTATAAAATGTTAAGAAAATTCTGACATGACTGCTGGCAGATGGGTACTGTGTATACACCCCCATTAGATCACATACATGGTAAAAGAGAGGAGGAGTGGTACTTGTTTCACTCTTTTCCATCTCTAGAAATGCTTTGTACTATTTTTTCTTCTCTTCCCCTTCATTGATTAGATCCAGTGCCTAAACTCCAGGTGGAACTTCACTCCATTATTTTTATTCCTCCCACCACAATACTTACATTTGAGATAGTCTTTGGTAATATATACTCTAAAGTTCTGCATTTTGTTTTTTTTAACTGAATATTTTTAAAAAGTTAATTTTACTGGATTTAGGTCATTTCTATACAGAGGCTTATATAGTGTGATTTAATTTACCTAATAATATCAAAAATTCAGAGAGTAGTTTTGGAATAAGACAAGCAAAATTTAAGACTAAAAGATAAGGTAGTATCTGCAAAACACCTTCAGAAAGTACAAATATCATGGGAATTCAATGGAAGAAATTACCATTTCTTCTTGATATGTTAAAGATTCTTCGGGGAAAGGTATATTAGAGATAGGTCTAGAAGCTGACAGAAGGATATAGGGAAGATTTTTTTTAGACAGATATTGGCATGAGTAAAAATTTATGTTGGAAAGTCTGGGGATGTTGTGGTGGAGAGTTAAATTTAGATATAATGTTTTGCAGAATATTGGAAAATCTGGCGTAAGCTTTGAAATGTAATTTTGGACCATTTTATCTTGGACTTTAAATGTCATGGTAGGAAATGTCCACTATTTGTAGGCAGCATTAGTAAGCAGTGAGCATTCACTAAAAGTATGCTATGAGCTGAGTGATACCATACAAGCAGCACTGTAGGAAAATGACTCAGGCAACTGTTTGTCAAGCAGGACTGAAGGGAGGAATAAATGGAAAAAAGTTCAGTTAAGAAGCTCTTCCAAGTTTTTCAACCTCTAAAATTCAGATGGCCCTTCTGTGGAAAATAACAGCCTTAGAGTACTGTTGTAAGAATCAAAAAATATGAGGAAAGTAAAAGTGAAAAGTGGCCATAGAATAAATAGTAGCTCTTGCTATTATTATAAATTATATCTAGGAAAGTTTTACAGAATTGGAAGAGATAGTTTCTTTAATAAATCTGGGATAATAATATTATCTGAGGGTTTTTAAAGGGTGCAATGAAATAACAGTTGTTAACGAGCTTTGTAAGCAATGGAGTTCTACAAAAGTATAACATGATATTATAATTATTCAATTTATAATCTTCAAGAAGGGGTGAAAGGAAGAAAAGTGTTGCTATAGGAGAAACAGCAGGGAAAGGGGAAGAATTTGGAGTGGGGAAACAGAGCTTGAGATGATGTTGTTTTATTACTGCTGAAATATCTAGCAGATAGATATAAAGAAATTCTGGAGCCAGAAAGATCAGGATGATTAGGGAATGAGAATAACGCGTCATTTGAAGTTTTGGCGATGGCTAGGTGTGACTGAGGATGGAGTACATGGAAAAAAAACTAAAAGCCAAAACTTTAAAGATTTTCTGTACTTGGGGATGGAATTATGAAGAGGAGTCAGAGAAGTGCTTAGAGAGCTGGAAGGAATGCTAAAATTAAGTAATCCCTTCACACATCTGTTCAATTAATATTACGTACATACAAGCACCATCTCCATATACTCATTGCACACTATACCTCAGGGACACAGCAAACACAGAGTTCACCATCAAGTGGCAGAGACAAATATGCAAACAATTACTCCCTTCTGATTAATGCACCATAATGGAGGTGGTCTAAGGAAAGGCAAATACATATTCTTTCAAGTCCTGGGAAGACTCCGAAGAATGCAAGCAACGAAATGCTCAGATCTGCATGAGTTACCAGCAGATGAATGGGCAGGGCACTTAGGGCTGGGGGAGCACGCAGAGATATGGAGAGACTTGTGTGAGCTTAGGCAAGAGAAAGAGAGAGAGTGTGCGCCATTTGGAGCAGCAATAATTTGGAAAGTCTGCATGACATCAAAAAGGCAAGAGAAAGATTTTCAAAAAGGAGTAAGCAATGATAGTACCAGTTGAGAAAGTCGACCAGAATTGTTGTTCAGCAAAAATAATAAAAATACCTCTTTAGAAAATTATTACTCTGTCAGGTATATTACTGCTACAGAATTATTGCATTCAATCCTTACAAAAATTTTGTGATATCACTAACATCCCCACTTAAAAATAAAAACACTGAGGCACAAAGAATTTAATTAAATAAGCAGTCCAGCCTTAAGTATTGCTCACAATTAAGTGTCATAATTCAGATTCAAAACCAGTTCTATCTACCTCTGGAGAGCTTGAACTTTCCCAACCTCATTCTCGGAAAGAACAGTGCCAAAACAGGAGTAAACAAAGAAGCTGTATTTAAAGAGTGAATGGACAGTGAGGAAGGAGCTTTAAAAAACATCTTTTAAATCAAATCTTTTCTAGCTAAAACCATCTGAATGAAATAAAGGCAAAAATTGCAAAAGTGAGCTGCCATAGAAAAACAGAAGTGAGAATGAAAAAACAAATAAATAAGTGTATGTATCCCTTAATATGTAAAAGGCACAGAGGGGTCTGTAATCCCCCAACACGATGGCCAATAGTCCTACAAAAGAACTGTGAGAATCTTTGGAAAGCTCTGGGCTTCCGCCAGACCCCACAACGTTTCTTAGTTACTGATAAACTCTTTGATAGAAGTTTCAGAGAAAACATATCCAAGGAGGATTTCTCTCATTATTTTTTTTTCTGAAAACACCAGTGTCCAGGGAACTGGAAAGGATTCTCTGCAGCAATGTGTTCCCGTGGGCTGCTGTGACCCTAGCAATAGTTGGCCTCCTGTGCTATAAAGCCTATGTTGCTCCTTTTTGTTTTACATCACTAGTGCTTGGTTTATTTAAATCAGATACCAGTATCCTATTATTTCTACTACATATGCAACATACTGAGAAGCAGTGTGGTATGATTCTCAACCTCATTTTAAAATGTTTACAGGAAATATTCCTTCAAATTACCATCCCACATGAAGCAGCCTTACAAATGTAAATGTGTGAGACATATTACATGAAGCAGCCTTACAAATGTAAATGTGTGAGACATATTACATATGTCTGATTTCAAAAGAGCTAATATTTCTTATGTTCATGGGCTTTTCCATCAATACAAAGCTAAACAATGAAAATCAGAGTGACCATAAGCATGGCACCTACCCTGATTTCTATGTAATTAAAAAGATGCTTCCAACAACAGGACTAACTCTTCAGGGAGTGTTTATAGAAGCCAACAAAAGCATGTCAACACTGAGAACAACAGAATGTAACATATGAATTGCTTTGGAGTATGTGGCTGAAAATGTAATCTCCTCCCTCAAAAAAAAGGTGCAGAAATGTTTCAGAGCTAGCAATTAACCTGCCACTGAAGCTGGCATTGAATTGAATCACCCCAACATATTCCTTTCCTTTAGACCCTTATCTAAAGCAACCTGTCTGTGAAGAATGCTCATTTTCTGCTGGGTAAGACACTGTGCAAGTGGAGAATTTCACAGTTTAACAGAAGGATTATATCACTTTCCTTCTTTGGAAGAAGTCCAGACTTCATCAGGGAGGTGCATCACATCGTTACACTGCAGAAAGCAACATATGGCATGATGTCTCTAAACAGCTAAAAATGGACTTTCTGCTAAAAAACTTAGCTGTGAAATAAACAGTACATGTTCAAGATGTGCAAAGTTTATCAGTTCAGAGTATAAGAAATCTACAGACTGTGAACAAATAAAACAATATATAAGTATACATTTCTTACAAACATGTATAATAGAAATGCAATATGCAATTTATCATGTGATAGAAGCCATCACATTCTTTCATTGGTAAAGGGTATTAGAGTTAAGATGGTTTATAAATGATCAATAAGATTGCCAAAGTTCAGGAGTTAAGTAATCAGATACTAGTTTTTAAGGGGTTTGTTGAAACCATAAACCAAACTCCATTTTAAAAGGATAAAATAAACCCAATCCCAACACACAAACTTTCACTGAGACAACAAATGCATCATTAACTGGAATAGTTATTCATACAACATTATCTTCATGAACTGTATTAACTTCTCTGGACAGATATTATTAAAATCTGGTAATCAGTTAGAGACAGCAACATATACACTCATAAGATTGATGAATTCAATAAAAAGGGCACGTTTCTATTCCTGTCTTTTGCTCAGATCTCTGCTGCTGGAAATGTTGTCTATTGTTCCACAGTGTACCTAGAGCCAGAGTGTGATTTGGTGGCCAAATGGCCAATGTTGTTGGTCTAAATCAGATGCAGAAAGAATATGTTCTAGAGTAACATTAAGTAGATAGGAGTAGTTTGCCACGTAACCATGGAATTTCTACCTTTCTCTTTAAAGATATTCAGGATGATAAAGTCTGAATTGCATGGCATTTCCAAATATTAAGGAAAGAAATTTGTGCATATGTCCCCTTTCTTCACGATGGAAAATACTTAGCAATATATTTCATAAGGTTAGGTGATGTTTCCACCTAAGGGCTATGGTGAAATACACTAATTTCCCACTGGACAGATTCATGTAAATCAAAGAAGTTAGAACACTCCCTCATATGATATACAAAATAAATTCAAAATAGTTTAAAGACCTAAATATAAGACATGACACCATAAAACTCCTAGAAGAGAACATACACAAAACATTCTCTGACATAAATCATAGCAATATTTTGCTAGATCATTCTCCTTAGACAAAGGAAATAAAAGCAAAACTAAACAAATGGGACCTAATCAAACTTAAAAGCTTTCATACAGAAAAGCAAACCATAAACAAAACGAAAAGACCGCATACGGAATGGGAGAAAATATTTGCAAATGATGTGAGCGACAAGGGGTTAATTTCCAAAATATACAAACAGCTCATACAACTCAATATAAAAAAAAAACAGCCCAATCAAAAAATGAGAAGACCTAAATAGATGTTTCTCCAAAGAAGGCATACAGATGGCCAACAGGCACATGAAAAGATGCTCAATATCGCTAATTATTAGAGAAATGCAAATCAAAACTATGATGAGGTATCACCTTACACAGGTCAGAATGGTCATTATCAAAAAGTCTACAAATGATGAATGCTAGAGAGGGTGTGGAGAAATGGGAACCCTCCTACATTTTTGGTGGGAATGTAAATTGGTGCAGCCACCATGGAGAGAAGTATGGAGGTTCCTTAAAAAATTAAGGGGCTTCCCTGGTGGCGCAGTGGTTGAGAGTCCGCCTGCCGATGCAGGGGACACGGGTTCATGCCCCGGTCTGGGAAGATTTCACATGCTGCGGAGCGGCTGGGCCCATGAGCCATGGCCGCTGAGCCTGTGCGTCCGGAGCCTGTGCTCCGCAACGGGAGAGGCCACAACAGTGAGAGGCCCGCGTACCGAAAAAAAAAAAAAAAATTAAAAATAGATTACCATAATCCAGAAATCTCACTTCTAGGCATATAGAAAAGATGAAAACTCTAATTTGAAAAGATACATGCACCCCAATGTTTATAACAGCACTATTTACAATAGTCAAGGTATGGAAGCAATGCAAGTGCCCATCAACAGATATTTTGATTAAGATGATGTGATATATGTATAGGATGGAATATTACTCAGCCATATAAAACAATGAAATATTGCCACTTGCAGCAACATGGACGGACCTAGAGATTATTATACTGAGTGAAGTAAGTCATACAGAGAAAGACAGATATTATTATATCTCTTATACATGGAATCTAAAAAAATAATACAAATTAACTTATTTACATAATGGAAATAGACTCACAGACATAGAAAACAAACCTATGGTTACCAAATGGTAAAGGGGGAAGGATAAATTAGGAGTTTGGGATTAACACATATATAATACTATTTATAAGACAGATAAACAACAAAGATTTACTTTATAGTATAGGGAATGATATTCAATATCTTGTAATAACCTATAATGGAAAAGAATCTGAAATGTATGTGTGTGTGTCTATATATATACACACACAACTGAATCACGTTGCTGTACACCTGAAACTAATACAATATTGTAAATCAACAATACTTCAATAAAACAAATAAATAAATCCTCTTACAAATGATAAAAAAAGAAATATACTAATTTCCCAAGAAACAAAACCAAGTTAGTCATGTCCTATATTGGTACCTTCATTTCATTTCATGTGATCTTCTGTAGTATAGTGTAATAATTGTTTTGGGTACGAATACTTCCACTTCCTTACCTTTCTTCCTGTTTGTTACAGTTAAAAATATGAGCATTAATTTTCTGTAGATATGACTGATGACACAATCTCTAAATCTGAATGCAAATACTTAGTAGAATAATCTGAATACACTTGGATTTTCTTGGACTTTGCATCTCATAGCCTATCACATCATATACATTGCTAAACTTAATGCCAAACAGATAGCTAAATAATCCACTGAAAATAAGTGATGATGCAAATATAAGCAGTACATTCTTACTTTGTAGAAAATTCCATAATATCTGAATTATTCTGATTAATAATTTTAGTAGCATTTTACTTTTAGACCCCCTTCAGAAAAGTCTTCACTTTCCATATAAGAGGAACATGTGAGGCATCTCTTGTTAATCTGAAAGCCTGTCTCTCAGACAGGTTTCTAGAAGTTCCTCATGTCACTGGTAAGAAAAGAGATATATAAAAAAATTACAATAGCATCCCATGATATTTCCCCACACTAGGTACAAAATTCCTTACAAAAATACACACACACACACACACAAATTCTATGTATGTACCCAGAGTACTTACCCAAGTACACTATGCATCTAATCTTGAGTTGTAACAGCTTTGTTTTTCTCCTGTATAATATGGAAAAACTTCTAGATAACACAGTATAATAGCAAAGATATTCAAATTCTACTAGAAATCTACATTTACTCCATGATGGCATTTTAATGAACCAGAAAAGATTAAACCAAAGAAAATTTGCTTTTGTCCATATTCAGACTAGTGACTTTTCTGTATATTGTTTTTAAATCATACAAGTGTGTGTTATCCTGTGACAATATTTCCAATATAGGGTAGCATAATCACACACACACACAAAGAGTTTATTAGCCTAATAGTGGACTTCAGTTCAATTTATAAGTATGCACTTTGTTAAAGATTAACACTCCTAGCAGCTTTTCTTCACCATTTTTGTTTTAGTGCTGTTTGATTGTATTCATGAATGTGACCTTATATCCTGTACTAGCAGTAGAAAGTAAGATAAGTTAGACGCTAAAACACACACACAATACCAGATAATACTGTTTAAAGATTAATAAGTGATCTCACTATAGCAGTCCACTGCCTACAGCCTAAAAATATCTTTCCTGTGGTACTTTCTAGGCAGTCCCTGAGGGACCAATAAAACAAGAGCACTAGACAGATCTGAACTTATCTATCACAGCTCTGATTGTGTTTTGTGCACTATATGTTTCTTCTTAAAAGCATCTAATTCACTGCCTGTTCACAGCATTCACTACTTGAAGTGAAGGACACTAGAAGTAAATACCACTTTTACAAGACATATTATAGAGAAAATTCATTCCATTCTCCCTTTTTATCTATCAAAACCCCAAACCACGTACTGACCCAGATATTCAGTTTTCACACGTCTTAATTTTTTGCCAGATATAGAAACTGCACATTTCTAACTGTGTTCCTCCTCCTAGCTCTCTGTCAGTCCGCACTGTACCAGGACACTCAGGGACCTCATCTGAAGGCTTCCAAGGCAACAGTACCAGAGGGACTTCAGTTTGGTTCCTGAGGGCACATACCCTCTTTGCAGCAGGAATCTCGAAAGGAAGGAGTCAGTGTAAAGAATTTAGAATTCTGCCTGTAGCCTACATGCTTCCCCCTCCATACTAGAAATTGCATAATTAGAAACACTTCCACGATGTTTGACCCACCCCTCCAACCTCTGATCTCCAGATACCTTCTTGAATAGCATCAGAGAAGCCTCTTGTGACAGAAAATGGCTGCAGAATCTGTCCTGTTATTACCTAATATTAGCATGAATAATTCATATTATGCAGCTTAGTAGTTTACAATTGCTTGACTAGCTAAAATTTATAATAATAGTACTGACTTGAATAGACTTCCATTTGCAAAACTAAGTAGCAGATACATAATAATAAACACTACAAACATGAGAAAGTGTCTCTAGGTACTTATTTCTTTATTCATGCAGAGATGTTGAAAAACACAGTCAGGGCTCATTATCTTTAGCCTGAAGAAAAGGCATGTGAAAAGACCAGATGAATAGAGACAGCTAAAAATTAGAGATGAGTCAGATAATTCAAACTGAACAATTTTCTTTGGAGGCTAAATGTTCTAATTTATCTCTATGGAGGCATTAACCATGTAGTTTCACATCATTCCTTTTGTGTGAGTGCTGACCATCTACAGAAGTACCAAGAAGAAAATGGCAACGTTCTCTTGTAAACCTCAACTACACTGAATTTCTAATTAACATGGTTATTTTCAATTAATTATTTACATTTTCTTCAGCAATACAGCTAGCGAAATAATTCTTTATTTAATATTCTTTAAAATAATTGTGTTTGTTCTATTTTATGCAGAGCGATTTTGAGATTTCCAACACTGTTTTGTTTAGATCAAACAGGATATTCTATCAAATAATTTTCATTTTACTGTTTCCAAGATAAGAGAACATCAGAGTCTAACTTAGTCACCTAATAAATAACTACTGTTATAAAGATCATAATTTACCTTTAGAAATGCCTATTTGCAGCAGTTACTAGTGACACACAGTCAAGATGTTAAATGATTGCATTACTTATCAATCAAAATCAGCCACGTTATGAATAAACACACTCTATGAATAGACTGATGCAGAAATGATGAGTTTTGCCCTAACAAATATTTTTAAATCTATTTTTGTCACTTTGGAGCTACTAAAGAGAAAAAGTCATCCAATTTTCAGTTTAAGGTTTTGGCCCCATTGTAGGGATAAAAATAAAAAGAGAAAAAAATAATTTTTAATTTGATAGAACTGGAATGAACTTTTGGAATTGGCATTTTCATCCCCCTGAAAACATTGAGCCTTCTGAAGTACCATCTACACACAGTATTGCACTAATGAAGATATATAAGCTGTTGTGAGCAGCAGGAATCCTATTATTACTACTCCTATGAGAAAGAATGATATCTTAGTAGCTGATAACTCCCTACTGAGTCTTTCAAAGATGACCAAGCCTATTTCTTGACATGGCTTATCCTGGGGAATTGCAGCGTCCTTGTAACCCATGTTGTGAGACATATCAGACACCCTGCCAATATTTATTAAATGAGTGGTCCACTGTCTATTTCTTTGAATTCACATGGAAATGAGAGACACATTCCAATTTTTTTCCCTGAGTATATCAGAGGTTATGAAAGTTCTAGATACAAATGCCATAGGAATAATGATAATACCCTTTCTGAAGGCATGTTATTGAGGACATTGTTCATTAAAACACTGAGAGTTACATGTGTTGAATCTAAAACAATGATACAAATGAACTTATTTACAAGACAAAAATAGACTCACAGACATAGAAAACAAACTTATGGTTACCGAATGGGATAACCAGGGTGGAGGAAGGGAGATAAATTAGGAGTTTGTGATTAATATATACACATTACTATGTATAAAATAGATAACCAACAAGGACTTACATAGCACAGGGAACTATACTCAATATCTTGCAATAATCTACAGTGGAAAAGAATCTGAAAATTTTTATCTATCTATCTATCTATCTATCTATCTATATATATATAATTGAATCACCTTGCTGTACACTTGAAACTAACACAACATTGTAAATTAACTATACTTCAATTTTAAAACTGGTTTAAAAAACAAAAAACACTGAGAGTTATGAATGAATTACCACATAACATATCCTTTCAGAATTTATGTCAGTGAAAAACCTTTGATTACACTGAGAACTTAATGTAAGGGACCATATCATCTGCTTTCACTTTGGTTACTAGAAAGTACAGAACCCAAATAGA
The DNA here is from genome assembly GCF_964165515.1 of Mesoplodon bidens. Lineage (NCBI taxonomy): Eukaryota > Metazoa > Chordata > Mammalia > Artiodactyla > Ziphiidae > Mesoplodon > Mesoplodon bidens. Next base: position 123,058,470 of record NC_138178.1, read on the forward strand.
AGATAAACCATAGAAACCAACATGGCATATAGATTTTCTATATTATGTCCTTCCCATTGTTGTACTGCTTTTATAATCGTGTGTTTTTCCTGGTTGTGATTCTCTCTGTTTATTTTTATCATTATGTAATCAAATACTTTATTTTCACAAGCTGATTTTTAGAACTTAATTTGGAGAATAGAAAATATAAGGAGATATGATAACAGACTAAAATATCTGAAAGACTGTCAAGTAAAAGAAAAAGCTAAAGATACTGTGCTGTATAACAAGGGCCAAGAGATTGAATTTTAAAAGGAGCATCTGTTAGATAAGCATGAGTGAGAATTTTCGAATCATTCTCCTAGTCCCAAATGTAAGGGTTTTCCCTTAAAAGCTGCAGAAACCTCTACACCACACATGTTTAAGCAGTGGCTAAATAACCATCCATCTGGCATGTTGACAAAAGTTCCTAGATTGGCAGAAATGTTAAACCAGAAGCTCTCAAAACTCTCTTCCACTCCATGATACCATAATTAAATATGCTGTACTTAATAAGCCATTTGTTATCTCCACGGGGTGAATAACTTACGGCATGTGTCTCCATGCTATCTCCCTGCCAGGTCTAGAAACTAAATTAAATTTAATCTATCATCACCTGAAATTAGGAATGGGGGAAAGATATGTCACAACAACTTAAAAGAGTCTGGAGCCTTTGAATACTCACTGAAGAACTTCAGTTTTACTAATGGCAAAATTTCAGTCTATATCAACTCATTCTCCTAAATATTAAGAATAAAAGCAAGAGATATATTGATATTTTACAAATCAAAATCTGAAAGAAGAAAGTTAATATACATTTTAATATCCTGAATATTAAAAAGTAGATTATATAATTGGTCATATCACAGATACATTTTAAAAGTACTCCTACAATGTAAAACATTTAAAATATTTCTATGACTGAAAGGGTACAAATATTTGTTTTGGGGGGTTGAAATTCCACTGTAAGCCAGTAAATTAAATTGAAATGGCATATTTAATACCTTCTCATATCTATCATTATATCTGTGCAATATAGGAAAAGTAAACAAATCCTGAAGTCACTAAATTTTTCACTGAGGTGAATCATCTGAAGTGAATGAACTGTCACATTGCATATAAATACTTTAAGTGGACAAACAACTTTATAAGTAGATAAATTTTTTTTTTGCTTCCTCTCATATTTGATAGTCCTGGAAGGGTATTATTGCTTTGACATTTTTGTTAGGAATAAGTTGAAAGAGTAAAATATTTTGCAGGTACGTAACAACAAATTAACATAATCAGAGTATGTTTGTATATATTCCATTGCCTCATATTCAAGCCATTAAAAATTCTAAAATTATACGGGTATGAAAGTTTTAAAGTCTAACATGAACTTGACTCTAATCAAACTTGAAGCACAAATAAATCAAGAATGATTGTGAAAAAGTTTCTGAAAAGACATTTGTGCTAAAGATCAAATTGAAACCTGCAAATTGAAATATGTGACTGTGCCATTATAGGACAGGAATGGCAGACACTTTTTAAAATTTTACAAATAACGGTATCTGTTTCCTGGGGAAGCAGTTATGCCCAAACCCTAGAGGGATCTAAAAGACCCTGATCGCTATCAGGTTCTTTAACTGGTATGAACTCCAGGATCCCTGATCTTTTAAGATCAAGAGAGTCCTGCCTTGATCACTTAATCAAGGAAAAAAAGTATATGTAATGGAAATACAAAAATACAAAGAGCATAGCCCTGGTCCTGCCTTTAAAAATGCTCTTGTTACCTAAACTCATGGCAAACAATATCCTGTCAATACAAATTACAGGCCCCTCTTCAATTTGTTGTCTAAGCATAAAAGAGACTAGGTCTGAGTATAAATTGGGGGTCTCAGACCATGGCTAAAGTGGCCTACAGTTCAGAGAAGTAGATTGGGACCAGATAATAATGACATTTCTAAACAGCAAGACAATAGAGGTTTATAAGTAGATAACATAAAACTCAATTTTCATTAGAGATTTTCCTTCTAATTACAAAATATTTCTGAGGAAAAGGTAAATAAAAAGTGACAGAAACTCATACCTATCAACCAGATTTAGTAAATGTTACCATCTTGCCATGTTTGCTTCAGATTTCCATTCTTTTTAAGAGTAACATTTAAAAGATAAATACAAAAGCCACCACCCATCTCATTTTTACTACCATTTTACCATAAGGCAACCTCTACCTGAAACTGTTGTCTTTCATTCAAATCTATATACATATGTATGTATCCATTAACAACAGATAGTATGCTTATTTTAATTGTAACTTTATTATATTATACAATGCATATAATTCTATAACTTGCTTTTGCAGTAAGCATTATTTAAGTTCTCTATGAAATTTAAACATCTTATTTATTTTAACTTATTCATAGCATTCAATTATATGACTGAACCACAACTTATTTCCCCATTGCCCTTTTACCTACATGTTGTATCTTTTACTGTAATAAAAGTGCTATAAAAATATTCTCTATGAGCCTCCTTGTGAACATGAACCAGAATTCATATGTGATTTGTGTGTTTGGGGGTTCTGTCAAGAGAGAATGGGAGAGAGAAATGGAGAGACATAGACAGAGAGTGAGACAGAGACAGAGAGAGACTGTATATGGAAAAAAAAGATTCTTGAAGTGAAATCACTGAGATGTATGTTTTTGCAAATATAGTTGCCATACTGCCATCCAAAATAGTTATTCTAATTTAAACTCCTACCAACTCCATAAGAGTGTCCTATTTCCCATCTTAGCAACACTTAGTATTATGAAATTTAAAAATTTACCAACTTAATAGGTATAAAACGGTATTTCATTGTTATTTTAATTTATAAGTGATTAGTAGTGATATTAGCAATCCTTTCATAATATAGCATGAGCCTTCCATGTTTATTTTTCTTCTGTGGCTTGCAAGCTTGGTCATTGTCCAGTCATGAGGGTTCTTACAGTTTTCCTTTGTGCTTTAATCTTTACAAATATTTTTCCGAGTCTGTGCTTTGTCTTTTAACTTTGTTCTTTAAGTCTTTAGTAAAAGAATTTTAATGTTAATGAACTCAATTACTCAATGAAATCTTTCCTATTTTATTTTGTGTTTTTATGTCTTACTTACAAAATTCTCTCCCTTACCTTGAAGGAAACAGATATATTAAGTACAGTCTTTGATAATTTCCACTAAAAATGTTAAAGTTTAGCTTTTCAAACTTAAGACTTTAAATATTTAGTATAAAGTAGAAATCTAAGTTTATCCTTTTCCATATGGTCCCCATCCCTTCTCCATTTTCTGAACAGTCTGTTAATTTCCCAGTTACGGATACTTTTGTTATACCAAGTTCTATATATTATGTTTGTTATTCTGTTCCATTATCTTACTCAACTATCCTTCACTATAAAATTCTTGATGTTTATTAAGGCTAGTATGCGCATCCTTGCTTCTCCTTCAAAGCAGTCTTGATGTTTTGTGACATTCGGTTAGAAATATTTTTTAACTGACCTCATGATTTCTCTTTCAACAATAAATTATTCAGATTTCTTAAATGCCCTATGCTTTTTTTTTTTTTTTTTTTTGCGGTATGTGGGCCTCTCACTGTTGTGGCCTCTCCCGTTGCGGAGCACAGGCTCCGGACGCGCAGGCTCAACGGCCATGGCTCACGGGCCCAGCCGCTCCGCGGCATGTGGGATCTTCCCAGACCGGGGCACGAACCCGTGTCCCCTGCATCGGCAGGCGGACTCTCAACCACTGCGCCACCAGGGAAGCCCCCCTATGCTATTTTTGTTCTTGTTTTCTTTTTGTTAATATTGTTATTGATTTTTTAAATTATATTATACTGTGGTCTAAGAATACGTTCTCTGTGCTATAAATTCTTTACCATTTTTGAGACTTTTTTGTGGCTGGTACTTGGTCAGTTTTGTAATTATGTCATAAGTGCCTGAAAATAATTTTACTGTATTTAATGGATATCTAATGTCCAATAGAAGTTTGCTAACTATTTTATTAAGGACATCCCTATTCTACTAATTTATTTGATTTTTAAACTTCAGAGATAAGTTATTTAAATCTCCCAATATGATCTTGAATTTATAAATTTATCTTTTCTCATTTAATACATATATATATATATATATATATACACACACTACTTATATTTGTCACACACACTCACAGACATACACATACATATAGCTATATTTTCATGCCTTTGGATTTAGGATTTTTATCTAGTCCTGGCCTTGTTTATCATTAAATAATGGCTTTCTTTATCCTTAACAACTGCATTTCTCTTTAATATGTATTTTGTATGAAAGTAACACAAACATTATAGGTTTTTCTCTTTTGACTAGTATTTGTTTGGAATGTGTTTATTAGATCTTTATTTTAAAATTTCTACATCATTATGCTTTTTTTTAATTCCTGTTTTTTAAACATCTTATTGGAGTATAATTGCTTTACAATGTGTGTTAGTTTCTGCTGTATAACAAAGTGAATCAGCTATACATATACATATATCCCCATATCTCCTCCCTCTTGCGTCTCCCTCCCACCCTCCCTATCCCACCCCTCTAGCTGGACACAAAGCACCAAGCTGATCTCCCTGTGCTATGCAGCTGCTTCCACTAGCTATCTATTTTACATTTGGTAGTGTACATATGTCCATGCCACTCTCTCACTTTGTCCCAGCTTACTCTTCCCCCTCCCTGTGTCCTCAAGTCCATTCTCTATGTCTGCATCTTTATTCCTGTCCTGCCCCTAGGTTCTTCAGAACCATTTTTTGTTTTTAGATTCCATATATATGTGTTAGCATACAGTATTTGTTTTTCTCTTTCTGACTTACTTCGTGCTGTATGACAGTCTCTAGGTACATACACCTCACTACAAATAACTCAATTTCATTTCTTTTTATGGCTGAGTAATATTCCATTGTATATATGTGTCACATCTTCTTTATCCATTCATCTGTTGATGGACATTTAACTTGCTTCCATGTCCTGGTTACTGTAAATAGAGCTGCAATGAACATTGTGGTGCATGACTTTTTTGAATTATGGTTTTCTCAGGGTATATGCCCAGCAGTGGGATTGCTGGGTCATATGGTAGTTCTATTTTTAGTTTTTTAAGGAACCTCCATACTGTTCTCCATAGTGGGTGTATCAATTTACATTCCTACCAACAGTGCAAGAGGGTTCCCTTTAAAAAATCTACAGGCAATAAATGCTGGAGAGGGTGTGGAGAAAAGGGAACCATCATTATGCTTTAAGTGATCCTCTTTGTAGTCCACATAATTGGACATTTTTGACATATAGTGGTATCTCTGTCTTAACAATCAAGTTTAATCCATTTTTTAATGATATGTGATATTTTATTCAGTTTCTGATGATTTTTATTTTTTTCCTTTCATCTTTCAATTGATTTTTAACAAAATGCCAAGACAATTCAATAGGAAGGAAAAAATAGTCTTTTTAACAAATGGTCCTGGGACAATTGGATAAACACATGCAAAAGTTAGACCCTTATCTCACATCATATACAAAAATCAACTCAAAATGGAATAATGACGTAAATGTAAGGACCCACATTATAAAAATCTTCAAGGAAAACAGATGTGTAAATATTTGTAATCTTGAATTATGCAATAGCTTCTTTGATATGACACCAAAAGCACATGCAACACAGATAAATTGACTTTGTCAAATTTTTTAAAAAGAAATTGTGCTTCAAAGGACATCATCACATAAGTGAAAAGCCAACCCACAAAATAGAAAAAAACGTTTACAAATCATATATCTGATAAGGGACTTGTATCTAGAATATATAAAAATCTCTTACAGGGCTTCCCTGGTGGCGCAGTGGTTGAGAGTCCGCCTGCCGATGCAGGGGACACGAGTTCGTGCCCTGGTCCGGGAAGATCCCACATGCCGCGGAGCAGCTGGGCCCGTGAGCCATGGCTGCTGAGCCTGCACGTCTGGAGCCTGTGCTCCGCAACAGGAGAGGCCACAACAGTGAGAGGCCCACGTACAGCAAAAAAAAAAAAAAAAAAAAAAAAAAATCTCTTACAGATCAATAATACAAAGACAAAAAAATTTTTTTGAATGGGCAAAGGATCTGACATTTCTTCAATGAAAATACAAATTGCCAATAAGCACATAAAAAGATGCTCAAGATAAATAGCTATCAGAGAAATGGAAATCAAAACCACAATGAGATACCACTTCACACACAATAGGATGAATATTAAAAAGACAGATAACAACAAGAGTTGGTGAGTATGGAGTGAAACTGGAAAGCCTGTACATTGCTAATCGAAATTTAAATGGTGCAGACACTTTGATAAACAGTCGCACATTTCCATAGAGACTGAATATAGAGTTACCATATAACCCAATATTTCACTTCTCAATATATACCCAAGAGAAATAAAAATATATATCCATACAAAAACTTGTACATGAGTATTCACAGTATCATTGGAAACAATCCAAATGTCCACTAACTATTTAAAGGGTAACTACAAAGTAGTATACCTCTAAAATGGAATATTAGTTGGCAAAAAAAAAGAATAAAAACTGATATATGCTACAACAGGATGAATCTTGAAAACATTATGCTAACTAAAAGAAGGCAGTCACAAAAGATCACATATTTTGGGGCTTCCCTGGTGGCGCAGTGGTTGAGCGTCCGCCTCCCGATGCAGGGGACATGGGTTCGTGTCCCGGTTTGGGAAGATCCCACATGCCGTGGAGCAGCTGGGCCCGTGAGCCATGGCTGCTGAGCCTGTGTGTCCAGAGCCTGTGCTCCGCAACAGGAGAGGCCGCAACAGTGAAAGGTCCACATACAGCAAAAAAAAAAAAAAAAAAAAAAAAAAAGATCACATATTTCATTACTTAATTTATATGAAATGTTCAGGATAGGCATATTATACAGACAGAAAGTAGATTAGTGTAGGTGAGAGATGGGAGTACCTGAAAGCTAAAGATTATAGGATTTCTTTGTTGTGTAGTAAAAATGTTCTAAAATCAATTGTGGTGATAGTTACATAATTCTGTGATTTGTGTATTTTAAATGGGTGAATTATATGGTATGTAAATTATATTTTAATAAAGCTGTCACCAAAATAAAAGAAAAAAGTAGAGAGTGGAAGCATAGATAAGTGGAAAAGGATACAGTGAATAAAACTAATAGTAGTTACAAAGATTAAAAACAAAAATTAAGATATAGTATTTTATTCAAGAAACTGATTTAAAAAAAAATGATTTCCAGGGAGGGAAAAAAGCATTATTCAGTATCTCTTTCATAGATTTTTGAATAGGTAACAATCAGAAAGAAAATAGGTCACTGATTTTGATCAACTGTACATTCAGCTTAAAAACTATAGACGATATATAGGGAGTTTGGGATTGACATGTACACATTTAGTATGGATAACCAACAAGGATCTACTGAATAGTACAGGGAACTCTGCTCAATATTATGTAACAACCTAAATGGGAAATGAATTTGAAAAAGAATAGATACATGTATATGTATAACTGAATTACTTTGCTTTACACCTGAAACTAACACAGCATGTTAATCAAATATGCTCCAATATAAAATAAAAAGTTAAAAAAAAAGGACACCAAAACCACATCCCACTCTGAGGAAATATTTGCATAACGTTGTATTTATCAGAGGCTTTGAGAACTGTTTAAATGATTTCTTTCTTTTTATAATAATTGATCATTTAGTTCACCCAATAAAAATCATAAAGAAGAGTTTGACACTCTTTATTGTTGCAGACATCTCATTGTGGTTTTGTCTAAGATCCGGCTGCAACATATCATATACCACTGCTCATTCAGTTTGGTTTGGTTTACATGACTGTCTCCACAGGGTCATCTTACTCCATCCCATATAAACCCCTTCCAGCAGAGTACAAGGTTACAGTGCAAACATACACATGAGAGACAAACAGTGATTGTAGCAGTTGGGTTTTAAAGGATAATGAGAGTTAAAATTAAGTTTAATTTTAGCTATTATTTTGTGTGATTAGACCCTACTGAAAATCACTGGAAATCAAGTTAAGTTTGGGATCGGTTCAATAGATATTTATTGAGCACACACCATGTGCCAGTCAGTGTTTCAAGTACAACAGTGGACAACCCTGAGAAATTCTGTCTATCTTATCTTGTTAACTCTATACTTTAATGAGGTATGACAGACAAAAACAGAAAGAATGAGTGAATGAATGGTATCTCAGGAAGTCAAAAGTGCTACAGTGAGACTTCACCAGAGTAAGGAGATAAGAGTAATAGTAAATTCAGTATTGTTTTACATAAAGGAGTAAGGAAAGTTCTTTCTAATAACAAGATATTTGAGTAAAGACCTGAAGGAAGTTAGGAGCTGAGCCATATGGATTTTCCCCTTATTTTCAGAGAGAGAAGAGATGGAGAGCATGACAAGTATAAGGAACAAGAATGTAGGTCAAGAATGGTAAGCTGTGACAAAGCGAAAGAGAGGCATGGACATATATACACTACCAAACATAAGGTAGATAGCTAGTGGGAAGCAGCTGCATAGCACAGGGAGATCAGCTCGGTGCTTTGTGACCGCCTGGAGGGGTGGGATAGGGAGGGTGGGAGGGAGATGCAAAAGGGAGGGGATATAGGAACATATGTATATGTATAACTGATTAAATTTGTTATAAAGCAAAAAATAAAAAAGATAAATAAAAAAAAAGAAAAGTGGAAGATGGAAAATTAGTATTGTAGCAATTTAGATTACAGATGATGATGTCCTGGATAGGGTACAAGGATTGGAGACAGGATAACATGGTTAGGATTTTCATCTGTTTTAAGGATAAAAACAACATTTTACACTGGCTTATGAGAGAAAAAGAATAGTTATGGCTTGCTCTAGGGTTTTGGCCTGAGCAATTGGAAGAATGGAGCTTCTATTTTTGGACTGAGAATGACAGACGGTTTCATAGTAAAAATCAAGAACTGTTTTAGAGATTGGTTCAAGATGGCGGAGTAGAAGGATGTGCTCTCACTCCCTCTGAGAGAGCACCAGAATCACAACTGCTGAACAATCATCAACAGGAAGACACTGGAACTCACCAAAAAAGATACCCCACAAAAAAAGACAAAGGAGAAGCCACAATGAGATGGTAGGAGAGGTGCAATCACAATAAAATAAAATCCCATAACTGCTGGGTGGGTGACTCACAAACTGGAGAACACGTATACCACAGAAGTCCACCCACTGGAGTGAAGGTTCTGAGCCACACATCAGGCTTCCCAACCTGGGGGTCCAGCAACAGGAGGAGGAATTCCTAGAGAAACAGACTTTGAAGGCAAGCAGGATTTGATTACAGGACTTCAACAGGACTGGGAGATACAGAGACTCTACTCGTGGAGTGCACACAGAGTAGTGTGTGCATCGGGACCCAGGGGAAGAGTCAGTGACCCCATAGGAGACTGAACCAGACATAACTGCTAGGGTTGGAGGGTCTTCTGCCGAGGCAGGGGGTGGCTGTGTCTCACCATGAGGACAAGGAGACTAGCAGCAGAAGTTCTGGGAAGTACTCCTTGGCATCAGCCCTCCCATACTCTGCCATTAGCCCCAAAAAAGAGCCCACGTAGGCTCCAGTGTTCCCTCAGGCCAAACAACCAACAGGGAAGGGGCCCAGCCCCACCCATCAGCAGACAAGCAGATTAAAGTTTTACTGAGCTCTGCCTACCAGGGCAACAGCCAGCTCTACCCACCACCAGTCCCTCCCATCAGGAAAACTGCACAGCCTCTTAGATAGCCTCATCCACCAGAAGGCAGACAGCAGAAGCAAGAAGAGCTACAATCCTGCAGCCTGTGGAACAAAAACCACATTCACAGAAAGATAGACAAGATGAAAAGGCAGAGGGCTATGTACCAGATGAATGAACAATATAAAAACCCAGAAAAACAACTAAATGAAATGGAGATAGGCAAACTTCCAGAAAAATAATTCAGAATAATGATAGTGAAGATGATCCAGGACCTCAGAAAAAGGATGGAGGCAAAGATTGAGGAGATGCAAGAACTGTTTAACAAAGACCTAAAAGAATTAAAGAACAAACAAACAGAGATGAACAATACAATAACTGAAAGGAATAATGCACTAGAAAGAATCAACAGCAAAATAACTGAGGCAGAAGAACAGATAAGTGACCTGGAAGACAGAATGGTGGAATTCACTGCTGTGAAACACAATAAAGAAAAAAGAATGAAAAGAAACGAAGACAGCCTACAAGACCTCTGGGAAAACATTAAATGCAACAACATTTGCATTATAAGGGTCCCAGAAGGAGAAGAGAGAGAAAGGACCCGAGAAAATATTTGAAGAGATTATAGTCGAAAATTTCCTTAACACGGGACAGGAAATAGCCACCCAAGTCCAGGAAGCACAGAGAATCCCATACAGGATAAACCCAAGGAGAACCATGCTTAGACACATAGTAATCAAATTGGCAAAAATTAAAGACAAAGAAAAATTATTGAAAGCAGCAAGGGAAAAATGACAAATAACATACAAGGGAACTCCCATAAGGTTAACAGCTGATTTCTCAGCAGAAACTCTACAAGCCAGAAGGGAGTGGCATGACATATTTAAAGTGATGAAAGGGAAGAACCCACACCAAGATTACTCTACCCAATAAGGATCTCATGCAGATTCGATGGAGAAATCAAAAGCTTTACAGACAAGTAAAAGCTAAGGGAATTCAGCACCACCAAACCAGCTCTACAACAAATGTTAAAGGAACTTGTCTAAGTGGGAAACACAAGAGAAGAAAAGGACCTACAAAAACGAACTCAAAACAATTAAGAAAATGGTCAGAGGAACATACATATCGATAATTACCTTAAATGTGAATGGATTTCATGCTCCAACCAAAAGACACAGGCCTGCTGAATGGATTCAAAAACAAGACCCATATATATGCTGTCTACAAGAGACCCACTTCAGACCTAGGGACACATACAGACTGAAAGTGAGAGGATGGAAAAAGATATTCTATGCAAATGGAAATCAAAAGAAAGCTGGAGTAGCAATACTCATATCAGATAAAATAGACTTTAAAATAAAGAATATTATAAGAGACAAGGAAGGACACTACATAATGATTAAGGGATCAATCCAAGAAGAAGATATAACAATTATAAATATATATGCACCCAACATAGGAGCACCTCAACACATAAGACAACTGCTAACAGCTATAAAAGAGGAAATCGACAGTAACACAATAATAGTGGGGGACTTTAACACCTCACTTACACCAATGGACAGATCAAACCAACACAAAATTAATAAGAAAACACAAGCTTTAAATGACACAATAGACCAGGTAGATTTAATTGATATTTATAGGACATTCCACCCAAAAACAGCAGAATACACTTTCTTCTCAAGTGCACACAGAACATTCTTCATGATAGATCACATCTTGGGTCACAAATCAGGCCTCAGTAAATTTAAGAAAATTGAAATCATATCAAACAACTTTTCTGACCACAATGCGATGAGATTAGAAATCAATTACAGGGAAAAAATGTAAAAAACACAAACATATGGAGGCTAAACAATATGTTACTAAATAAGCAAGAGATCACTAAGAAATCAAAGAGGAAATAAAAAAATACTTAGAGACAAATGACACTGAAAACACGACAATCTAAAACCTATGGGATGCAGCAAAAGCAGTTCTAAGAAGGAAGTTTATAGCAATACAATCCTACTTCAAGAAACAACAGACATCTCAAATAAACAATCTAACCTTACACCTAAAGGAACCAGAGAAAGAAGAACAAACAAAACCCAAAGTTAGCAGACGGAAAGAAATCATAAAGATCAGAGCAGAAATAAATGAAATAGAAACAAAGAAAACAACAAAGATCAATAAAACTAAAAGCTGGTTCTCTGAGAAGATAAACAAAATTGATAAACCATTAGCCACACTCATCAAGAAAAAGAGGGAGAGGACTCAAATCATTAAAATTAGAAATGAAAAAGGAGAAGTTACAACAAACATCGCCAGAAATACAAAGCATCCTAAGAGACTACTACAAGCAACTCTATGCCAATAAAATGGACAACCTGGAAGAAATGGACAAATTCTTAGAAAGGTATAACCTTCCAAGACTGAACCAGGAAGAAATAGGAAATAAGAACAGACAAATAACAAGTAATAAAATTGAAACTGATTAAAATATCTTCCAAGAAACAAAAGTCCAGACCAGATGGCTTCACAGGTGAATTCTATCAAACATTTAGAGAAGAGATAACACCCATCCTTCTCAAACTCTTCCAAAAAATTGCAGAGGAAGGAACACTCCCAAACTCATTCTGTGAGGCCAACTTCACTCTGATACCCAAACCAGACAAAGATACTACAAAAAAAGAAAATTGCAGACCAATATCACTCATGAATATAGATGTCAAAATCCTCAACGGAACACTAGCAAACAGAATCCAGCAACACATTAAAACGGTCACACAGGGCTTCCCTGGTGGCGCAGTGGTTGAGAGTCCACCTGCTGATGCAGGGGACATGGGTTCGTGCCCCGGTCTGGGAAGATCCCACATGCCATGGAGCAGCTGGGCCAGTGAGCCATGGCCGCTGAGCCTGTGCGTCCGGAGCCTGTGCTCTGCAATGGGAGAGGCCACAACAGTGAGAGGCCCGCGTACTGCAAAAAAAAAAAAAAGGGGATCACACACCATGAACAAGCGGGATTCATCCTAGGGATGCAAGTCTTCTTCAATATACGCAAGTCAATCAATGTGATACACCATATTAACAACTTGAAGAAGAAAAACCATATGAGCATCCCAATAGATGCAGAAAAAGCTTCTCACAAAATTCAACACCCACTTATGATAAAACCTCTCCAGAAAGTGGGCAAAGAGGGAACCTACCTCAACATAATAAAGGCCATATATGACAAACCCACAGAAAACATCATTCTCAATGGTGAAAAACTGAAAGCATTTCCTTTAAGATCAGGACCAAGACAAGGATGTCCACTTGCACCACTATTATTCAACATAGTTTTGGAAGTCCTAGCCACGGCAATCAGAGAAGAAAAAGAAATAAAAGGAATACAAATTGGAAAAGAAGAAGTAAAACTGTCACTGTTTGCAGATGACTGTTTGCACATGATACTATACATTGAGAATCATAAAGATGCCACCAGAGAACTAATAGACCTAATCAATGAATTTGGTAAAGTTGCAGGATACAAAATTAATGCATAGAAATCTCTTGCATTCCTATACACTAATGATGAAAAATCTGAAAGAGGAATTAAGGAAACACTCCCATTTACCATTGCAACAAAAAGAATAAAATACCTAGGAATAAACCTACTAGGGAGACAAAAGACCTGTATGCAGAAAACTATAGGACACTGATGAAAGAAATTAAACATGATGCAAACAGTTGGAGAGATATGCCATGTTCTTGGATTGGAAGAATCAATACTGTGAAAATAACTATACTACCCAAAGCAATGTACAGATTCAGTGCAATCCCTATCAAATTACCAGTGGCATGTTTTACAGAACTAGAACAAAAAATCTTAAAATCTGTATGGAGACATAAAAGACCCCAAATAGCCAAAGCGGTCTTGAGGGAAAATAACGGATCTGGAGGAATCAGGCTCCCAGACTTCAGACTACACTACAAAGCTACAGTAATCAAGACAATATGGTACCGCCAAAAAAAAGAGAAGTACAGATCAATGGAACAGGATATAAAGCCCAAGATAAACCCACGCCCCTATTGCCAACTAATCTGTGACAAAGGAGGCAAGGATATACAATGGAGAAAAGACACTCTCTTCAATAAGTGGTGCTGGGAGAACTGGACAGCTACATGTAAAAGAATAAATTAAAACACTCCCTAACACCATACACAAAAATAAACTCAAGATGGATCAGAGACCTAAATGTAAGACTGGACACTATAAAACTCTTAGGGGAAAACATAGCAAGAACACTCTTTGACATAAATCACAGCAAGATCTTTTTTGATCCACTTCCTAGAGTAATGGAAATAAAAACAAAAGTAAACAAATGGGACTTAATGAAACTCAAAAGCTTTTGCAAAGCAAAGGAAACTACAACCAAGAGGAAAAGACAACCCTCAGAATGGGAGAAAATATTTGCAAATGAATCAACGGACAAAGGATTAATCTCCAAAATATATAAACAACTCATGCAGCTCAATATCAAAAAAACAACTCAATACAAAAATGGGCAGAAGACCTAAATAGTCATTTCTCCAGAGAAGACATACGGATGGCCAAGAAGCACATGAAAAGCTGCTCAACATCACTAATTATTAGAGAAATGCAAATCAAAACTACAATGAGGTATCACCTCACACCAGTTAGAATGGGCATCATCAGAAAATCTACAAACAACAAACGCTGGAGAGGGTATGAAGAAAAGGGAACCCTTGTGCACTGTTGGTGGAATGTAAATTGATACAGCCACTGTGGAGAACAGTATGGAGGTTCCTTAAAAAACTAAAAATAGAATTACCATATGACCCAGCAATCCCACTACTGGGCATATATCCAGAGAAAACCATAATTCAAAAAGACACATGCACCCCAATGTTCACTGCAGCACTATTTACAATAGCCAGGTCATGGAAGCAACCTAAATGCCCATCAACAGACGAATGATAAAGAAGATGTGGTACATATATATGATAGAATATTACTCAGCCATAAAAAGCAACAAAATTGGGTCATTTGTAGACACATGGATAGATCTAGAGACTGTCACGCAGAATGAAGTAAGTCAGAAAGAGGAAAACAAATATCATATATTAATGCATATATGTGGTACCTAGAAAAGTGGTACAGATGAACCAGTTTGCAGGGAAGAAATTGAGACACAGATGCAGAGAACAAACGTATGGACACCAAGGGGGGGAAAATGGCAGGGGGGTGTGGGTGTTGGTGTGATGAACTGGGAGATTGGGATTGACATATATACATTAATATGTATAAAATGGATAACTAATAAGAGCCTGTTGTATAAAATAATAAATAAAATAAAATTCAAAAAAAAGAATTGTTTTAATTACGTTAAATTTGAGATGCCTATAAGACTGCAAAGGGAATTTATGTGTTTGAAGTTCAGAGAAGAGTTATTACTGAGGACATAAATTTGGGAGCTATCAGAATACAGATGAGATGTACATGTGTATCACTGAATGAAATCAATTAGAAAACTCCTGTTGATAAAAAAAGATGTTCAAGGATTTAGCATTGTGACCCTCTAATATTTAGAGGTCAGGTCGCAGGAAGAAACCAACAAGGATATTTTAGTATCTCTTTTAAGAGACCACTCAGTGACACAGGAGGAAAAACAAGAGATTTTCTGGAGGTCAGGTGAAGAAAGTGTTTTAGGAAGAGATATAATAGTCATTTGTGTCAAATGCTACTGAGAGGTCCAGTTAGATGTAGTTTAAGAATTTATCATTAGATTTAACAACATGGAAGCTATTGATGATCTTGAAACAGCAGTTTTTGTGCATGGATAGACATAAAAACCTAGATCGACTGAGGAAAGTGAAAGTGGTGATAGTAAGTATAGACAGTTTGAGGAATTTTGCCATAAAGGTGAGCAAAGAAATGGGGAGGTGGCTGAAGCGATGTTAAATGTAGTTAAGAGATATTATAACATACCTGTACAACATTGGGAATTTTCCAGAAGGAGAATTATTGATGATGGAGAAGAAAGAGAGAACAACAGTGGGGACAAATGGAAATAAAGGATCAGGGAGTGAGTTGTCATGTGAACTTTGTAGTGTATATCTAAATGTTGGTTATGCTTTTATTCTTTTTTTAATTATTTCTTTTTTAAAATTTTATTTAATCTATTTTTGGCTGTGTACAGGGCCTTCATTGCTGCGCACGGGCTTTCTCTAGTTGCAGTGAGTGGGGGCTACTCTTCGTTGCGGTGTATGGGCTTCTCATTGCGGTGGCTTCTCTTGTTGCGGAGCACAGGCTCTAGGCATGTGTGCTTCAGTAGTTGCAGCACATGGGCTCAGTAGTTGTGGCTCGCAGGCTCTAGAGCATAGGCTCAGTAGTTGTGGCGCACGGGCTTAGTTGCGGCGCGGCATGTGTGATCTTCCCAGACCAGGGATCGAACCTATGTCCCCTGCATTGGCAGGCGGATTCTTAACCACTGTCCCACCAGGGAAGTCCCAGTTATGCTTTTATTCTTAAAGAAAAAAAAAAGGTTTTGGTTTAAACTCTTCTGACTCCTAAAAGAAAAAAATAATAGGAACCTTAGGAGGAAACTTAAAACAGAATGGTTTAAGCTCTCAAAATACCTTACCTTTACTCCATTTATGAAAATATTTTCAGCATAAACAGACTCTTTCAACATACTGTACGATCTTGTCCTCTGGTTTGTCTAATCTAAACATGTTTCTGTTAAAGGCTATCATAACCCCCAACAGAGAATCAAATGACATTTATTCAAGCCTCAGTGCCAGATTAACGTGCCAGAAGTTATGCTGATACCTACAAAATATAACTTTATTTTTTTCCCCTGAGCTTTGCAGCAAGATAATTTAGCTTCAGGCAGCCAAAGCATAAACCTGTTTAAAGTTGATTTTTCCAAATGCAGCTGTTTGTAGTCTAAAGCTGCATTTGTGTGCAAGTCATTAGTAGGGTGTTTACAAGTTTGCTTTTTTTTCCATATGGTTTCTGTAAAACTATATCATGGTTGATATTTTAATTCTAAACATACTTCTATGCCAGTTCATCCTCTGGCAGTATATGAAGCATAAATTCAATCTACCAGTCAGATCTTCCTGATGTTTAATATTAAATGCTTCAAAGTATATCACACCCCCCTTTACTCTATTCCACACATACTTAATGATGCAATATCTAGGGCAACTTCTTTTTTGATCCAGCTGGAAATTAGTTGGTGAATTTAAACAATGATTGATGAATTTTGGCACCTGAAAGAGTTAGGATTAACTCTAGGGACTAATTATTTTCCTGTACCACATCACTCAAGCCACTGCTGTGAGCAAGCATCATTAATCCCAACAGTCAATTATTCATCCTTTCTACCCCCATCCTCAAAATGTTCCATTTAAAACATCCGAAGTCAAGTTCTTATTAATTTGAGAATTTTGGACAAAAAAAAAATAGAGATCTCAGTATAAACAGAATTATTTTTAAAGTTTGGATACTTATTTCACATGGAAGTTACTTTCATATATGGTATGAGGATGGGATCATTCACATTCTGGAGACCTAAAACCAAATAAGTGCTCCCCATGCACCTGG
The DNA here is from genome assembly GCF_964165515.1 of Mesoplodon bidens. NCBI lineage: Eukaryota > Metazoa > Chordata > Mammalia > Artiodactyla > Ziphiidae > Mesoplodon > Mesoplodon bidens. Next base: position 123,075,843 of record NC_138178.1, read on the forward strand.
TACACAATGGAGAAAGAGACAGTATAACTACAATAAAGAATCAACTTGGGGCTTTCCTGGTGGCGCAGTGGTTGAGAGTCCACCTGCCGATGCAGGGGACACGGGTTCGTGCCCCGGTCTGGGAAGATCCCACATGCCACAGAGCAGCTAGGCCCGTGAGCCATGGCCGCTGAGCCTGCGCGTCCAGAGCCTGGGCTCCGCAACGGGAGAGGTCACAACAGTGAGAGGCCCGCGTACAGCAAAAAAAAAAAAAAAAAAAAAAAAGAATCAACTTGGAAAATGGAAGAATGGGAAATATGCCCTATAGCCATTTGCTGTAGCATCCTGAAATCCTTTAAGGTAGACATTCATGGACTCCCTCCTGTAGGATGGAAAACATTTCTTAATTAGTTCACAATTCTGCTCCTTAGGAAGAAGGTTCCATTCATTGTTCTACTGAGATTGGTCATTGGTCTGTGATTCTGCCCTCTGGGTGATTACTCCATTCCCATTATTCTAATTAGTTACATATATTGGGCATTAGGGGAAAAAAGGCACATTTGTCGGCTAAACAGCCTTCTCATCCTATTTACTACCTGGAAAATGCTGGGGATCCAATAGTCATTTTAAGTCTTGGAGAGATAATTTTAGAATATCTTACTCTCCCTCGTGGTTTCTTTGGCAATACAATCCTCTTAAAACCTTCATGGGCTTCTTATTTAGTTGAATCAAAACTATCTCATGTACCAATTACTGCACACACAATCTTTCTGAGACTTCTCAGATATTTTTAATATCTCTTTGCTTTCTCATACCCTTGACTCTTTTTATCAATTTTATTGCATTCCTCTGCAACCTATCAGAGTTTAGTGGAAGCACCACATATTTAGTCTCTTTTCCTTGAGTACATTTTTTCTAATTAAAAAGATTTATCGAAACTACCCTCCTAGTTGAGCCTTTACACTAAGACATTTTAGTTGAGAGAAAGATTTTAACAAAATGGATGTATCAGCCATTCTCTTGATCAAAGTATTGCCTTGTGGCTGAGATTTAATTTGTCTTTATTGGTCAAAGAATTTCTCCATATTATCTTTTATTATTAAGGAGGTTAAGAAGCAGTTAGTTACCTTTCCACCCCTACAAATCCTAATATTTCTGCTCTCTCTCTCTCTCCTCTCTGACCAACCTTTGAGACAATAACAGCAAATTCAGGGCTCGTTTCTTCTTTGTAATTCTTTATCAAATGCAGTCAACAACTAATATGCACTAATATATTCACACTACTACTTTATTCAAACTTATTTGCTTAGAGTTAAATTCTCATTAAGTTCATTCTCTTTCTTCCAAGTTACAGCAAAGCTGCAGTTTTCTAACTACTTCTCCACTAAAAATCATAGAATGCCATCTTCCCAGGCTCCAATGATAAGAAACTAAAACCACTATAACTGAGTACTAACATAACAAAAACATATGATATCAGTCATTTATAATGCCTTCAGATATTTTTATGGAATGACAAAACAGAACAATGCAGCCTGAAGTCAAACAAGCCTGAAGTCTCCATGGTTTAGACGAAGGTTTTTATATTACCCAGGTTACATGTTCAATGTGATTTATTAGAAGGATTTACTCCATCAGGAAAGTTAGCAGATAGAAATTCTGTATTCTCACATGCTTCAGGGAGCCCCAAAGAATGGGAAGGGATTTAGTGAATCACACTTTGCTCTAAAAGGTTTCAGCTGGGAAGGAGCCCATATCACTTTCTCTCATATTTCATTGGTCAAAACAAGTCATATAACTATGCCCAACTTAAAGGGGGTGCAAATCAATTCCCAGAAAACAGCACTAATGAATTCCACATCCACATATTGGCTTTCCTCATGTCCCAATTACAAGTTATTAAACTATATTTTATGATAAAATATTATTTTATGTTCAATGTCATTATCATGTTTCATGTAACTCAATGAAAATCTAATGGTTGGCTTGGTAAATTATGTTCTGAACAATTTGAGATACATAGTTTTAGAACAAAAATAATAAGAATCATTATTTTCATTAATAAAAGTTATATTTTATAAGGGGAAAAAGCTACCACATGCATTTCATGGAGGGTAGAGGGTTTGTACTGCATGCCCAAAGGAAAAAATTTGGTCCCTTTCTATCTGTTCACTATCTCCTCTTCACGGGAGGAAATTTGACTCCAACTTACAAGCTCCTGAATCCATTGTCTAATTACCTAGATTCATATGTTGAAGGTCATTGCTCAACTACTAAGCTGTTCGTTCTCTCTCTCTCTGAAGTGCCTACTTGCAAGTAGTGTCTGCTCCCTCTGGCACTTCCTGAATATTAACTTTTTCATTTGTATGTTTTCCCAAACGGTAGAGGAAGCCAACTCTTCTGCCAGTGACAGAATGAGTACATAACTCCAATTTATGGTAAACCGTGTACAGTTTTGGACTTTGGCCCCTAGTTCAAGCTACAGTATCCAATCTAGACATACCTTAATTCCTACCTGTCTCCTGTGCATATGTTCTATTGACTCAGCACTTAGAGGAGATATGATTATTTAGCCTAAGTCAGAATGACCAAAACATGCGGAAGAAAACCTTCCAAATAGGGAAAAAGCAGGAAATTAAGGGACTAAATAACACATAGAAAAGAATAAAACGTCTTTTGTGATGTAATGGTAGGTTTCTGCAGGCCTGAATCTGGTTTCAATAGATGCACGCTTTAGAAAGAGGAACCATTAGCTGCTGGAAAATCCGGCATGGATCTGACTATACTCCTGAAACAACATGGCCTTTTCTCACATTGAAGATGAGGCTGAGACAGTTAGTCATTTAATTTCAATTAAGGCTTACATCAAAATTGGCAGAGCTTCGGTATACAGGTTTTTGAGGTATTACTGCATGAAATGACCGTATTCTATTTTTAATGAGGGCTATAGTCCCAAAGCTTAAATTACAATGGGCATATTGCACATTCCCTGGCAGACCATAGAACTCTGGCACATGACACTCTGTATTAATTATCAACCACAACCATATTGCTATATAACAAACTACCCTAGAGTCAAAAGCTTAAACAGTAACTATTAGGTTTAATAGGAATCTACAGAATCTTGGAAGGTCAGCTGGGAGTCCACCCTGGTCTTACTCATATGTCTGTATCAGGTATAGATAAGGCAAACTGTGGTAATTTTGACTGGATTCTCTCACATGTTTAGGGATAGGCTGGCTATTGGCTGGTCCATAATAGCATCATCTTTCTTAGATGTCTTTCTTACCCCTCAAGTGGAATTGTTCTCACGTTAGAGGCAGGGGTCCAAGTGAGCAAGAAGTTGCTTTCTTAAGGCCAAGACTCAAAACTGGTACATAATTAATTCCACAGCATTCTATTAGCCAAAATAATTTAAAAGGCAAGCCCAAGTTCAAAGAGAGGGCAAATAAAATTTACACTATAGTGAGGAAAACTACAAAATCAAACAGTATGTGGATATAGTGAGGGGTAAAGAAATTTGGTGATTTTGCAATCTACCACTACTTTTAAACTTTCATGCACTGGAACACTGCCTCAATTGTTGTCACTTTGTAAGTGTAGTGAATTTTACATAAGAACAAAGAAGAAACTAAAGATTCTAACTTCAGAGATTCAGGTGGTTTGCTACTGACTCCTAGACAATAATCTCAAGTTGGTTCATCATGGTTAACAAATTAAGCCCTGACAAAGGCTTTTGATTTTAGAGACCTGGGCATTGCAGCCATCATAGTGGAGTTATTGTTTTTGTCAGTCAGCTGAAAAGCACAGACTCTTTTTTGATTGAGATATTCTTCTTCTTAGGTTGAGATAGAAGAAAAAATAAAATCATTATTAATGATTATACATTTTAATTATCTGACTATAGAAGTCAGGTTTGCTCAGAATATCAATAAGAAACCATAGTAGTTTCAAAATCAGATTGAATCTTGCTTTCAGAACAAAAACAGTGGGATGGTGAAATCCAATAAAAGGAAATAAAATCAGACTTGTGTATATTATGTTATTAATAAGTAATGGAGGGTGAGGGCCCCAAAGAGACTTAAAGAAGAAAGGGAAACAAGATCACAGAAAAAATAAAATAAAATTATGCTCATAGGGACAATCCAGATCCAAAAAACTATTGAAAAGCACTCAAAACAGCAGATAGAGAGTCTGTAATAAGTGCAACTGGGAACCCTTAGCTTGAAAACAGAGACAGCCAGGTGGTTGAAGAAAATTCAGAAAGATTTCAGATGGGAGAAGTAAGATCAGTCTAAAATACTTCAAGCAACATTTGATAGCTTCAAGGTAACACTTTTTGTTATTGTTATTTTTGGTGTTTGTGATAGTTTTCTTTGGTTTTGCTTTTATCTGAGAAAGCATATCTATATATTTCTTGAGGGAATATGGTCAGAAAATTTATAAAGTTAGATCTCTAAATGACACTGAAGATAAACCATCTCACAATGACCCATAAGAGACAAAAATATATAATATCTTGGTCTAGGTTATATTCGGTGTAGAATTATCCAATATGATGGTCACAGGGTTGATAAGATTTATGCCTTAGTGTCTTCATATCTAACATGAGAACAATTCCTCTAACGTGAGAACGATTCCTCAAGTGGAATTGTTTTTTTTTTTAATTTTTTTTAATTTTTTTTTTATTTTTATACATGTTCCACACTAAATTTTATTTTTAGTAAAAGCCTTGCATCAGTTTAAAGAGACAATGTATTGAGTCTGTATAACCCCCTTATTTTTTTATATGAAAAATGGGGTTAACAGGATACTATCCTACAATTTTTCTTTTTTTTTAAATTTATTTATTTATTTATTTATTTATTTTTTAATTAGTTTCTGCTTTATAACAAAGTGAAACAGTCATACATATACATCTGTTCCCACATCCCTTCCCTCATGCATCTCCCTCCCTCCCACCCTCCCCATCCCACCCCTCCAGGCGGTCACAAAGCACCGAGCTGATCTCCCTGTGCTCTGCGGCTGCTTCCCACTATCTATCTACCTTACGTTTGGTAGTGTATATATGTCCATGCCTCTCTTTCGGAATTGTTTTTATTTTAGAGGCAGTATATTCATCATGGAACATACTTCAGGGGAAAGTATAGAGAAACGTAATAGGAAAACAAATGTGTGGACCTAAGAGCAATGGGGTAAAAAAGGAATGCAGACATTATATCCTAGCCTTATACATGGTAGAGAGAGAAGACAATAAACAATCTAAGAAACACGCAAAAGATTTAAAACTCAAATTGACTATTGTAAATGACTAAGAGTATACAGAAGAAACAGAACACTAAAGGTATATTCCATTGCTAGATAGAAAGAGGTGGTAAGTAGAAGTGATTCAACCACTGCATGAAATAATATCAGTTATGTACCCACTACTTGGAAATTCAAAATTATGAAGAAAAATAAGATATTTATCTACATTTTAAATGTTTCTACTCACTGGGATCTTAAAGATAGTGTCTTAGAAAAAAAGATAGTGACCACGATTCTCAACTGAGACAAACAATAGACAAAAGGAGAGATTGTCCCCAGGAAGTAAAATTAATAACTCTAACAATTCCTAGATCTGATGCAATAGCACAGTCACTGTTGCAAATGACTAAAAATTATTTTGGAACTGATAAAAAATAACTCCCCCAAATTCTGGGGCTGGACCTCCAGTAAACTAGTCATTCTAGTTATCCCAGAAGGTAATGACTGACTTAAGGTCTGGAAAAATCTGCAGCTCTGCTTGTTCTTAGGTCTTCATTTCTCAGTGGCCCATAACATATCACCTGTTTCCTCTTCTCCTGTATTTTTTGTGAAGAAATGCTGACATTCATGATATGGGGGCAGACTAGATCTTCAATATTTGTAAAGTTAGAAACTCTGAGGCAAAGGAGGGCTTTTCAGTACAGCATGGTCATCTCCAGGATGGAGAAACTCAGAGACTCTTCCAAAATAATATATTGTTGGCGTTCAAGAGAATGGGACAAAGAACAATGCAAGGCTATGAACCCAGGTTTGTAAGCCTGGTGGGCTATTAAAAATATGGGTATTTTGTTCACAAAGGGAACAGGAAGCCCATCCTCAGTTTGGGTATCAGGACTTCAAGGTTCAAAGGAGAAATAAAAATCAAGAGGGATATTAAGTATGAAGGATCAAACCTAAGGGCAAAATGGGAATCTAAAGTAAATCCTGGTACTGTAGGTGTCACTGCTGCATATTTCAAAATTTGGCAAGAAAACAGGTGTATTCAAATACCATATTTTTAAAAAGGAGGCCATAAGACTATCTTGGAGTTTTCCCCAAAGTATGATATATCATAACTATAAAATCATAAGTACCCTTTGATTGGGATATTTCTTCCAATTAATATTAATATAGGATTTCAGTAGTAGATTCAAGAAAAATGACATAGATTGAGAGCCATTTTGGCAAGAATAAAATCACAATCTCTTTCTTTCCTTGCCTCTCTTTTTCCCTATGTCCTCTCCCTTCCCCTACTTCTTTCCTCTGGATAACTAAACTTCTGCTATAATTTTCGACTGGCCAGAGTAATATGGCTCTAAAGTGTACTGGCATAATTTGGGTGGTATTATGAGTCAATGGACTGTCTTTTTTATTTTCAAATTTTCATATGGAAATACAGCTAGTGTACTGATACTCTATTGTGTCCCCTTGACTAACTCTTTGGAAAATTGAGTCCAAGGAGAGGCTTGAGATTGGGTTGACTTAACTTTATAAATACAAACAAACTTCATCAATTCAAAATGAAGGAATACAACCCAAGATGCTGCTGCTGATAGACCTTCATCTCCACCCAGGCATCTATATGAAATACATTTCACAACAAATGAATAGAATATGAATCTGGAAAAGGCAGGACTTTATACTTAAGTTGTATTGGATTTAATAAGAGATTTTGGACTTTATCCCTAGAGAAAGGTGACTAACACAGCAAGTGGTAACTATAATTAGGGCACTGAAGTAAAAATTCTAAAATGTGTAGCACTGAATCTGGGACTAGACAGTGGACATCTGACCAACTATTATTAGAACCAAGAAAGGTGAAAACTCATTATCTGCAGTGGCAAACATCTGGGGAAACTGCTTTCTATTAATAATTGTACCTAAAGATCCTGTGGCTTTAGGTAAAGTAGGAAAACAGAATTTGGTGGTGTGATTAGTTTCTGTGATAATTTGATATATATTTTAAAACTCTATAAGAAAGAGATGAGTTCAGGAAAGAATTGGCTATTTTGCAACAGATTAAAAAGGAGATTAGAAAATCTAGACATTCTATGACCTTCACAGTTGGAAAGTGCAACTGGTTTCCTCATCCAACCATAAAACAGGTAAAACTGAAAAATACAAGGTCTACAAAACCTCAGCTTAGTGGCAAGACCAAATCAAAGAGAAGTTATGAAATTCATTTTAAATGCTCTGAACTGGTTAATGTAGTGCCTATTAAATAATTTTAGTTGGAAAAAATGATTTAGAGAAGAGACCAAAGGTTTGGCTCTCCCACAGGAGATTCAAGTACCCCTAAATTAAATCTAAAGAAACAGGTGTTTGTTATAAAGGACTATGTGTGTAGCTATGGCAAAAGCTAAATTGTATCAAATATACAAGAAGCTGATCATGTTTTTGAGAGAGTTGCACCACCAAAAGAGCTATGAGTCAGGTTTGAGAAAGAAAGAGACTTTTAGGGAGCAAGGGCCTAATCAAGTGTGTTCCACATGTCCTGGGTACGGGGTGCCCTTATGACATCTACACAGAAGAACTTCAAAATTACTATGGAGCAGTGATTGCTGAGCACTTCACACTCTTCCTTTTTCTGAATTGTAGTGTTTATTGGCGTGACCCTTCCCCATTCCACTGTATATACAGATTGTATGGGAGGCAGATACATTCCCTTTATAGTCCACAGTACTCCAGATCAGCAAAGCCACAGCTAGAGCTGATACAAAGATAATCATTCAGAGACCCTGAACATGATTCCATCCATGATTGTTGTTGCACTTCGGGAAAAGGTAAGTATACTTCCTTTGTGGAAGGAAAGGTAATAAATATTTACACCCGAAGAGACTATATTATTCTAAAAATATTGATGGACATTTAGAGAAGAGCTAACACCTATCCTTCTCAAACTCTTCCAAAATATAGCAGAGGGAGGAACACTCCCAAACTCATTCTATGAGGCCACCATCAGCGTGATACCAAAACCAGACAAAGATGTCACAAAGAAAGAAAACTACAGGCCAATATCACTGATGAACATAGATGCAAACATCCTCAACAAAATACTAGCAAACAGAATCCAATAGCACATTAAAAGAATCATACACCATAATCAAGTGGGGTTTACCCATGAATGCAAAGATTCTTCAATATACGCAAATCAATCAACGTGATACACCATATTAACAAATTGAAGGAGAAAAACCATATGATCATCTCAATAGATGCAGAGAAAGCTTTTGACAAAATTCAACACCCATTTATGATAAAAACCCTCCAGAAAGTAGGCATAGAGGGAACTTTCCTCAAAATAATAAAGGCCATATATGACAAACCCATAGCCAACATCGTCCTCAATGGTGAAAAACTGAAACCATTTCCACTAAGATCAGGAACAAGACAAGATTGCCCACTCTCACCACTCTTATTCAACATAGTTTGGAAGTTTTAGCCACAGAAATCAGAGAATAAAAGGAAATAAAAGGAATCCAAATTGGAAAAGAAGAAGTAAAACTGTCACTGTTTGCAGATGACATGATACTATACATAGAGAATCCTAAAGATGCTACCAGAAAACTACTAGAGCTAATCAATGAATCTGGTAAAGCAGCAGGATACAAAATTAATGCACAGAAATCTCTTGCATTCCTATACACTAATGATGAAAAATCTGTATGTGAAATTAAGAAAACACTCCCATTTACCACTGCAACAAAAAGAATAAAATATCTAGGAATAAACCTATCTAAGGAGACAAAAGACCTGTATGCAGAAAACTATAAGACACTGATGAAAGATATTAAAGATAGTACAAACAGAGGGAGAGATATACCATGTTCTTGGATTGGAAGAATCAACATTGTGAAAATGACTATACTACTCAAAGCAATCTACAGATTCAATGCAATCCCTATCAAACTACCACTGGCATTTTTCACAGAACTAGAACAAAAAAAAATCACAATTTGTATGGAAACACAAAAGACCCCAAATAACCAAAGCAATCTTGTGAAAGAAAAACAGAGCTGGAGGAATCAAGCTCCCTGACTTCAGACTATACTACAAAGCTACAGTAATCAAGACAGTATGGTACTGGCACAAAAACAGAAATATAGATCAATGGAACAGGATAGAAAGCCCAGAGATAAACCCACACACATATGGTCACCTTATTTTTGATAAAGGAGGCAAGAATATAAGGTGGAGAAAAGACAGCCTCTTCAATAAGTGGTGCTGGGAAAACTGGACAGCTACATGTAAAAGAATGAAGTTAGAACACTCCCTAACACCATACACAAAAATAAACTCAAAATGGATTAAAGACCTAAATGTAATGCCAGACACCATAAAACTCTTAGAGGAAAACACAGAACACTATGACATAAATCACAGCAAGATCTTTTTGACCCACCTCCTAGAGAAATGGAAATAAAAACAAAGATAAACAAATGGGACCTAATGAAACTTCAAAGCTTTTGCACAGCAAAGGAAACCATAAACAAGACCAAAAGACAACCCTCAGAATGGGAGAAAATATTTGCAAATGAAGCAACTGACAAAGGATTAATCTCCAAAATTTATAAACAGCTCATGCAGCTCAATAGCAAAAAAACAAACAACCCAATCCAAAAATGGGCAGAAGACTTAAATAGGCATTTCTCCAAAGAAGATATACATACTGCCAACAAACACATGAAAGAATGCTCAACATCATTAATCATTAGAGAAATGCAAATCAAAACTACAATGAGATATCATCTCACACCAGTCAGAATGGCCATCATCAAGAAATCTAGAAACAATAAATGCTGGAGAGGGTGTGGAAAAAAGGGAACACTCTTGCACTGCTGGTGGGAATGTGAATTGGTACAGCCACTATGGAGAACAGTATGGAGGTTCCTTAAAAAACTAAAAATAGAACTACCATATGACCCAGCAATCCCACTACTAGGCATATACCCTGAGAAAACCATAATTCAAAAAGAGTCATGTACCAAAATGTTCAATGCAGCTCTATTTACAATCGCCAGGACATGGAAGCAACCTAAGTGTCCATCGACAGATGAATGGATAAAGAAGATGTGGCACATATATACAATGGAATATTACTCAGCCATAAAAAGGAATGAAACTGAGTTATCTGTAGTGAGGTGGGTGGACCTAGAGACTGTCATACAGAGTGAAGTCAGTCAGAAAGAGAAAAACAAATACCGTATGCTAACACATATATATGGAATCTAACAACAACAACAAAAAATGGTTAGAAGAACCTAGGGGCAAGATGGGAGTAAAGATGTACACCTACTAGAGAATGGACTTGGGGATATGGGGAGGGGGAAGGGTAAGCTGTGACAAAGTGAGAGAGGGGCATGGACATATATACACTACCAAACGTAAAATAGATAGCTAGTGGGAAGCAGCCGCATAGCACAGGGAGATCAGCTCGGTGCTTCCTGACCACCTAGAGGGGTGGGATAGGGAGGGTGGGAGGGAGGGAGATGCAAGAGGGAAGAAATATGGGGACATATTATATGTATAACTGATTCACTTTGTTATAAAGCAGAAACTAACACACCATTGTAAAGCAATTATACTCCAATAAAGATGTTAAAAAAATGTTGATGGCTTCTTCCTAAGAGATAGATTATACATCTCTGCCACACTGATATCAGGCTTGTCATGTGATTTGTTTTGGCCAGTGAAATATCAGTGGAAGTGACATGTGCTAACTCCAAGCAATGGTATTACATGGCTCAGCCATTTCTTTATTTCTTTGTGCTACCAGTCTAATATGTCCTAAACTGTGTCTGTATCTTCATTGTAGATTCTGGAATAAAGAAGACATACAGCAGAGCCTAAGATGACCTACAGCCAACAAAAAACGGAAACAGGAAATAAATCTTTGCTTTTGAAAGCCACAGATATTTGGAATAGTTTGTTACCACAATATTACCTAACAAAAGCTGACTAATACAATGAGTCGGTTCAATTAAATTAAAATACCAATGGTGGCCTCTTGTCTAAGTTGAGTTCTTCAATTAAAATGCCAGTATTAAAAAGGATAATAAATTTATTTCCGATCTAACACAAAACTCTGTATCTCAATTGGTTGAAAACTTGGAAAAACTTCTAATTCCAGCAGTATTTGATTGCTTTCTTTATCCCAGACATTCTGCTGAGTATTTCACATATATTATCTCATTAAAACTCACCAAGCTCTATTGTTCCTTGTTCAACAGCTATCTGAATAGAAGTTAAATAACTTTTCCAAGGTTGCCTGCATTGTAAGTGAGCTGATTCCTGAGCCTGCATAGCTAGCCACTATTCTCAAATACTCAGGATGAACTTCCCCTTCAAAACTCTCTAATTCTTAGACTCTGCCAATAGCAGTGAAATTAACATGTCATTTGACATATACTTACAGTGATCCTCTCTCTAGATCAAATATCAGAACATGGTCGGACCACAAATTCTGTGATAAAAGAGAGTCTTAATAATAACACTGTCTCCTAATCTGAGTAACATGAAGCAACAAGCAATATTATATTCATTTACCTTTCTGTTTCCATCCCTGTGATGGAGGATATACCAATGTAACCTTCTAAACGTAAAAGAAAACATATCCTTCCAAGCACGTTCAGCTGGTTTTCTCCCCTCAGGCTAAGCATCAACCTAAGGAGAGCACTTCTAACAGCTATAGCAGCAATGAAGACGGCAGATGTTTTCTCTTTGGCTAGACTAAAATTGAATACTAAAAATCACTGCAGCTCTGTTCCCTGCCTTTCCTGAATTGCTCTTTGTGTAACCCTGTATAATCCAGCAAACCAATACAGTTCTGATAGAAAACACACTGCAGTTGTTTTACAATTGACTTTACAATACAGTTGGAATAGTAGGAAGAGTACCAGGCTTAGAATTAGCTCTCATTTATTATTCTTACAGGCTCAAAATCCCTGAGAAGGTGGTCAGCTTTTGGAGTTTGTGTCTTCATCTGCAAAAGGAGAATAACATCTCACAGATTTGTTGGGCTGCTTAAATTAAAGCAATTAAAAATGAGATAACGTATTGATCAGAATAGGCTAGGTTATGCTCTGTTAACAAACAACCTCCAATTCTCATCAGTTTAAGGCAATATAGGTTTATTTCTCTTTACATGTGCAATCTGTGGTTGGTGAGTTGTAGAGGTGGAGGGCTAATCCACAGTCACACAGGGGCTGCAAGACGCCACCATTGTGCAGCCACACTATCCTGCATTTGTGACTTTCTTTTCACTCTGGTTAGGGAAGAGAGCACTAAAGGGTCTCATACTAGAAATTAAATACCCCAATCAGAATATGACAATGTCACTTCCAATCACAGGTTATGGATCAAACTAACTGTAAGAATTCAAGTAAGCAAAGGTCTCCTATGTTCCCAGAAAGAGATGAGAACAATAGATGAGTAATTTCCAGAAGACTCTTCCATAGCCAGTGTTGTGACACATATGTGCCATAATGTTTGTGGCAGACACTATCATTATAAAATCATATTATTTGAACAGTATTTTGTCATTACACTTAGTTATAACCTCCCTACACAATCATAAATGGAAATGAGTTCCAATGTTGAGGTTTTTCACAACTGGAGTATTAACTAAGTATATATGAGCATTTATGTAATTTTCTGAGGAAACATTATAAGTCACTTAAGAAATAAGCATAGGCTTATGAAAGCGGATAGAACTGAACATTGAATAATTGAAAAACGCTAAGGGAGGAAGGAGATACAATGGCACAAAGTAACCTCCAGTACAGGATCAAAATAAGAAGATAATTAAATTCGCTGAGATTTAAAATTCTTTGGTTTGAACTCTTTCATCTTATGTCTCTGTCTGATAACTAATTAGAATTTGCAGTGTTGATTTGGTTTTTATTTGCACTTGCAATTTGAAAATTCAAATGTTATATACCAGCTAATTACATTGTTGTATCACTATATTTATATTCATTTTAATTACAACCGCTCTGGTGGCTAAATATCCTGTATTCCAACTGCTTTACCCAGAGAGACTGTTAATAAGATTCTAAGTTGGACCTTACAATCTGGTATTTATGTTTCAAAATCAATTTGCTTCATTTGAGGGTTCTACCTCCCATGGCTCTATACTAAACCAAAAGGACTTGGTAGAGCCATTAAGACTATTTTATGTCTTAAAAATTCTTAATGATGACTGTATCTTTTTACTTAATCATAAAGAAATTTCAAAGACTGTTATTATTACTGTGGGAGAAGCATGTTTGTAGAAAAACATAGGTCTATATGTTCAATAAGTTTTAAGGATGTCTTTAAAATTCTAATCTTTTTAATTGGTCAGATAAAATAATTGCCCCTAAATTAGAGGATTATGTTAATAAGAATAAATTTATCATATATAGGAAAGCTATTTTTAGGGAAGAAAGTTATTAGAGAAAGCTAGATGATAGTCATGTGGGAAGAGAGGGACTAATGCTTCCATTATGCAGCATATACGTGCTAGGTCTTCCTTGCTAAGAAGATATATGAAAACAGAATCAGAAATATACTATATGTTCATTTATCAAGAATGATGCTCCATGGTGAAAAGAATATTTTTCTATACACTTCAGCTGGAAGTCAGAATCTTAAATTAAGCAAGAAAATCTGAAAGGTCTGGAGAGTAAGAATAGAGAAAGAGAAAAACTTGAGAACATGAGTTTATTTTATCTCTGGTACAGAATAGAGGCACCAAAAAAAGAACCCTTGGTGAAGACACAGCAGACTTAGACACATCGATGTTTCAAAACAGCTAAGAGCTAGACCAACATGAAGTGGCCAGCCACGTGTAAAGTTAGCTAAGCTCAGGCCTAGAGCTGGAACTGTTGACTGTTTGAAAGTTACGAGCTGAGTTTCAAAACAAATTTGACATTAAAGGTAACCAACTACCTGTACTGAGAGATAACTAAAGCCAGAATAAACTACCCTATGGTGTTTAAAACAAATATTTTAAAATTATTTTAAAATAGCTACTAATTGTTTATAGTCCCTACATAGGTTGAGTAACATTGATACTGTTTTAATAAAGAGTTTAGTTTTATAAAGACTAGGTCCTGGTTTATCCTACATGTTTCAGAAGAGAAATACAGCCTCTCTGAAATGTAACATATTTGCATAATTTAACTTGCTAACAAATACTTAAGTGCAAGCACATCCTAAAGAAATATCCAAGGTTAAGATGATGTGTTCAATCTTAAATCAGGAAATCAATAAAGAGACTGCTATTGCTTAATTTTATAATATTATGTTATTAGTTTTAGCTGTTTCTGTACTCAGAGGCAATGAAAGTACTATTACTCTACACTCAGTAGTAATGAAACCTATCTTTACTAATCAATCTTAGACTACTAATCTAGATTTAATAGATGTAGATGAGGAGGGAGCATGATAGTTCTCTCATTCAATAATGCTCCCTCTGCTATTTTTTTTCTTTATTCCTAGAGTAAATTTTCTAATATGGTATCTAGTTATTTAGGAAATAAACTGGTAATAAATTTTGCACCAGTAATCCAAAGGTCAGCCTCTAGTCTTTTCTAAGACAAATTCCTCTCTACTATTTGAGAATAGAGACATTTGATCAGCCCTGAGCTCTCCTAATTGACAGCTTCGACTTCACTTCAAGTGTACTTCCCACTGCTCTTAGCTCTGCCATGGACACCACTGGTTTTGTTTCTCATCAGTTCTCAGCACTCTTTCCATAAAATGTTGCACTGACCTCAGTTGGAGCATTCAAAGCAGATGAAAGAACAGCCCTTCTCCAAAACCAAAAGCAGTCCTTCCTTTCAAAGCCCAGATAAACTTGAAACTAGCAATCAACTATCTTAACCATAAAGGGCTCCTGGAGTAATTTTCAGTGTAAGTAATTACAATTGCTTAAGAGTAACTGGTCCAATGAAGCTCTCACTACCCCCACCTATATATTAGATAACTGGAGACAGTGGCTTTTACTCTCAGGCTAAAATCCTAAAAACTATTTTCTAGTACATAAAAATATTCAGGTATTTGTTACAAGTTACAAGTACATTATCAAGTTCCTTTTCTGGAGTTTCTTCCTTGTAATATGTATTTTAATTATTGTTCCAGGTAATTAGTATGATCTGACAATTGAGAACTACTGTTCTGAAAAATTGAAAGATTTCTCTGGAAAAGATTTTAAGATTCAGTTTGAGGCTAGAGAATTAGATTAGAGCCTAAAGTAACTGCTTCTACACAAACCAGCATAAAGAAAATAATTGGGAAGAAGGAAGAAAGGAAGAAGGAACGGCAGAGGGAGAGGAAGGAAGGGAAAAAAATTAGGAGTTGCTGATACCATGATTCATGATTTGCTGACAAGCTAAAGGTTTGATTTCTCTGAGAAAGGATATCTGAAAAGGGAGATATGCAGAATGGGACCTTGGGTTGATGAACAAGTTACTATACTTATTTACTCACAGTTTCTGCCCCCATTAGCATTCAAATATAAGGACAAAAATTAGAAATTTAGAAAGTGATATCCTCAGACATGTTACCATCTTCAGTATAGTATACATAGTCAAATAAATAAGAAAATTTTAAAAAGATAAATCAACAAAATAGAAATATAGAATATAAGAAACAACATTGAGAAATATAGCAATTGAAATTAGGTTCAACATAATTATTCATTTATAACATAAAAATATACAAAACTCTGGAAGAAAAATCAGAGATGATTTTAAAGGGAAAGATGCAGAATGCAGGAAGGATTTTGTATTATGTAACAGCAGGATTAAATATAAAATAAATCTGAACAATGATAGAAATATAAAAGCTAAAATATATCTTTTAAAATTTTAAGTGTAACCTACATAAACACAGTAATAGAATGTGCAACTGCATATAGCTAGAGGAGAATTAAAGAAATAAAATATCTCAAACAGTCCAATAGTAGGAAGGAAATACTAACAAAAGAAAAAGAAAAAATAATCAATTGAAAAACATAAAATGAGATTGTAGAAATAAATCCAAAAGTATAATAATCATTAAAAATGAGAATGAGTTAAACCTCCTATTTTTTTTTTTCTTTTTTTTCTTTTTGCGGTATGCGGGCCTCTCACTGTTGTGGCCTCTCCCGTTGCGGAGCACAGGCTCCGGATGCGCAGGCCCAGCGGCCATGGCTCACGGGCCCAGCCGCTCCGCAGCATATGGGATCCTCCCAGATCGGGGCACGAACCCGTATCCCCTGCATCGGCAGGCGGACTCTCAACCACTGCGCCAGCAGGGAGGCCCTAAACCTCCTATTTTAAGGCAGGTTCTCTAAGATTGGGAATTCTCCACCTTGATATATACCCACTCACACACACATTCAAGGTACCTGCATAAAACTCACTTAGAATAAAATAATACTCCCCCAAAAGTCGAGAAATAACTGGCATCATGTCCCCCAATGAAAATAGTCCATCAGCTGAAAAGTCTCAGATTTCTTTTTAAATAGCCAGTATTGCTTAATCGTTAAATATAAATAGAAAATCAAATTATTCCACATGATGTTATCATGGAAATTAGAAGTCAGAACAAAGGGGGAAAAGGAAAATAGAAAAACAAAGACAATAAAAGGAATCAATGAAAACTTTATATGTACATATGTTATATATATATATGTTATAAATATTATATATGATTATGTATATATATTTACAACTGATATAATCATAGAGGAAAAAAAGAGATCAAGCATGCATGAAATAATAGGATACTCTTAAAGGAAGAAATATTCAGAAAACAAAAGAGTGGCATCTTCTGATTTCCTGCCTGGAGGATGAAGTTGTTGAGCCAAATTAGGAAAGGAACTTGAGGAGGTAAGTGGAGAAGGTAGGTCTGCATTCTCTGTGCTTTCACTTAATCACTGTTTAATGCACAAAAGTTTCACACCAAGTAATTTCCCAATTTCCCTGGGGCCAATGGGACTCTGCGTTTACATCTCAGTACCTATCACAATCCTGTAAATATAATCATTATAAATAAAAAACTTGAGACTTTTTTATTAGAAAGTCAAGTAAATGACTAAATTTACTAATTAAAAAAAAAATTCTGGGCCATTTCTGGATCTCATTCTAGGCCAGCT
This sequence comes from Mesoplodon bidens, assembly GCF_964165515.1. NCBI lineage: Eukaryota > Metazoa > Chordata > Mammalia > Artiodactyla > Ziphiidae > Mesoplodon > Mesoplodon bidens. Next base: position 123,093,232 of record NC_138178.1, read on the forward strand.
CCAGGTCCGCATTTTTCTCTGGATAATAATTTGTTGTTTCTCATCATTTTTCATTAAGCACCAAACATTGGGCATAAAATAACAGTAGAGTCTGATGTAAATAATATTATGTATAGAAACACTACATTTGTGAGATGAATCCTGGGAGACAGGTGGAGAGGTAGGCAGGTGAGTCAGTTTAGTCAGGAATTGAGTGGAGTTTGCGTTTCATTGTTGCAAGAATTAATTTAGGGGGGTCAGAGGCTTCATTCCTCCTCAGTGGACTGCTACTACCTTTTGCTTTGTGGGAAGCCTGTAGCTCCAAAAAATTTTTCTCAGTATTCCTGCTCACCATAAGCTTTAAGTAGGCCTGGCCTGCCTATGCAACATTCCTGCTCCTCCCCAGCCAGTAGATTTCTCTTGCTTATTCTTTGGTGCAAGGCTTTTGCCTTGTGTCAGAGTCTAGTCTAGGCCACCAGCAAGTTGTTTGCCACCACCATCACCCTCCTGCCAATGACAGATTACATTTGTTTCACTTCAGAGAAGCATCTGGGGTATAGGTGGGTTTTGGGCATGTACCCCAAAGGTGGTCAATCACCTCTTTGTGTTCATGCAGGGTCCAGAGGGGGATAGGTGGATGAGCTTCTCTGAGTACTGCTGCTCAAACCTTGAACATTGGCAGGTGTTGCTCACTTGTGCCTTTCCATGTCTCCTTGTTTTGTTGTCAGTCTCTTTTGAGTGTCTGGCAGAGATCAGTAGAAAAAAGCTAACAAGTAAATAGATTCAGGCTCTCTCCTGGAGTTTTCAGGATTCTGAAATGGCCCACTAGTCCATACTCAGCTTTTATAAAGTTGTTTGACTCTGTCTCAACCAGAGAACCTAGTCTATCCTCTCATATTCTTAACAATTTCAAAAACAAAATGAAAATTTTACAGAAAAAGGAAATTAGGGCAATGATGAAGCAGTGTTCTAGTATTAACATAAAATACAAGTACTTGGTTTTATTATGAGAGTTTCTGTCCTAATGATTTTTCAAAATGCTAATATTTTCAAAAGATCATAATTCTTATTTAAATTCCCCATTATTTAAATTCAGTTAAAATAATCAAATTATTAAATTTAAACTCCCTATTATTTATTACCAATAATCTTTCTTATAACAAACACCAAAAATACTTTGATTTTATTTGCTACTCACTTTTACCATAGAAATATTTTGCCAGATATATTAATACAATATTCATAAAGCTTTAAATACATTTATAGTTATTTCTGTATTTATAAGTAACTTATGCTAAACTATGCAAAGAGTCCTAACTGTAGTAGTAGACAGAAACTAACTTAGCTTTAGCAAATTTAACATAGTATTTTGCACCCTGTGGGTTCATTTAAACTTACCAAATAGATTATGGTAAACCAAAAGAATAATACCTAAATCCAACTGTGTACGATAGAGGTATCAGTTAGTAATTGTCTTCAGCTGAAACAGAACGCCTCCTCTATCACACAAAGAAAAAAAAGAACTATTTTAAACTCGTAGTTATCAAACTTTGCTGCATGTTAGAATCATCTGGGGAGCTTTGAAAATTCCCAATACCCAGGCTGCATCCCACATAAATTAAATCAGTATCTCTTGGAATAGAATCCAGACATCTCATGTATTTAAAACTCTCCAAGTATTTCCAATTTGCAGCCAAGTTAAGAATCAGTGGCTTAAAAAAGATGAAAGGTAATTCTCCCACCAGTAAAAAAGCCAGTTTAGAGTTTAAGTACAGTTTTACAGGGTCATCAGGGATGCAGCCTCCTACTTTTCCACAGTTCTATCCTTAAGAGCCTAGCTTCCATCTTCAAAGTCACCTGTTGTAAAAGATATCTACTAAATCTCTAGTGATTACACCCTTGCTTCTGGCAGGCAATAGGAGGAAGTAAGAGGAAAACTGGGTTTGAGCCCCTTCCATTTATGGAGTCTTCCCTGAAGTCCCACCTAACGTTAACCCTTTCATCATGTGGGTGAGAAGTGAGAGATATTCACATACCTACCAGCAAAGAAAATGAGAAATACTTTCTTCTAGCTGGTCATATTGCCCAGTTTTCACTTACAAAAGATAGATGCTGGGGTCAAGGAGCAGCCTCTTTCACACCTCACCTAAAACACTACCAGAATGTTCCCATCTGCCTCCCACATTGAAGTATATGAACGTATTTTAAAACCAGAAAAACTTGTGAATGCAGGTGCCTGAAATGCCATTCTCTTTTACCACTTGTCCTGGCCCAAATTAATGTTGTGTTCTATTTTTCTCCTCAGTGTCTTTGCTCCACTGAAAAAAATACTTAGACCTTTTTTTTCTATCTCTATTCAAATGATTAGAGGAGATGAAAATTAATTTTCCAATGTGCCAACAGATGGGATAGAGAGTTAGCAATGTGTCTGAAGAAAGTCATGAGTGTATACGCAGTCTGAATCTTTTATTATTATTATTATTATTTTTTTTTTTCTTGCGGTACGCGGGCCTCTCACTGCTGTGGCCTCTCCCATTGTGGAGCACAGACTCCGGACGCGCAGGCTCAGCAGCCACGGCTCACGGGCCCAGCCGCTCCGCGGCACGTGGGATCCTCCCGGACCAGGGCACGAACCCGTGTCCCCCGCATCGGCAGGCGGACTCCCAACCACTGCGCCACCAGGGAAGCCCTGAATCTTTTATTTTTGATGGAGTCATCAAGTATCCTAATATATAAGTTGATGCTTAAAAGTAAATTTGCAGGTTTAAGACTGGTGTTCATTCATATATGTTTCTAAGGACATAAGTAATGCATTTTCACTCATCATAAATTGTATTTCCAAATATCTCTTTTACACTTTTGAGAGAATACATTTTGAATTACAGTTATATCACTTGGTATTCTCACATCATTTCTCATGCAAGAAAAAACAATACATTGCAATAAATTTTATATGTAAACCTTCTTTCTTATTCCTACTACAAATCCATGAAAGTTCTACTCGTTCACTAAAGAAGTACTTCAGTAACAACCAAGAAAATAAAAAGAGAAAGATTAAATGTTATTCTTTTCTCTCACAAAGATAAGGGAAAACCAGAATTGAGTTTCTTCTGTACTAAACAAGAGACTCTTTAATATTTCTCCATCAGTATTTGGAGTACCTGAAAGTTAGGTAACTAGAATAAACCTCTCTGTAAATTAAGAGGAAAAAAATCGGGCTTCCCTGGTGGCACAGTGGTTGAGAGCCCGCCTGCCGATGCAAGGGACACGGGTTTGTGCCCCGGTCTGGAAGGATCCCACATGCCGCGGAGTGGCTGGGCCCGTGAGCCATGGCCACTGAGCCTGCGAGTCCAGAGCCTGTGCTCCGCAACAGGAGAGGCCACAACAGTGAGAGGCCCGCGTACTGCAAAAAAAAAAAGAAAAAGAAGAAAGAGATGAAAAAAATCTATTTTTACTTAAAAATTCTGGTTTGATTAAAATGATTGGAAAAATCTTTGTATCGACAGATCCTGAAAATATATATATTCTGAAAATAATATATTCTGAAAAATATATTTTTTAATATATTAATGATTTTCCTAAACAAAACACCATTAATAAAATTGCATGTTTTGATTGATTAGACTGGAATACTGTTAAACATTGTAAATATAAGATTGAAAAATATTCAAAGCAATGAACTAAAAAGAATACTGATAATTCTAGCAAATAACATGAACCAGGTCACCTTTCTGGTTGGCAACATAAGATGCCACTATAATTTGTGATGGAAAAATAGGTATATTTGCTAAGCTTAAGACTAGCTTTTTAAAGCAGTAAAATGAAAATCCTATTAACAAGTGACTGGCACAGATCAACCAGGAAGCAACTTCCAAAATAACATTTCTGAACTTTCAGGAAATACCATACAATATTTAAAACACCTGGTCCAGATCAAAAGGAAGACTCGTTTTAAAGTTCAGAATATTGAATTTTATAATTTTAAAATCTAATCAAAGATACCATACATATTTTATTGATAATCAGTCATATTAGAATAAAAATTAGGAACCAGCACTTATGCCTCTAAATCTGACTGCTTGGTGCATCTTCTCATTGGTTGAGACTAACAAAGAAAAACAAGAAAGTAAGATTTTGTTTCATAATATATATGCCTCCAAAATATGCAGATGTGGATATGAATATTATAACGGTATAACAATGAACAAAAGGGAAATATAAAAAGTTTATGATGTACATTTCCCAAAGAGAACAATCAACTGGAAAATGTTTCTAAATAATAATTATTATAATTATATATGTACACATACATGTGCATTTTAAATTTATCAAAATATGTTAAGATTATAAATATTAAGAATAGTCTGTGGTATGAACAACTTAGAATAGGGTGATGTGAAGACAGATTTGAAGAACATTTACGTTAATAAGCATATCAATGCTTGAAGGAAAGAACCAAAATGTATAGTTTAAAATTCTCAAATCTAAAAGAAGAGTTGATTTGTTTTTAATGGTAAGCAATTGTACTATAGTTGAAATTAATATATAGCTCTTTGCTTTTATGTGTCAAATGGAACCTAATGTTACGGACTGTGAAGGGTCTGATATTTTACCATACAAGTTAGCCTGTCACAGGTTTACTGATGCTGAGGGAACACTCTGGAATCAGAGATGAAGAATGATTTATTATCACAGCAATAACAGTAGACAGAATGTCAACATTCTTATGCTATTTCCCTGTATCCCAGCTCCCACAATGTGACATAAAGAGGCCAAGTGACACCTGCACACATTATGGACTGCATTACAGGAAAGGATCCCTGAGCTTCAGGAACCTGAATATTTTATAGTGGTCAGTATGTAGGCTTGCCCTTTCCCTGGAAGGGGACACTATCACTATTTTACAAAGCTGTAAAAAAAACCTATACTTTGCTTCAGAGCTACCCATGTTTTTCAAAGCTCTTTACTGTACAAATATCCTTGAAAAGATAGACTGAAACAAAGCGTAGCCAGTGTCTCATTTGACAAACATGAAGAAATGTGAGAGACCTATAGGTAATTGTCTCCCAACACTATTCTTTAGAATGAATGATACCCAGAGACAAATGTATGATACTGTTTGTCTTCTCCCTCCTCTCTTATATAATTACTGTTTACTCATGTTGAACTATTGGGGTGCCATCATCCATTCAGTTGTGTAAATATTTTATAATCATCCTTGATATCCCCCGAGCTAAATAGTAAAGATTTTACCCCCCAAGTATATTTTAAATCTCTCATTTTTCTCCCATTTTTACCACCAATGCCTAGTTACTTCAGTGTTCTCTTGTACCTCAGCATTAACCACCCAACTGGTGAAACATGCATCCACGTTGAAGGAGCACAATCTTTTCCATAATGGGAGTCTGGCCATTTCATATCCTTCTACCCCACTAGCCTTAGAAAAAATTAAAACTATTAATGTGGCCAACAAGGCCCTGCAGTTATTGCCCTTCCAATCTCCCTCCAACCTGGTCACATAAAACCCTCTTTGCTCTCACTACTACTTCCACACTGACTTTCTTCAGGTCTTTCTATCTCCCACACACTTGCTTCCCACAGAGTCTGGGTGTTTACCATTCCTTACTCAACTAACTGACCCCTCCATATTTTAGTTCATCCTTGGCAACCTTTCCCTAACCTCCCTAGGTAGTTAAATGCCCTAATTATGAGATCCTAAAGCCCAAGGTATATTTTTCTTTATAAACACTTGAGATATTCACCAATTATCATTTGTTTGTGTGATCATTTGATTGAAGGCTGCTTCCCCACTAGATTATAAGTGATTTGAGGGCCAAAATAATATCTGATCATTATCTGTGATACCTCATCTAATGCCCTAGAAGTAGTAGGCACTCAACAGATGTAAAATAACTATATTGCTGAATTTAACCACTGTGTGGATTGTGATAAGAAAAAATGGGAAAAATGTGCTTAACAATGGCTGATTATTAGGTAAATAATACTATAATCAAATATTTGAACTTGCAGCAATTATAGTATACATATATACATATAATATATATACAGAATTTTTATAATATATTATAAAGCTAAGTAAGTAGGCCAAAAAAATATTGCAAATAATGTAATACAACTTAAATGTATAAATGCAAAAGTATGTGAAAGTAAATACATCAAATTGCTGAATGATTGGGTTTCAAAAATTTTTTAGCTAAATAGCATCTTTTTACATCTTTCTTACCTCTTCTACAATTAAAAAAATTATGTATAAAAATTTTAAAATTTAGTTTATTACCATATAGCTAAGCCTTATGTACACACATATATTAGTCATTTCAGAAAATACTGTGCACTACTTTCAGTGCAATTGAATGATTTTAAAGAAATAAAATATGTGTATAAAACTATCCTGTGGAGACTAGAAACACATACATTAAGCTCACAGTAGCATCATAATGTCATGAAAGGACATATAAAATAGAATCATGTTGGAGATTTGAAAATATAATTCTTATACTTCCCATCTTTTATTATACAAGTAAATCAATGGAATTTTCCCTTCTTTACATAAGGACCCACAGTTATAATCAATACCCTCATACAGATCTGAATTTTCTCTTACATTTACAAATCCACAATCAACACTACAGAACAACAGTCATATTTATACATTACTTTCTGCTATAGAATGTTTTAGATGGATCCCAGATGGCCTACAGAAGTTATAGATTGTTCTCTGAGCATATACCTGAGTTTTAGAGAGTAACTTTACTGCTGAATAAAAGGATATTTGAGATAGTGACTTTGATTTTTCTCTGAATATGCTAAGGAAGTACACAGAAAAATGTGGAAAGTAGCCAGCAGAGTTGAGCTGGCCCTTTTCTGGATGTGGGGAAAAGGGCACTCTGAAAACGAATAATGTTTACCATAGGAAAATCTGAAACAGGCACTAACAATTGGAAAATGAATACATTATCTTCTGTTCTTACCACAGGTAGAACCATCAATAGCATTATATTGAATTTCACATCAGGGAACCAATTTTAGTGAACATATTCATAGTGATTGTAATCAACACATAAAGAGTGACTTAGCTAGAAATGTTAGAAATAAAGGATAAATAATAGGAAAAATTTATGAATGGCCTCAATGTTTTCCTTGTTTCTGGAATTCAGTATTTAGTAAAATAAGTTTAAAAATTTTAAATATTTATAAATAACATTTAGTTGTTCAAAAAAATTAGTGATTTTTTAAAGTATATTGACAGGAATTCTGGTAAAGGCAGCAGTTTTAAATTCATGCCTCTAATAAGTCTTCTCCTTAAAATCAACCCTGAGTGAACAGAGAAGAGAATGAACAGGTGGAAAAAGAATATGGAAACCCAAAGCTGAAACCTAGGTAATGTTATTACCTCATATCACAAATATTGAGAGAGTTCGTCCAGGTATAGAATACACAGTTATAAATCAAAGACAATCCAAAGATTCATTGGAAATCTAGGTAGAAGGAATTCTGGCCATCTCTATTATACTCCCTTATTTAGGGAAGTGAAATCTAGAAACTATAGCAAGCCAAGGAAAGAATGAGAGTCATTCACATTTAATACACTTTTTCATGTACCAGATAAAGAGATGGAAACTTGGAACCACTCTGAGTGGATTGCTCTAGCACTGTTTCTTTAAAAGAATAGGGATCCACAAATAAATGGGGTAGGGAATTACTCTATTGTGGATGATAAAGTAGAGTTGAATTCTGGGACTTTAATTGGCCCTGAGAAAGATGGGCCCAGTTTACCTATAGCTATTTTTCTTACTAAGAACTAAAAAAGGCAGAAAAGGCTCTGCTAATAGGAAAATTCAAGTGACCTTTCCAAACAAAAACCCACAGAAGGCAGTGCTCTTCTTTTCATTTCATTCAGAAGAGAGAACTTTCAAGAGGTGTGACAGAGCATACACCTCCAGAACTGGAGAGGACAGAGCTGTAAATAAGCATTGAATAGAAGCACACTATGTACCTGGAGTAGAGATATGAATGAGAAGAACTGTGGCTAAAGAATACGGGTTACCAGGGTAGCAGGGAATACAAAGAAAAACTGAGCAGGGATCAAGTTCCAAATCTGGGACTGTCCAGAGTCTCAGTTTCTTCCCTCAGACCTCTTGATGCACATTAGGTTAATATAAATATTTAATATCCAGATGTCCCTCCTAAGTACTAAAGAAATAATTTGGATAAATGGAATAGGACCCAAGATAAAACTACCCATGCTAGTTTTTTAACAGCTTTATTGAAGTATAAGTGATATACAAGGCATTGCACAAATATACATACATGTGTATGTATAAAAAAATGTACATATAAGTATAATTTGATGAGTATTGACATGTATATATCCATGTCAATCAAGGTAGTAAATATATCTTTCACTTCCCAAAATTTCCTCCTGTCCCTTTGTGTTTTTGTTTTGTTGTGGTAAGAATACCTAACATGAGATCTATCCTATTAATACATCATTAAGTGTACAATACAGTTTTGTTAACTATAGAGGTAATGTAGTACAGAAGATCTCTAAAACTTATTCATCTTGCATACATGAAACTGCACTCCCATTAAACAGCGCTTTGCCCCAGCCTCTGGCAACCATTATTCTACTCTCTGTTTCTGAGTGTGACTATTTTAGATACCTCATATAAGTGGAATCACATAGTTTTTGTCCTTCTGTGACTGACTTATTACTCTTAGCATAATACGCTACAGGTTCATCCACGTTGTTGCACATGGCAGGATTTCCTTCTATTTTAAAGTTGTATAATATTCCATTGTATGTACTTACTACATTTTCTTTATCTATTCATCTATCAATAGACATTTAGGTTGTTTCCACCTCTTCACTATTGTGAATAATGCTGCAATGAACATGGAAGTGCAGATTGTCTTCAAAATCTGATTTTAATTATTTTGGATATATACCAAGAAGTGGATCATATGATGGTTCTAGTTTTAAATTTCTGAGGAATTTTCATACTGCTTTAAATAGTGTCTACACCATTTGGCATTCCTACCAATAATATACAAGGATTCCAATTTCTCCATATCCTCACCAACACTTGTTATCTTTCATTATTTTGGTTTTTGATAAAAGCCCTCCGAACAGGTGTGAGGTGATATCTCATTGTGGTTTTCATTTGTATTTCCCTGATGCTTAGTGATATTGAGCATTTTTTGTATATCTGGTGGCCATTTGTATGTCTTCTTTGAAGAAATATCTACTCAAGTCCTTTGCCCATTAAGCAAGTGCCAGCACTGACTAAAGGATGAGAGACAAAAAGCAGGACAGCAAGCTGGAGATAATGAAAAAAATCCTGAGGCAAAAATTAAGGAATAATGGCATGCTCATGAAATGATATTAAAAACATAAATCTGAATACCACAAAGAAGGGTTGAATGTGTGAATAATGGAAGAGGGGAAAAGATGAGGAGGAAAGGAATCAAGGAAGGGAAAAGGAGAAAGAAGAGAGAGGAGAAGGAATAGAAGGAGAAAAAGTAAGAAACAAAATAAACTGGAAAATGGGACTTAGGAGAGAGGGATAGAGACAGAAACAGAGACAGAGAGATACAGAAAGAGAGCAGAATGTCTCCAGCTTATGAAAGAAGAGAAAAATTCCCCAAGATTCAAAATGGAAGAAGCCAATTAACTATGTTGCCAATTTATTTCCTTACTTTGATTAAGACAAAAAAAATTTCCTTGTTGAAAAGACAACCCTCAGAATGGGAGAAAATATTTGCAAATGAAACAACAGACAAAGGATTAATCTCCAAAATATACAAACAGCTCATGGAGCTCAATATCAAAAAAACAAACAATCCAAATAAAAATTGGGCAGAAGACGTAAATAGGCATTTCTCCAGAGAAGACATACAGATGGCCAAGAGGCACATAAAAGATGCTCAACATAACTAATTATTAGAGAAATGTAAATCAAAACTACAATGAGGTTATCACCTCATGCCGGTCAGAATGGCCATTATCAAAAAATCTAGAAACAATAAATGCTGGAAAGGGTGTGGTGAAAAGGGAACTCTCCTGCACTGTTGGTAGGAATGTAAATTGATACAACCACTATGGAAAACAGTATAGAGGCTCCCTAAAAAGCTAAAAATAGAACTACCATATGACCCAGCAATACCACTACTGGGCATATACTCTGAAAAAACCATAATTCAAGAAGAGACATATACCACAATGTTCATTGCAGCTCTATTTACAATAGCCAGGACATGGAAGCAACCTAAATGTCCATCGACAGATGAATGGATAAAGAAGATGTGGCACATATGTACAATGGAATATTACTCAGCCATAAAAAGAAATGAAATTGAGTTATTTGTAGTGAGGTGGATGGACCTAGAGTCTGTCATACAGAGTGAAGTAAGTCAGAAAGAGAAAAATACCATATGCTAATGCATATATATGGAATCTAAAAAAAAAAAAAGGTACTGATGAACCTAGTTGCAGGGCAGGAATAAAGATGTAGACATAGAGAATGGACTTGAGGACATGGGATGGGAGGAGGAAGCTGGGGCAAAGTGAGGATAGCATCAACATATATACACTACCGAATGTAAAATAGTTAGCTAGTGGGAAGCAGCAGCATAGCACAGGGAGATCGGCTCGGTGCTTTGTGATGACCTAGAGGGGTGGGATAGGGAGGGTGGGAGGGAGGCTCAAGAGGGAGGGGATATGGGGACATATGTATGCATATGGCTGATTCACTTTGGTGTACAACAGAAACTAACACAGTATTGTGAAGCAATTATACTCCAGTAATGATCTATTTTAAAAAAATGGTTTGTTATTATCTGGTACAGTAATTCTTTACACATCTTGCAACACAGTATTCTAGTCCTTGGATCCAGAGATACTCAGTACATGGCTATATCATGAAACATGCACAAGAATGTATGTAACACAATTGTTAACAATAGTCAAAAACTGGAAACAGTCCAAATGTCTATTAACAGTAGAACTGTCACATAAATTATGGTATTTTCCTGCAATAGAATAATCTGGTTTGACATGGATAAATCTCAATAGCATAACTTTTAGTGAAAGAAGAAAGTCAAAGAATTATACATGTAGTATGTAATTTCCAAATTATTTTATGTAGTTTAGAGATACTTACATAGATAATGAACTATAAGGAAAAGCAAGAGAATAATCATCACATAGTTCAGAATAGTTGTTACCTCTGGAGGGAGAGAAAGCCTATGATCAAGAAGGGAAACAAAGGGAGTTTTTTAAGGGACAGGTCACATTCTCTTTCTTATTGTGGTGGTTGCAGTAGGAATACTTCATTTCAAATTATTCTTTAAGAGACTTATACTTTCATAATTTTGGTTGTATGGCATTTTTCACAATAAAAATAAAAGATTTTTAATATAATCAAAGTATTTCTCTCTACACATATCAACATATATAATCAAATTTAAAAGTACTTAAATCTAACAAAAAGTGTAAATATGCTGTGGAAAAACCATAAAAGTATGCTGAAATACATTACAGCTGGCATGAATAAATGGAAATTTCCATTTCTGTAGAATAGAGGACTCAATTTTGTAAAGATGTCAAGTTGATCTATAATTTAATCAATTTCACCCAAAAGCATTTTATTGTACAATTGTGAAGCTGATTTTAAAATTCACAATTAACTGTAAAATTGCAATGATAGCCAAAACATATTTTTAAAGGAGAAAATAATAAGAAACTGTACTACTAGATATCAGAATTTATTATGGAATGAGAGTGCAGAAATAGATCCATACATAACTGGACACTTGATTTATACATTGTAGATTAATGGAGAAAAGACTGACTTTTCAATAAAAGAGTGAGGATATTTACTATCCTTAAGAGAAAAAAAGGATTTCCTTATATCACACCAAGCTCAAAAACCAGGCCCAAGTGAATTAAAGAATTAAATGTGAAAAACAAAAATATAAAACTTTTAGAAGACAATATATAACAATATCTTTATGATCTTAAAATCATAATACTTGAACAAATTTAAAGTATAACGAGAGCAGAGAAGATTTTTACTGGGTTAAAAATTACTGCTGTCAATTAAAAATTATATAAAGACAGTGAAAGGACAAAACAGCAACTTGGAGAAAATACTTGCCATATAAACTATCAAAGTAAATATTTGTAGCTAGAATATATGAAAATTATTTTAATAAATAAGAGAAAAGCAAACAACCTAAAAGAAAAATGAAGACATAACATGAAAAATATTGGTAGAAATGACAATACAAATTACATAAATATAAAGATAATTGTTCAACCACATTAATCATCCTAAAAATGCAAATTATATTTTTACCAATTTGATGGCATTTCACAACCATCAGATTGGCAAAAAAAAAAAAAAAAGAAAAAAGAAAGGAAGGAAAGAAAGGTATTTATTAACAAAATAAAAAAGGGGCACCAAGAATGGAATGGAATGGTGAGTTCTCTGTAGGGAGGTAGTAAAATGTACAGCAAAGACTTTACAGACAAGGTTGATCGAAATCAGTGTTGAAATTGTTTTACAGAAGGATAGTACAAAAGGGTTTTCCATATGGAAAGACCAGCATTATTAGCACAAAAAAAGAAAAATCAGAAGATGAAAGCAGAGCTTTTGTGTGCTAATATTATGATGGAGTTTAGCCTGTGTCTAATATGATCTGATTTTAATTTCAAAAAAAATCAATCTGGCAGCAGAGAATTTGTTAAGAGAAATACAAAACCCAAAGAAGAGAGACTACTTTTGAAACTATTCTAGTAATTCACGTACAATATGATAGATGCTTTAATTATCAATAGCTCTAGGGATAGAAAAGAAAGGCTAGATATGATAGATGATATGGAAGCTGAATCTATAAAACTTGATGATTGAATGGGGATAAAGACTGAAGGATATGAGGTGTCTATAATGAATATAGGAAATAGAAAATTATTGTTTTTTTGTTTGTTTGTTTGTTTTTCGGTACGCGGGCCTCTCACTGTTGTGGCCTCTCCCATTGCGGAGCACAGGCTCCAGACGCGCAGGCCCAGCGGCCATGGCTCGCGGGCCTAGCCACTCCGCGGCATGTGGGATCTTCCCGGACTGGGGCATGAACCCGTGTCCCCTGCATCGGCAGGCGGACTGTCAACCACTGTGCCACCAGGGAAGCCCTATTGATTGTTTTTAACTAAAGAGTAAAAGGACTAGATTTGTATTTTTTAAATATCATCCTGAAGACTGTATTTGGGAAAGTGGGGAGATTGGAGGTAAGGAAATAGTTTAAGAGATAAATGCAATGTTTCAGATAAAACTTGTTGGGAAACCAAAGTACTATAAATGAATAAAAGCAACATATTATAAACGTTTTGCTAAGACTCACCAATCCTCCTAAATTGTTCAGCAGTTCAGGTAATTCACATAGAAATGAATGGCAGAGTCAGACATAGCCTAGGAATATATCTCTAATAACTTTGAATAGTTGGATAAGAATCTGAAATTTTCAGGCATGTGTGTGCTTTATATATCAGTTTTCCCACTTGAAACTAATTACTTTGACAGGAAAGACACATTAAAAAAGCAAAATTCCTTATTTTGGACCATGATTGCCTACTTCAGAAATATTTCAAAGTTAACAAAGATTATCTCTTAATATTTAGGAAAAATGTGTTTGACAAGAACACTTTATTTATTTAGTAAATGTGTATTGCTCCCCTATTTTCCATATATAGATACTTAACATATGAAACATATGTTATATACATATATATGGATATAGATCCATATATGTAATATATATAATTGCATAAAATGTATATAATTGTATAATAAATGTATAATTGTATACAATGTATAATATGCAATGTATGTAATACACATATATTACCCTTATGTATATACGTATTACTTAGGCCATGTGCCACAAATTATATAAGACAGCATAATTAAATGTATTCATTGTCATAATTATGTAATAGGATTTCAGTAGAAACACAAAGAAAGGCATACAAAAATCTGTGTGTGACAATCACATAGGTTCAATAGAGAAGGTAATGTCTAAGTGGAGACCTAGTTGATGAATAGGAGGCTGATGTGTAAATAAGTTAATGATAGACACATGTTGGAAAAAACAGCAGAACAAGAGTACACATTTTACTAGTTCAAATTGCCAAAATGAATAGCATAGGGGATGGAAGGAGAAAGGAGCCCAAGCTGTGGCTAAACAGGATTTTGGGATTTTTATCTTGTGAGAGTGGGAAGATTCTGAGCTTTGAACTGAGGCTTATCTCCTCATTTCTGGTTTAGAAAGAGGATCAGTAGCAGTATGAGGGCAAATTGGAGCATTAGGATTAATGCTGAATAAAAAGAACATGATCTCTGCCCTCATACCGCAAGAGAAGGATCTGATCGGAAACCAAAAATTCATTCCTTAAATGTTAATATGGAACATCCAAGTGAAAACCACCATTAGGCTCAGACGAAAGAGTCCCACTCTGGGCTTCACATATCAGGAACACACAAAAAATAAATGTGTTAAAGCACACTTCCATCTCTTGGGATCTGTTGCTCAGCACTGACAACACAAACTGTAGCCCTCAATATTTGTTCTCGTTACTAACTTGACTTATGCTCCAGGGAAACGGTTTTCTGCATCTCTTAGTTTATACCAATTATACAAAAGGTGAATGGGTCCAAATAGAAGTTTGTGGATTAGAGCTTAACCAGCTCCAAATAACAGCTAAAGGGGCATCAAATGTTTTCACCAGCTCTTACTTTTTGCTTTCTGCCATGAAAACAGCGACTCCCAAAGGGCTTCTCCTTCAGAATGGGTCCCAGAATAAGACACAGGGAGAAGAGCCAAAACAGCAAACCACCAGTAGCTGACTTGTAAAAATAAATGTTTATTTTTATAATCTACTGAGATTTGGGGGTAATTTTTTTACTGCAGCAAAGCTGACTAATAAAATTAGAAAGGAATGAAGGCAAAGAGGGAATGACAGAGAAAGAAATAAAGACAGTGAGTACCCTTTAAAGAATCCTGAAGGTGAAAAGAAACTGTCAACTTTAAGGAAATTTGGGAGAGAAGAAAATTATTGTTTTGAGATAGTAGAGAACTGAGTATGTTAAAATACTAATCTAATATACAAGTCCTGTTAAGGAGAGCATATTGAACACACAGAAGGAATAATCCAGAGAATGAGGTCCCTAAAAAATTGAGATGAGATGGAGTTCAGAGTAGAGATGGAAGAGTTCTCTTTCAGTGTAAAGGAACACTTTTTTCTTTATACTTGATGGTCAAGAGGAAACATTGGGTACAGGTTCAGGTAAGTAAATAAGTGGGTTAAAAATTAAAACTCACTGTTTACCTTAACTATCACACGACTACCACGCTCACAACACTACTACACTCACAACACCAGACCTACAGGTTTTCCATACCAAGAAATTCTGACACTATCTGCCTAGAGTTAGTGCAGACCATACAGGTTAAAGGTTCAGTCCCACAAGCCTGCCCCCATCTCTAGACATCCACCACAATTAGTAGGTCCCAGGTTACCCAAAATTTCTATGCAACTTGGCTACAAATCAGAGGTTGCTAAGACCCTCTTCTCGGATTCAATCATTTGCTAGAACATGCCACAGAACTCAGGAAAACACTTGCTAATTGATTACATGATAAAGGATACAAATTAACATCCAGATGAAGACATACGTGGGATGAGGTATGGAAAGGTCCTAGGCAAAGAAGCTTCCGTGGAGTTAGGGTGTGCCACCCTCCCAACACATAGATGTGCTTACCGACCTGGAAATTCTCCAAACCCCACACTTTTGGAATGTTTATGGGGATTTCATCACAGGCATGATCAATCATGAACACAATCTTCAGCCCTTCTTCCCTTCCCAGAGGATGCAGAGTGGGGTTAAAAGTTCCAATCATGGTTTGTTCTTTCTGGTGATCAGCCCCCATTCTGAAGCTACCTAGGAGCCCATAAAGAGTCACGTCTTTAGAACTAAAGATATTCCTATACCCCCAGGAAATTTCAAGGGATTTAGGAGCTTTGTGTAGGAACCAGGGTCAAAGACCAAATATTAGAACAAAAGATATTCTTAGTGCTCTCATCACTTAGGAAATTACAAGGATTTTAGGAGCTCTGTGCCAGGAACTTGGAAGCAGAGATTAATACATATTTTTTCTATTATTTCAGAGCAGGGAAACAGGAGTTGAGGGATTTTTTTTCAGTGAAGAGATGAGGATAGCTGAGGCTGTGAAAAGGCAAGATGGGAAGAGATCCCAGTTTGAGGAAAGTTGAGAAGTACTTAGTAAAAAAAAAAAAAAAAAAAAAAAAAAAGAGATCTGCTTAGATAATATATAGAGAACTTTCAGGACACACTGAGAGACAAAATGAATTTGGAGACAATGATGTAAAAATCTGCCACACTTCTGAGGAGTGTTTAGATGTCTAAGAACTACCCAGAAAAACTAAAATCCATCTAGGGTTGGTGTTTTCTAAGCTAGTGCAATGGAATCATGATACAAGATCTCAGAGGATATCAATGAGAGAAGTATTAAAGTGATGAAAATGGTATTTAAAACTGAGGGAGAAAGCGAGAAATAAAGATGCTAATAATAGATAAAAAGAAAATATAACGAGGAATGGGCATCCTCTGAGTCCAGTGAAGAATGTAGTTGAAGTAATTAAACAAAAGTGGGTTATAAGAAATTGTGGCTATAGGACATTTAAATAGACAAAAAATAGCTTAATTTAAAGAACTGAGTTCCTATTGAGATTTCCAAATTTTATGTAGGGTAGTATATGAGATCCATTCAGAAGCTCCCCCTTTATGTCACTCCAGGCAGCTCCTTACTCAGCTATTGTGTAAAATCAGCTAAGCTCACGTCAATTTTAAAAACCTACTAAAAAAGAATTCCAAAACAACTAGAGTGCTTCTTTTAAAACTATTACTATTTATTTTCATTTCTTCCAAACACAGTATAAGTTTTCCTGATGAGAAATAGATTAGCTTGTTTCAATTCTAACTTTGATGAAAAAGTGAATAACAGACCAGAAACAAAATAAAAAGCAACTTAGTATGTTTGCTGTAACTGATTTTATCGTGCATATTTTTCTTGGCACACTGCCAAGATTAAAAGCAAACCTGCTGACATCCTCAAATTTTTTTTTGGATCACAGGTGTGGAATCTCTATAGGAGATAATCACAGAGAACCTACTTTTCCATTCTTCTTAACCTCAAAAATCTAGAAGTCATTGAAACTTAGGACTGTGCTAAATTGGGCTCATATTGACAAAGTCATTTTATAGCCCATTTGCCAAGAAGAGAAATTTTGAGGTTCAAGGTAACCTTCTATCATCTTCCTTTCTTTTGAAATAATGTTTTCCACCTCCATGAACATAATGTTTCCCCAATTTCAGTCTAAAATTGTTCAATCTATGGTGAAGCTCTTTTGAAAGGGCAAGGGGAAGAAGTTAAAAAAAGACCTAAAGAACCACAGAAATCTATTTAAACCAGGTCCTAATATCCATCTTTAGTCTTGGAGGTCTCGGCATGACTCTTTTCTATTACCATGGGTCTTAAAATACACAAGGATAAAAACAAATGGAGTCCATATTTCAAAATCTGGAAAATATCCTGATATATTTAAAGGTTAATTATTTTTTATTAATTGGTATGCAAAGTGTATTACTAAAAAGAATTCATCTAATGAGCTCATTTCAGCTATAACCTTGTCTACCATCAGCTCTTTTGTTAAAACCACTTGGAAATAGGATCCATCTTTCTCCTTTTGGTTTCTCATCTTAAGGCAGTGATGAGTAGGCAAAGCAAGTTTTCGAGGTCCATAAAATGATTTTTCCTATAAAAATAAGGATATTAATCTTTTATCTAATAGTTTCAGGATGTCATCAGTCTGAAGGTTTACATAATCTCCTGATCCCTGGAGTCACAAGCTCACTAAAAGATACGCACATACGTACATAAAAATGTAGTTAGATTTTGGAATTTTAAAGCCCTCTTCAGCTCTCAAACACCTCTCGTTTTAGTCTTATGTGTTCTATGCTTCTTTGTTTTCACCTGGCTCTATTGTTGGTCTTGATTCTTTTGATGACATCCTGTTTCTACAACTCTTTGTCACACAGTAAACACTATTTTCTTCTTTCGTTTCCAAAAAAAAAAAAACCCACTACGCAAAGAATGTTTTCCATACCAGACTTTCACTACCAAGAAATTTATCAACTGACATGTCCTACCAGCCTAATATTACCTCCTTGCTAGGTCTTATATTTTCCTCTTTCTTCCATCCCTACATTTCTCATCATCATCATATCCCTCCAGGGAGAAACTCAAATTCTTCTTTCTTGATTATGCAAAACTATTGTGGTCAACCTTTGATTTACCCTCTTTTATCTGGACTAGGAGCTGTGGTTGAGGTGGGAAAAAATCCATCAAAGTGCTTCTTTTTTTTTAAACATTTTCTTATTGAAGTATAGTTAATTTACAATGTTGTGTTAGTATCAGGTGTACAGCAAAGTGATTCAGTTATACACACACACATAGATATACATGTATATATATATGTGTATATATATATACATATATATGTGTATATATATAAATATATACATATTCAGATTCTTTCCCTTTACAGGTTATCACAAGATAGTGAATATAGTTCCCTGTGCTATAGGGTAGGTCCTTTTTGTTTATCTATTTTATATATAGTAGTGTGTTTATGTTAATCCCAAACTCCTAATTTATCTCTCCACCCGCCACCTCCTCACTATCTTCTTTGGTATCCATAAGTTTTTCTATGTCTGTGGGTCTGTATTATAAATAAGTTCATTTGAATCATTTTTTTTTTAGATTTCACATGTAATTGATGTCACATGATATTTGTCTTTCTCTATCCGATTTACTTCACTTAAGGTGATAATCTCTAGGTCCATCCATGTTGCTGCAAATGGTATTAATTCATTCTTTTTTGACTGAGTAATATTCCATAGTATATATATATCACATCTTCTGTATCCATTCATCTGTCGATGGACATTTAAGTTGCTTCCATGTCTTGGCTATTGTAAATAATGCTGTTATGAACATTGGGGTGCATGTATCTTTTTCAATTATAGTTTTCCCCAGATATATGCCCAGGAGTGAGGTCACTGGATCATATGGCAACTCTATTTTTATTTTTTTAAGGAACTTCCATACTGTTCTCCATAGTGGCTGCACCAAGTTATAGTCCCACCAACAGCATAGAAGGGTTCCTTTCTTCCACACTCTCTCCAGCATTCATTATTGGTAGACATTTCAGATGATGGCCATTCTGACCAGTGTGAGGTGATACCTCATTGTAGTTTGATTTGCATTTCTCTAATTACTAACGATATTGACCATCTTTTCATGTGCCTATTGGCCATTTGTATGTCTTTTTTGGAGAAATGTCTATTTAGATATTCTACCCATTTTTTATTGGGTTGTTTTTCTTTTCAATTTTAAGCTATATGAGCTGCTTGTATATTTTGGAAATTAATCCCTTGTCAGTTGCATCACTTGTAAATATGTTCTCCCAGTCTGTAGGTTGCCTTTTCATTTTGTTTATGGTTTCCTTTGCTGTGCAAAAGCTTTTGAGTTTAATTAGGTCCCATTAGTTTATTTTTGTTTTTATTTCTATTACTCCAGGAGACAGATTCAAAAAATATTGCTGTGATTTATGTCAAAGAGTGTTCTGCCTATGTTTTCCTCTAGCAGTTTTATAGTATCTGGTGTTACGTTTAGGTCTTTAATCCATTTTCAGTTTATTTTTGTATATGGTGTTAGAGAATGTTCTAATTTCAATTTTTTAAATGTAGCACCACTTATTGAAGAGACTGTCTTTTCTCCATTGTATATTCTTGCCTCCTTTGTCATAGATTAACTGACTGTAAGTGGATGGGTTTATCTCTGGGCTTTCTATCCTTTTCCATTGATCCATATTTCTGTTTTTGTGCCAGTACCATAGTGTCTTGATTACTGTAGCTTTGTAGTATAGTCTGAAGTCAGGGAGCCTGATTCTTCCAGCTTCATTCTTCTTTCTCAAGATTGCTTTGGCTATTAAGAGTCTTTTGTGTTTCCATACAAATTGTAAATTTTTTTGTAAAAAATGCCATTGGTAATTTGATAGGGATGGCATTGAATCTGTAGCTTGCCTTGGATAGTACGGTCATTTTAACAATATTGATTCTTCCAGTCCAAGAACATGGTATGCCTTTCTATCTGTTTGCCTCATCTTCAATTTCTTTCATCAATGTCTTATAGTTTTCAGAGTACAGGTACAGGTCTTTTGCCTCCTTAGGTAGGTTTATTCCTAAGTATTTGATGCAATGGTAATTGGGATTGTTTTCTTAATTTCTCTTTCTGATATTTTGTTGTTAGTGTCTAGAAATGCAACAGATTTCTATATATTAATTTTGTATCCAGCAACTTTACCAAATTCATAATGAGCTCTAGTAGTTTTCTGGTAGGGTCTTTCGTATTTTCTATGTATAGCATTATGTAATCTGCAAACAGTGACAGTTTTACTTCTTCTTTTCCAGTTTTGATTCCTTTTATTCCTTTTTCTTCTCTGATTGCTGTGGCTAGGACTTCCAAAACTATGTTGAATAAAACTGACAAGAGTGGGCATCCGAGTCTTGTTCCTGATCTTAGAGGAAATGCCTTCAGCTTTTCACCATTGAGTATGATGTTGGCTGTGGATCTGTCATATATAGCCCTTATTATGTTGAGGTATGTTCCCCCTATGCCCACTTTCTGAAGAGTTTTTATCATAGATTGTTGTTGAATTTTATCAAAAGCTTTTTCTGCATCTATTGAGGTGATCATATGGTTTTTATTCTTCAGTTTGTTAATGTGGTGCATCACATTGATTGAATTACAGATATTGAAAAATCCTTGCATTCCTGGAATAAATCCCACTTGATCATGGTGTAAGATCCTTTTAATGTATTGTTGGAGTCAGTCTGCTAGTATTTTGCTGAGGATTTTTGCATCTATGTTCATTAGTGATATTGGTCTGTAATTTTCCTTTTTTATCATATCTTTGTCTGGTTTTGGTATCAGTGTGGTGGTGGCCACTTTCTTAAACAAAAGAATCATCCAACCACAATGATTATTTTAACATTCAGCTAGAAGGCATCCATATTTTGTTTGTCATGGCCATTTATTTATACTATTATCTAAGCATTGAAAGTTGGCAGTCTGATAGGGAAGGCCAGCTGTGTATAAATTTTTGGCAGAGAAAGTAGATGACTGCTGCTACATTGTGACAAAACTGCCTAAAGCTAATTTCAAATACTAAGTATATATAATTATTTGTGGTAAGAGGTCCACTGAGTAAAAGCAGAAGGTTTATAAATGCATCCTAGGTCAACAAGTATCCAAAACATCTGGATTAAAAGCAAAAACGAGTATATCATATGGCAAGCAACTGAAATTTTTCTAACTGCCTCAGAATGGTTTCTCTGGGTTAACTTCAATAATTTTCTTTCAGTCTGGTCCACTTTGTCCTAGCCCTCCCACATAGTTCAAACCAAATCAGCACTTCTTAACAGCAGGCACTTGAAAGGAAAATAAGCCTATTTAGAGAGCACATGAACAAAAGGGGAAAGTAGAAGTAATGTCAAATATCAAAAGCTTCCCAATATTTCATGCCTGGCCCCTGAATGGAAGATTTACACAGGTCTCCCACTCAGAATCAATGCACTTACATGTTTTCCATGGCTCCTCTGGACATACCGCAGCTTCATGCATCCCTCTTTTGCTGTCTCAATTAAAACTAAAGTGTGAATACCCAGCAAGATGAATGTAATTGTATCTCTAGCAGCACTAGTCCATGCTCTGGGCTTTGGACTTTTATAGTGCCTCTCCTCTCTTCCTAATGCTCCCCCTTTTGAATGTGGGGGCATATTTCTCATTTGTTTTTGCTCTCAAACCTCGGTCAGAAGGAGAAGGATTTGGATATTACTGACTCAACTTCTTTGTCTATCATATTGACTGTCTGACTTATAACATGATATGACTTAAGCTTCTTTTTTTTTCCTTAGGGTAGAAAACCATATCCAAAAGAAGAGTCAAATAGAGGATCCCAAGTTTAAGTAATTATAAATAGAACTTCTATATATATATATATGTATATATATAACCATACGTTTTCCAGTATTCAGGTTTCTTTGTACTCAGAACCGCCACATTACTTAAAACACAAATGTTTAATGTCACATATGCAGAAATCTCTAAGCAATGCCTTAATGATCACTCTCATCTAGTAATCTTGAAACCATGTTATAACAGCAATAGTGTGTATATAGCCTTTTTTTTTTTTACCATGTCAGCATTTTGTTTCTCCAGGAACTAAAAACAGTGCAGCATACTTGCTTTTTTAGTGCTATTTTCTTTATAATATTAAGTGTAGCTCTGCCCAAAAGTCAAAGGGTTGAAGGAAATAAGAGCTACCAATACTGAAAAGACAAAGAACCACTAAATCTTAAAAATGCATTTTGATTGGATATTATTGAGTTCTACATGTACTGCCACTCCAACTTTGAGCCTGCTTAGCAAAGAACTAGTGTCAGCAACAGTGTTAAGATATCAGCATAATTCACACACATACTCTCTAATAAGCCATACCCAGATTTGAACCAGTCCTATATATTTTACATTATGACAAGAACATTAATTTAAGTTGAGGCAGCTTAGCATAATAGAACTTACACAGTAAAACACTTAAGCTTTTGACCCCTTGGTTACAATAAGCCTCCAGATTCTCGTACATAAAACAGTGATAAAAGGAGTATAAATCTCAGGAGTTTTCTGAGGATTATATTAGATATTTCAAGTAAAGCACTGAATAAAGTAAAGGAGCAAAAACCAAAAAAATACATAAAGGTTAGCTATGAATATTATTATTTCTTTTTGCCTTTTCATTAAATTGGCACTGGGTGGAGAACAGTGTATAATGATACATTAAAAGCAAGTGGAATTTTTATATTTGTAAGAACATTTAACATTTTCTCATTAGTATTATTCTATTCTAAGGTCAATGACGTACAGGAATCAGTGATATTTTCAGTCTATTACATTTCCCCTTTTGGTATCTCTTCATGTAAAATCCTATATTCCTACACACACAAAAAAAAACTGTCCCCCCATGTTTGGTAAACTCTGTTCTGACATGGGAGTATTCTTCCTGGTATTTCATAAGGCCATTAATTCATTGTATTAACCATTCACGTGAATTTAAAAAATAAAATAAACTTTGGATACCTGGATGAGCAAAAGTCTGTGTGGAAATTGGAGGTTCTATGAGTATAATAAATAAGCCCAGCACTAAAAAGAGATGTATGCTTTTCCTGTAAATGTCAATATATTCATGATTAATTCTCATAGGTATACTTAAAAAAATAATAATGGAAAAAGTAACAGCATTCACAACCACCCAGTCCCAAAGTTACAGATAATATCAGCATGCTGGAAGAGTAAGATAAACACCAACATGATGTGACTGCATGATAAATAACTCTTCTGTGAAGGAGAAAACAAAAATATTGATTAATTTCAAAAATGAAAATTACAATCACAGAAGAAATAACATGAATAACTAATAAAGATAGGAAGAAATGCTTAAACTCATTTTTAAAAAAGAAAATCAATTAAAACAATGTGATATAACTACATACCCATAATATTAACAAGTATTAAAATGCTAGGTAACATAAATTGTTGGAGAGATCGTGGGAATATGGGAACGTTCATGTAGTACAGATGGTAATTTAGAATGTGCAGCTATTATGGAGAGCAATCTGGCAGTACTCAGTCAGATTATGTATATAAATACTCTAAGACGTAGCATTCCTTTTCCTGAGTATATATCCTAGAGAAATTGCCCCCAGGTCCAAAAGGGAAGACTACTACAGCATTGCTTATCATGGTGAGAAACTGGAGGCAATTTGGATGACCATTCCTGGGGAATGGACATAAAAACATGGTGGATGCAAACCATAGAATACTGGAAGGCTATGAGAAGCAATAGGCTAAATGTAAATGTAATTTAAATAGTTCACAGAAGCATGGTTGTGTAAAAATTATAAGATAAAAATGAGACCTATAACATAACAGCTTATAAAATAAAAATACATACCTATAAAAATAGCACATATTTTTCAAGAATACACATATAATAAAAGGATAGAAAATAAATATATTAGAATGATTACCTTTTTAGGCTAGTGGTAGAGTAGACAACATGATAAGAGATAAAGATATGAGACTTCATAAATATGTTTTTTAAAATGGGGGGCTGTTTTACATTTCTATTGCTACATAACAAACCACCACAAACTTAGCAATTTAAAATAATTCAAATTCATTACTTCACAGTTCCTGTATGTCAGAAGTACAGACAGGGCTCAAGTGGATTCTCTGCTCCAGATCTCATAAGACTGAAACCTAAGTGACAGCTGGAGCAAGGGCCTCATCTGAGGCTCAGAGCCCTCTTCCAGGCTAATGTGGTTATTGGCAGGAGTCATTTCCCTGCAATTGTAGAAGTCATAAACTGTACCTTCAAAACCATCAGAATAGCATCTCTCTGATGCTTCAACTTCTTTTAAAGGGCTCATCTGATTAAATCAGGCCCACACAGAACAATCTCCTCTTTGATTAATTCAAAGTTAACTGCTTAGTAACTTAATCACAGGAGTATTAGCCCATCATATTCACTGGTCCTGTCCATGTTCAAGAATATTTGATAAAACAGGGCATGTACATTCAAATTTTATAGTATAAAATTTTATAAATTTTCAAATAAATATTTTATCAGTGATATCAAGCAGATAAAAATGAGTAAAGATATAGAATACTAAAGCATTATCATTAATAACTTTGACTTAATGAACACACATAGAACTTTGCATCCAAAAATTGTATTATAAAAAAAAGGATTTTTAAAGATGTGCAATACAAATTAGACACAAAAGGAAAATATGGAAACTTGCATAGCTCTATTGATATCAGAAGAAATAGATTATATTACATACTTACTAATACCACTTTGGTTAAATCTAACTTAAATATTAGTACAGTAAGAAAGTAAAAGAAACAAATAATATGGTTTTGAAAAGTACTTTAAGAAACTGTCATTATCATGTATATGTCTGCATAACTGTTGAGAGAAATGATTAGAATTAATACGATTGAATTTATTTTAATATTATTTTTAAAAAGTTAGTTTGTTATAAAGTAAAAGTTATTTTTTTTATATATAGTAACAACAGGCAGGTAGGTAGAAAAGAAAAAAAGAAACAGGAGTCGAGGGAGAGGTTTTAGAAGCAGTTATGATTGGATTCTGAGCCAGCAGCTTATATTGTTTACTAATGCCTTGTATTTATTAATATCTACTTAGCCTCAGCCTTATACATATTATTTCCATTTCACAATCTAATTCTATTGCTCCCCTCCAATTACATATTTCATTAAATCACATAATAACGAGTTCAGGCAGTCCAGGCTTAGAGTACCACGGTCAGCTGTTGAGTTGTCTTCCATGGCCCAAGGAGAATACTTGTCAGTGAAGAAGGGCATGGCCTTTCTCTAAAAACCTTAGAGATTGTATTGTGTTTTCTCTAAGTCACTTGACAGATACATCTCTGTCTGCCATAGATCCTCCCAATACAAGGTCCTAGACCCAAGTAGCAGGGGGGACTTGTGCTACAGGTGGTCTTGCTCTATTCTCACTTTAGGCTAGGAGCTGTATGGTAGATCTAGAACTTGGGTCAGTGCAGCTCACCACGAGTTGTTATATGTTGTCTTCCAGATCTTATGAGACCTACATACTACTGTGTCTCTGTCTTTATAGCAGGCAGGGTAAAATGCAACAATTTTTTCTCACTTTAGAAGGGATGTCTTAACATGACCCAAATAAATGAACATTAGAAATTTCACCCTTGTGACAGGTCCCTGAGCTTTAATAAGATATAAAATCTACCCTCTAGAATTCATGTTTCTTATTAAGGCAAATAGGGTCCTTAGGTCTTTAAACTCACCAGGTCTGTGGTGGGATAAAGACAACTACAAATGCTTTGACATTCCTCCCATTGAGATGTAAAATTCAATTCCCTTCCATTGAATCTGGCTGGCCTTAGTGACTGACTGGCAATAGAAGTAGTGCCACAGGACTTGCAGGGCCAAGTCAAAAGGCTTGGAGACTCTCCGCCTTGAACCTTTGAAATGTTCATTCTTTGTCACTGCCTCTTGGACACTCCTTCTCAAAACCCAGTAGCCATGCTGTAAGAAGTCCAGGTCACATGAAAAAGTCATGGGAGGTGTTTGGTCTATAGCTCCAGCTGAGTTCCCAGCTGATAGCCAATGTCAAGGCCAGCCATGTGAATGAACCATCTTGGATGTCTAGCATAGACAGGCTTTCAAATGACTAAATCTCCAACCAAAATATGAATGCAACCATCATGTGTTCTAGCCCTTCCCAAATTCCTTATCTCCAAAACTGTGAACAAAATTAAAATGATTGTTTTAAGCTGCTATGTAATGGGTAATTTGTTATGCAGTAATAGGATAACCAAAGAAAGGTCTAATTAGCATAACATCATCAGATATTCTCTGGGATGTCATCACTATCAAGTTATTCCCAGATTATATTATGATAGAAAGCAACAGAGTTGATGGGGCCCTGAGTCAAGAAATAAATATATACTTTTGTCTCTGTCATATGAGAATAAAATGATTTTGATTTTCTTTAATGATATAGATGGATGAATAAGTATTTGCTAGAGAAACAGCTTCATATAAGGTACTAGTGGCTATGCTTGTTTATGCCAGTAAAGATACAACAGCTGGAAATGGAGAAGAAACCAGCAAAGATTTAGAAAAAGCAAGGGTAAGACAAAATCAAGTGAAAAGGCCCTAAGCAAAGTGACAGAGTGTTTCACAAAACACTTACATCTGGTGGGGAGTAATGAGATTACAGAATGAGGAGGAGTAGCTTTAATGATATTGGTGATGTTTGGTTTCATAACCTGAATACTTTACAGTTGTAATCACTTTATTATTTGTTTTAGTATATAGTATTACTTTCATATGTAATAAACACCTCACAAAAAAAACGAAAATAAGTTAAAAATTCATTGCCAAGAAAAAACATTGTGGCATGGGAGAAAAGGGAAACAATTCTTTAGACAGGTTTCTATAGAAAATAATCCACCATGGAAGGCAATTATACTGTGAAATGAAGGAAGGAGAGACATACATTAACAGTTGAACTTGTCCCCAGCTCTAGAAGCTATGTAACAGATATGCTACCCCAAACTTACTACTTGTACTTAACCCAAGACAAATTAGTAATTTGTGAAGTGTGCATTTGGCAAAAAGTTAAATATTCTATCTGTTAGAAAAGCATGATATGTTAAGCCTTATTTAAATAACCAAATTTTCCAAAAAAATTTTTTATGAAACTTGCTAAAAATGTATGACAAAAGCTGCAACGTTAATAGAAGAACAACAATCAAAATGAAGCCCTTCGGGTTTATTCATTTATTTTATAAATACACTAGAGGAAAAAACATAATTTCCTCTTAAAAATATAAAACTCATTTTGAAAACCTTTCCCCCTTTAGAAATAATAATTCATTAGGAACACAACATTTCCAAAATTGTGTTTCCCTTTGTTTTAACATTAAAAACTCTATTTAAAAAAATCTTGTGCTTTAAAAACTGCTTTCCCAATGAGGGAATAGAGTAAACTTTCAGACAGAATGTCTGTGGCTGAGTCCATTTTAAACAATGACAGAAAGCAGTTCTTTTTCCTGACCCATAATTGGAGAAGGGTCATGGCAAGGAGTACGAAGGGAGCACCAAAAGTAGACACCACGTGGCAAGCAGCTCAGCAATAAGATTTACTCTTTTATTACCAAAGATAAACAGCAAAATACCAGCAGCAGCAGAATCACTCTCTCTGTCTCTCTGTCTCTGTCTCTCTCTCTCTCTCTCTCACACACACACACAAACACACAAACTTCTTTCAATTGCAGCTTCTTGCAACTTTCTTGAAGAATATGATGTAATTGTCTTAGCAGTGGTTACATAATTGACCTCCACTAATGTTGGAGATTATTTTCTCAAGTCCTATTTGAATGTGTGTCAAGGGAATCATTTCAGAAGAAAGCAAGGAGGTTTCCTGCAGTTCCTGAAGGATGTGTTGCTAGCCTCCAGCCACACGCAGGAGGTAGAATTAGACTCACTCTTTGGGATAATTTTCTATATTAAAACTGCTAGGGTGGAAGAGAGACATTCACTAATCCCTAAAGATATCATTTTGGGGGGTGGTTAATTTTTTTAACACCTTTATTGGAGTATAATTGCTTTACATTGTTGTGTTAGTTTCTGCTGTATAACAAAGTGAATCAGCTATACGTATACTTATATCTCCATATCCCCTCCCTCGTGCATCTCCCTTCCACCCTTTCCATCCCACCCCTCTTAGAGATATCATCTTAAACCTGGTTTGTATATATCTGAATCTGTAAGAGCAGTTTACTGGATCCATTCAAAAACCCTATTGATTTAGTTATTTAAAATGTCAAGCTGATAATTTGACATCATTCTGGCAAATATATATATATATATATATACACACATTAAGTGTTTTTTTGTAAGTTTTGAAGTCACATACACATTGACTATGAATGGTGGTGACATGATATAAATATTTTTATTGAAGCAACCCATTTTGCCCACTGACATACATGCTTACAACTGGAAAACACCATTATCTAAGTTTCTCCTATCTTCTATTTAAATGGTTCATTTCTTGTGGAGATTTAAAAATATATATTATGGGGTAAAATTATTTTTATTCATAAAAAATGAATATTTTTATCTATGCTTCCATTATGGCAAGATTATTCATATCTCCTTTTAACAATTTATTATCGTGTAGTCATCAATTTTCCAACTAAAACATCATCTTCTAAATTGATTACATTCCTTAGCATTAACATTTCTTTAGAGAAATAAAACATTACCATTATCACTTTCATCTAAGGTCTTGCCTTACATTACTAATTAATATATACAGTTGTGAAGCAGCACGCACACCTATTCAGAAGCTTACAGCCTCAAAAGTTTAGTACAATTGCAGCTGAATATAAGCAAAACTTATACTCAACCAAACAAAAGTAAATGTGCAACTTGTTTTATCATTTTAAGACAAAGTATGAATACCCCAGAAGGAAATACAGATAAATGTATTAATTCAGTCCTTATTTACAATTCTATAATGAGCATTTATCATGTAACTGTCTTCTGAAATATTAATATCTGTTAGTGAATTTCAATGAGCTTGAATTTCTATAAATACACTAGGGCAGATATAATTAGATATGTAATAATCATTTGTTTAATATCTGCCTACTAGAATATAAGAGAAGAGAAATGCTTGCCTTTATTACTCCCGAGCACTCAATGGTAGGTGTTGAATGACTGAACAAATAAATGATTGAATTATTATATATCATAATGTCTGGTTTAAGTCAACCATTTTTACCTACTGATAAAATAGCATTCTATATCAAAAACTTATTTTTCAGAACAGAATGATAAACAACTTTAAGTCACATATTTGCTCTGACTCTTTCTGCCTCAGGTGATTCAGAATATGTTTATATAATTTTTAAGATTATCAACAAAATTTTAAAAAGATCATTTGTGGGGAAACATGAAGACCCCCAAGGCTAAACTCAATAAAGAGACAGCCAAGTTCAGCATGAAAAATACAAGAGGATACAGTTCAAGGCTATACTCCTTATAGTACAAGCCACTAAAGATACTTGAAAGAAATCACTGCCCCCAAATCACACTGAGTAGTAATCAACTATTCATCTATTTGTAATATCAGCCCTGCTCTACAAACTATAAATACATGCTAGTGTAAAAGGATTGTAAATATCCACACACAGTAAATATACATATATATCTAAAAGAAATGGCTTTGGGTATTCAGTCTAGTACTATTTCCTTCAACTCTCCTACATATATGTGAAAAAGACACTCCTTTCTTCATATGAGGACCATTCTCATACTCACTTAGTAAATGTACCCCTTAATAATGACATGATCTGCACAGCCTAGGGAAAGGGTGGATTAGGAAAAACACAAGGAGGAAGTGGAGAGGGAAGGAAATATCTATTGAGCTCCTACCATATACAATGTCTCATAATGGTTACTTTTATTTTTATTTAAGTAACTCTGAAAGGAAAGCAGCAGGTTTCATTGAAGCTCACTATGTAAGTAAGCTACTGGTAGCTTTTTCTATTCAAGTTCTTTATACTTTGCCCTAGTTTGAAAATAGTTTCATAGGTAGCAGGACAAAGCATATAATCACAGTGTTGATAAACACAAGCCCACTGGAAGGCAATGTCAGTGTCCACACAACTTGTCACCAATACAGCAAGGATCAAGACGTGACCAGGGAATACTGATGACAATCCTTGGTTGATTCCTGAGAGCTAACTTAGCTTATGTACAACAACCACAAAAGGTGAAAATGCTAGCCAAGTTAGGGTTGATTCTAAAGATAGATTAAAAAGACAACAAATTAAACTGTATGGCATAACAACAAAGTATTTATAATGGCACATTATCTTCTGTTATAATACTCGTCTGGTTTCCAGGAGGAAAAAAATGAAGTTCAACGTACTTATCTAATAATTAAAGCAAGTGTTTCACAAGATGTTTTCCCATATCATGTCAATAAGTATTCATCAGAAACATGTAGTTCTTTGGGATTTTACATAGCTATTAGCAAGCTAATACAAGCACAGAGTCTTCAAGGCCCTTGCATTTGCAATTCATTAGTGGAAAGCTCTTCAGAAAAGGGAAGGATATGTAGCATTTCCAAAATCTATTTGACAAAGAATATTTTCTTGGAAAGATATTAAAATTTCTCAAATAGCATTCCATGGAATCCATGCTTAGAAATGCTGCCATATATATCTCAAGTATTATACAAAATCAAGCAATAGTTTCCACCATCATTTCAACACAGCAATAACATATAGTCCTAATCAAAAAGTATTGAACGTTGTATCTGTTAGTTCAGTGATGTGCCCAAGCACCTGAGAAATGGCCCAGTTCAAAAATAATGGTTGAACAATTAACCAGAGAGAATACATACTAGTAAGTCTAATCCTAACCATCTTTAGTACTTAAATGAGGAATCGTCTTCTATTTAATGCTAAATTCATAGAGAATGAAGGCTCTTAAAAATACAATAAGAGTGTTGTGGCCAAGGGCAGGTCTCCCTAAATATGCCTCAATGGCATTTTTAAAAATTGAAGTATAGTTGATTTACAATGTTGTGTTAGTTTCTGGTGTACAGCAAAATGATTCAGTTATATATTCTTTTTCATATTCTTTTCCATTATGGCTTATCACAGCATACTGAATATAGTTTCCTGTGCTACATAATAGGACCATGTTGTTTATTTTATATATAGTAGTTTGTGTCTGCTAATCCCAAACTCCTAATTTATCCCTCTCACACCCACTTTCCCCTTTGGTAACCATAAGTTTATTTTCTATGCCTATGAAAATACTCTGTTTCTGTATTGTAAATAAGTCTATTTGTGTCATATTTTAGATTCCACATGTAAGTGATATCATATGGTATTTGCCTTTTTCTGTCTGACTTACTTCACTTAGTATGATGATCTCTAGGTCCATCCATGTTGCTTCAAATGGCATTATTTCATTCTTTTTTATGACTGAGTAATATTCCACTATATATATATATCTATATATATACCATATCTTCTTTATCCATTCATATGTCGATGGACACTTAGGTTGCTTCCATGTCTTGGCTATTGTAAATAGTACTCTTATGAACATTGGGGTGCATGTATCTTTTTGAATTATCATTTTCTCCAGATATATGCCCAGGAGTGAGATCACTGGATCATATGGTAACTCTATTTTTAATTTTTTAAGGAACTTCCATAATGTTCTCCATAGTGGCTGCACCAATTTACATTCCCACAAACAGTGTAGAAGGGTTCCCTTTTCTCCACACCCTCTCCAGCATTTGTTATCTGTAGATAACAAATAATAGATAGATAAATGATGGCCATTCTAACCAGTGTGAGGTGGTACCACACTGTAGTTTTGATTTGCATTTCTATAATAACCAGTGATGTTGAGCATCTTTACATGTGCCTGCTGGCAATATGTAAATGTATGTCTTCTTTGAAGAAATGTCTATTTAGGTCTTCTGCCCATTTTTTGATTGGGTTGTTTGGTTTTGTATGTATGTCTTCTTTGAAGAAATGTCTTCTTTGAAGAAATGTCTATTTAGGTCTTCTGCCCATTTTTTGATTGGGTTGTTTGGGTTTTTGTGATTGAGTCGTATGAGCTGTTTGTATATTTTGGAAATTAAGCCCTGTCTGTCTCATCATTTGCAAATATTTTCTCCCAGTCTGTAGGTTACCTTTTCATTTTATTTATAGTTTCCTTTGTTGTGCAAAAGCTTATAAGCTTGATTAGGTCTCATTTGTTTATTTTTCATTTTATTTCTATTGCCTTAGGAGACCTAATAAAACATTGGTACAATTTATGTCAGAGAATGTTTTGCCTATGTTCTCTTCTAGGAATTTTATGGTGTCGTGTCTTATACTTAAGTCTTTAAACCATTTTGAGTTTATTTTTGTGTTTGGTGTGAACATGTGTTCTAACTTCATTGACTTACATGCACTGTCCAGCTTTCCCAACACCACTTGCTGAAGAGACTGTCTTTTCTCCTTCAGTGGCATATTGATTATTTTGAATTAAACTTACTTAAGAACCAGCTAATGCAAGAGGGACACTTTGATCCTCCTCTCTGTCTCCCTGAAAGCAGGAAATGAACCTCTCATGTGAAAGGTGCACTCTCTGTATTTGGAGTGGAAAGACACCCTTATCACCAGAGATAGGGAATTTGGACTGAGAAGACTATATAAACAAATTTTGTTACTTCTTTAATTTAGTACTCCAAGTCCAAATTCTGTTTAGATTCTGTACTAATTAAGCACCCAAACCTAAGTTTGTCCTGTCAATTCCTCACAAATTCATTGTCTTTGTGGAAAAGTATAAAAGCTGCCAGCTTTGGCCACTTCTTAGGTCCCATTTCTATGAGACTTCCATGTGCACAAAATTGTTTTTTTCTTTTTCTCCTATTAATCTGCCTTATGTCAATGTTATTATTAGTCCAGCCACAAGAACTCAAGAGTGGGAAATTTCCCCTCTCCAACATTAACAACAATATACAATTTTTAAAAACTGATATTATACAAGGACACATTGGCTTCAAGATCTCTGCATTTGCAATTTCCACTTCAGGGAAAGTTTTTCCTCCGGACAGCTACTTGGCTCACTCTCAAACTTTCTTCAGATCTTAAAAGTCACTTAGTTAGAGACCATCCCTGACACACCTTTGTAAAATAGCAACTACCCTCCCCACTCCCAGCCCTTCTTATACCCTTTACTCTGTTTTATGCTCTTAACACCATCCAACACATTGCTTGCTTTCTGTCACTTCTTCATGATAATGTAAATTTCAGAAAGTAAAGACAGTATTTTGTTCAGTTCTCTAATACTAGGGCATAGAGAATTGCCAGGCACATAGAAGACATTCAATATTCATCAAATGATAGGTGAATAAATGAATATTTTAAATGTCTATTGGAGATGCAACATAGGTAGTTATTTTTTCCTTATGCCATACATCAATTCTGTACTAAGAAATGAAAATGGCAGACCTCTTTTTCGAGCATAGCTTCATCGGTTTTATCATTAGTATCCAAAGGATACACACCCAGAAAAATGGGTAAAGAACATGAATGGCAATCCAGTATAGAAGAAATAAAAATTAACCCACAAATATGTAAAGAATATCAAAATTCAAAAATAATCAAATAAATGTATATTCAAAGGAGAAAAAAAGCTCTTTACTTTTTACTTCAGGAAAGATTTTTTTTGTTAAAATGCAGTTTGGGCAAGCCTGTGATGAAAGGAGCTCTCATATGCAACTGATGGCCATATAAGCTTGTATAAAACACATTTGGACAAAAATTTTTGATAAAAATTTCCCCTAGCTTTGACCCAAAATGTATAGCTTTTGGCTTAGCATTGCCACACATTGAATTTTACTAGAAAAAATTTTACTAGATATACATAAATATTTATGACAAGAATTCCCATTGTATCAATATAATAGTAAAACATTGCAGCAAAAAATATAAAATTACTATTTAGTCACTATATTATAAAAAATAATAGTAAATATATTAGTAAATAAAATATAATAGTAAATAGCAATATATAATAGCAAAATAGTAACAGTAAAACATATAAAACAAACAAAACAAAATGTAATAGTAAATGTTCACTAAGAGGATATATTATTCTGCTTGTGCTACCATAACAAAATATCACAGACTGGGTGATTAAAACAACAAAAATTTTATACTCACGGTTCTGGAGGCTGGAAGTCTGAGATCAAGGCACTACCAGTGTTGATTTTTGGTGAGGCTTCTCTCCTTACCCTTCATGGTGTCTCCATTTTTGGGTCCTCACATGGTCTTTCCTCTGTGGAGAGAGACAGAGAATGAGCTCTGGCAACTCTTGCTTGTCTTATAAGCTCGCCAGTCCTACTGAATTAGGACCTCTACCCTTATAACCTCATTTAACCTTAAATCCCTCCTTAAAGGCTCTATCTCAAAACATAGTCACATTGGGGGTTAGGGCTTTAACATATGAATTTTGGGAGGATACAATTCAGTCCATAAGAGAACGACTAAATAAACCACTATACAATCACAAGACGAACTATTATGCAACTCTAAACAAGGGCTTACATTTTCTAAGAAGACTTAGTAACCTAGTAAATTTTAACAGTTATGACTAGTGAAAAAAATTCTTTTAAAAAACATAATAATCTCAAGTTAGTTTAAAGAAACTCATAATATTTTTAAAAACCTAATGTAACATATATTTGAAACAGCTCTATTAAATTGTTTCTTAATCAGTTGGAAAGGATTTTGCTTTACTTTTATTTCATTGTCCTTAATGTGTGTGCAAAAAGCTGCTAAAGAGCAAAGTACTGTTTAAGTTCTTTTGTAGCCTAAAATATATGAACAAAAATATTTTCAAAATTTAAAATAAATAGTGGAAAAGATTTAAGTTGGCATGCTGGCAAACAATACAACAGAAAGAAATTTACATAGGTAAGCCTCTCAATACCTCCCTGCATTGGTCTGATATGAATCCAAGAGCTAGGAGCTTAACATATCAATAAATTCAAATAATATTTACATCAGAGAACTGACACTATAGTAAAACATACTCTCCCTCATGTTGTTGTTGTTGTTTTTTGTGGTACACGGGCCTCTCACTGTTGTGGCCTCTCCTGTTGCGGAGCACAGGCTCCGGATGCGCAGGCTCAGCGGCCATGGCTCACGGGCCTAGCCGCTCCACGGCCTGTGGGACCTTCCAGGACAGGGACACGAACCCGTGTCCCCTGCATCGGCAGGCAGACTCTCAACCACTGCACCACCAGGGAAGCCCCCTCATGGTTTTTTATCAAAGCATTTACTTCATGTGCAACATCTAGATCAGAAAAGGGAAATGTATCAACATCCCTTTCACTTCGAAAATATATGAAGTTAATAAACGTCTCCCAAAGATTAACAGACAGCAATTCAGATAACATAAGGAAGGCAATTCATCTGTCCCTAAAGGTTTCTAATTTTTTTTTATTTTATTATCTTTGCAGCTTTAGGGTCCCTGTCTTACATAATGAGAGTCTGAATGAATTGTAAACTTGGAATCCTCCATTTGTTAAATCAGAGATCTGTCAAAAGTACCACATGAGGTACTTTTGTTTTTATAGTCAGCAGCCAGAGGAACAATGCTAAAGCCAGGTAGTTCTGTGTTCCCAACTCTTAGAGAGAAAGATGTACAGAGAATACAGAAAAATCTACAGTAAGATTGGAGTACGTAAAGCAATCTGTCAACAAAGTGAAACGAGGAGAAAGAAAAAGTATCCTCTAGTGTTTTGGATGAAATAAAGGAATATTCATTTTAAGAGCCAAGGCTAAAATTTTTAAACAAACACACAACCCTATCTAAATAATAATATGAAATATATGACAGATATTTGCCTTAACAAAGTTAACAAAGTCAAATTTATAACAGATTCTTTTTAAAGCCTAATTACTTAAATGTTAAAGTCACAAAGCAGCATACAGCTAACATTTTAAATACTTTTATTACTATTACTGGCATTAGTCCAAATCATGTAATTAGCAGTAATTCTTAAATAAAACCAAACGTGCTTTTTTATTATGCTGTGCACAAATAACCACAAATGTATGTTCATAAACATACACAAAGCAAGTTATTTTTTCTTGCTTAACTGAGATTTTCTGAATTCAGTGAGATAATGCTTTAATGATGGGAGATATTTTTGCCTAAGTGGGCCTGGTGCTAGCTAATTATATCTCATTTTTATTGCAGTGGATAGTATATCAGTTGTAAAGAAAGGTTACACATTTTTAAAATTAATTAATTAATTAATTAATTTATTTATTTATTTATTTACTTATTTATTACACATAGTGTATTACATATAAATATATTATTGGGTCCCTACACCAGGTTAAGCAATGAGGATTAAGTCATGAACCAAACACACATGATCACAACCTTCAGAGAGCTGATAGTCTTAAACTGACCGGACTGAGAATGAAAATTAACTATCTCACAATACATCTAGAAATTCAAAGTATTCTCAAATAAGACCTCAACAGAATACTTATGGAACATTAAAATCTAATTGTAACGTGCATATGGAAAAAAATTTAGCAAATACAGTCAAGAAAACATTGCGTCATCAGCTATTAAAATAAAATATGTAGTAATAGTAAATGAGAGAGACCTTCAAGATGGTGGAGGTGTAAGATGTGGAGATCACCTTCCTCCCCACAAATACATCAGAAATACATCTACATGTGGAACAACTCCTACAGAACACCTGCTGAAAGCTGGCAGAAGACCTCAGACTTCCCTAAAGGCAAGAAATTCCCCACATACCTGGGTAGGGCAAAAGAAAAAATAAAAAACAGAGACAAAAGAATAGGGAAAAAAGAATAAACAGAGGCAAAAGAATAGGGACGGGCCCTGAACCTCGGGGAGGGAACTGTGAAGGAGGAAAAGTTTCCACACACTAGGAAGCCCCTTCACTGGTGGAGATGGGGGTGGGTGGGGGGGAAGCTTTGGAGCCACGGAGGAAAGCACAGCAACAGTGGTGCAGAGGGCAAAGAGTAGAGATTCCCGCACAGAGGATAAGTGCTGACTAGCACTCATCAGCCTGAGAGGCTTGTCTGCTCACCTGCTGGGGCGGATGGGGGCTGGGAGCTGAGGCTCCAGCTTCAGAGTTCAGATCCCAGGGAGAGGACTGGGGTTGGCTGCATGAACACAGCCTGAAGGGGGCTAGTGCACCACAGCTAGCTGGGAGGGAGTCTGGGAAAGCAGTCTGGAAGTGCCTAAGAGGCGAGAGACCACTGTTTCAGGGTGCGTGAGGAGAGGGGATTCAGAGCACTGCCTAAACAAGGTCCAGAGAAGAGCATGAGCCGTGGCTATCAGCACGGACCCCAAAAACAGGCATGAAATGCTAAGGCTGCTTCGGCAGCCACCAAGAAGCCTGTGTGCAAACACAGGTCACTGTCCATACCTCCACTCCCGGGAGGCTGTGCAGCCCACTACTGCCAGGGTCCTGTGACCCAGGGACAACTTCACCAGGAAAGCACACAGCACCCTCAGACTGTTGCAACGTCATGCCGGCCTCTGCCACCACACCCTCGCCCTGCATTCCATACCCTTCTCTCCCCCATCCCCGCCTGAGTGAGCCAGAGCCCCCTAATTAGCTGCTACTTTAACCCACCCCCCCACCCCGTCTGAGCAAAGAACAGATGCCCTCAGGCGACCTACATGCAGAGGCGGGGCCAAATCCAAAGCTGAACCCCAGGAGCTGTGCGAACAAAGAAGAGAAAGGGAAATTTCTCCCAGCAGCCTCAGGAGCAGCGGATTAAATCTCCACAATCAACTTGATGTACCCTGCATCTCTGGAATGCCTGAATAGACAATGAATCACCACAAAATCGAGGTAACGGACTTTGTGTGATTTTTCTCTGTACAGCTTTGTTTTACCATTTGTCCTAGGGTTCTGTTTGTCTGATTTTTTTTTGTTTGTTTGTTTTTCTCAGTATAGTTTTTTAGTGCTTGTTATCATTGATGGATTTGTTTTTTGGTTTGGTTGCTCTCTTCTTTCTTTCCTTCTTTCTTTTTTTTATTACTTTTCAATTTTTTTATGTTCAATAATCTTAAAATTTTTCATTTTAATAACTTTATTTCATTTTATTTCTTTCTTTTTTTTTCCCCTTTTCTTCTGGGCTGTGTGGCTGACAGGGTCTTGGTACTCTGTCCAGGTGTCAAGCCTGTGCTTCTGAGGTGGGAGAGCTGAGTTCACGACATCGGTCCACCAGAGACCTCCCAGCTCCACATAATATCAAATGGTGAAAGCTCTCCCAAAGATCTCCATCTCAATGCTAAAACTCAGTTCCATTCAATGACCAGCAAGCTACAGTGCAGGACACCCTATGCCAAACAACTAGCAAGACAGGAAAATAAAACCACCCATTAGCAGAGAGGCTGCTTAAAATCATAATAAGGTCACAGACACCCCAAAGCACACCACCAGACATGGTCCTGCCACCAGAAAGACAAGATTCAGTCTCATTAACCAAAACACAGGCACCAGTCCCCTCCACAGGAAGCTTACAAAACACACAGAACAAACGTTACTCACTGTGGGAAGACACAAAAACAACGGGAACTAAGAACCCACAGCCTGCGAAAAGAAGACCCCAAACACAGTAAGTTAAGCAAAATGAGAAGACAAAGAAACACAAAGCAGATAAAGGAGCAAGGTAAAAACCCACCAGAACAAACAAATGAAGAGGAAATACACAGTCTACCTGAAAAAGAATTCACTGTAATTATAGTAAAGATGATCCAAAATCCTGGAAATAGAATGGAGAAAATACAAGAAACATTTAACAAGGAATTAGAAACACTAAAGAGCAAACAAACAATGATGAACAACAAAATGAATGAAATTACAAATTCTCTAGAAGGAATAAATAGCAGAATAACTGAGGCAGAAGAATGAAGAAGTGACCTGGAAGATAAAATAGTGGAAATAACTCCAGCAGAGCAGAATAAAGAAAAAAGAATGAAAAGAATTGAGGACAGTCTCAGAGACCTCTGGGTCCACAATAAATTCACCAACATTTGAATTATAGAGGTCTCAGAAGAAGAAGAGAAAAAGAAAGGAACTGAGAAAACATTTGAAGTGATTATAGTTGAAAACTTCCCTAATATGGGAAAGGAAATAGTCAATAAAGTCCAGGAAGCTCAGAGAGTCCCATACAGGATAATTCCATAGGGAAACATTCCAAGACCCACATTAATCAAACTATCAAAAATTAAATACAGTGAAAAAATATTAAAAGAAGCAAGGGAAAAGCAACAAATAACATACAAGGGAATCCCCATAATGTTAACAGCTGATCTTTCAGCAGAAACTCTGCAAGCCAGAAGGAAGTGGCAGAACAAATTCAAAGTGATGAAAGGGAAAAACCTACAACGAAGATTACTTTACCCGCCAAGGATCTCATTCAGATTCGATGCAGAAATCAAAACCTTTACAGACAAGCAAAAACTAAGAGAATTCAGCACCACCAAACCAGCTTTACAACAAATGCTAAAGGAAATTCTCTAGGCAGAAAACATAAAAGAAGGAAAAGGCCTACAATAACAAACCCAAAACAATTTAGAAAATGGTATTAGGAAAATACATATTAATAACTACATGGATTAAATGCTCCAACCAAAAGACATAGACTGGCTGAATGGATACATAAACAAGACCCATATATATGCTGTCTACAAGAGACCCAGTTCAGAACTAGCAACATATACAGACTGAAAGTGAGGGGATGCAAAAAGATATTCCAAGCAAATAGAAATCAAAAGAAAGCTGGCGTAATAATTTTCATATCAAAAAAAAATAGACTTTAAAGACTATTACAAGAGATGAAGAAGGACACTATATAATGATCAAGGGATCAATCCAAGAAGAAGATATAACAATTGTAAATATTTATGCAACCAACATAGGAGCACCACAACACATAAAGCAAATGCTAACAGTCACAAAAGGAGACATCGACAGTAACACAATAATAGTACAGAACTTTAACACCCCACTTTCTCTAATGGGCAGATCATCCAAAATGAAAATAAAAAGGTAAACACACCCTTTAAATGAGACACTAAACAAGATGGATTTAACTGATATTTATAAGACATTCTATCCAAAAACAACATAATAAACTTTCTCCTCAAGAGCGCATGGAATACTTTCCAGTATAGATCATATCCTGGGTGACAAATCAAGTCTTTTTAAATTTAGAAAATTGAAATCATATCAAGTAACCTTTCTGACCACAGTGCTATGAGACTAGATATAAATTACAGGAAAAAAGCTGGAAAAAATACAAACACATGGAAGCTAAACTATATGCCACTAAATAACCAAGAGACCACTGAAGAAATCAAAGAGGAAATCAGAAAATACCTAGAAACAAATGACAATGAAAACACGATGACCCAAAACCTACGGGATGCAACAAAAGCAGTTCTAAGAGGGAAGTTTATAACAATACAATCCTACCTCAAGAAACCAGAAACACCTCAAATAAACAACCAAAACTTACACCTAAAGCAAGTAGAGAAAGAAAAACAATAAAACCCTGAAGTTAGCAGAAGGAAAGAAATCATAAAGATCAGAGCAGTAATAAATGAAAAAGAAATGAAGGAAACAATAGATAAGATCAATAAAACTAAAAGCTTGTTCTTTGAGAAGAAAATCAAAATTGATAAACCATTAGCCAGACTCATCAAGAAAAAAAGGGAGAAGACTCAAATCAATAGAATTAGAAATGAAAAAGGAGAAGTAACAACTGACACCAGAAATTCAAAGGATCATGAGAGATTACTACAAGCAACACTATGCCAATAAAATGGACAACCTGGAATAAATGGACAAAGTCTTAGAAAAACACAACGTTCTGAGACTGAACCAGGAAGAAATAAAAAATATAAACAGACCAATCACAAGCACTGAAATTGAAACTGTGATTAAAAATCTTCCAAAACACAAAAGCCCAGGACCAGATGGCTTCACAGGTGAATTCTATCAAACATTTAGAGAAGAGTTATCACCTATCCTTCTCAAACTCTTCCAAAATAGAGCAGAGGGAGGAACACTCCCATACTCATTCTATGAGGCCACCATCACCGTGATACCAAAACCAGACAAAGATGTCACAAAGAAAGAAAACTACAGACCAATATCACTGATGAACATAGATGCAAAAATCCTCAACAAAATACTAGCAAACAGAATCCAACAGCACATTAAAAGGATCATACAACAAGATCAAGTGGGGTTTATCCCAGGAATGCAAGGATTCTTCAATATATGCAAATCAATCAATGTGGTACACCATATTAACAAATTGAAGGAGAAAAACCAAATGATCACCTCAATAGATACAGAAACAGCTTTTGACAAAATTCAAAACCAATTTATGATAAAAACCCTTCAGAAAGTAGACATAGAGGGAACTTACCTCAATATAATAAAGGCTGTATATGATAAACCCACAACCAACATCATTCTCAATGGTGAAAAACTGAAACCATCTTCTCTAAGATCAGGAACAAGAAAAGGCTGTCCACTCTCACCACCATTAGTCAACATAATTTTGGAAGTTTTAGCCACAGCAATCAGAACAGAAAAAGAAATAAAAGGAATCCAAATCGGAAAAGAAGAAGTAAAGCTGCCACTGTTTGCAGATGACATAATACTATATATAGAGAATCCTAAAGATGCTACCAGAAAACTACTAGAACCAATCAATGAATTTGGTAAAGTAACAGGATACAAAATTAATGCACAGAAATCTCTTGTGTTCCTATATACTAATGATGAAAAACCTGAAAGAGAAATTAAGGAAACGCTCCCATTTACCACTGCAATGAAAAGAATAAAATACCTGGGAATAAACCTACCAAAGAGACAAAAGACCTGTATGCAGAAAAGTATAAGACACTGATGAAAGAAATTAAAGATGTTACAAACAGATGGAGAGATACACCATGTTCTTGGATTGG
Source organism: Mesoplodon bidens (assembly GCF_964165515.1). NCBI lineage: Eukaryota > Metazoa > Chordata > Mammalia > Artiodactyla > Ziphiidae > Mesoplodon > Mesoplodon bidens. The sequence goes on from NC_138178.1 coordinate 123,135,643, forward strand.
AAGAATCAATATTGTGAAAATGACTATACTACCCAAAGCAATCTACAAATTCAGTGCAATCCCTATCAAACTACCAATGGCATTTTTCACAGAACTAGAACAAAAAATTTCACAATTCGTATGGAAACACAAAAGACCAGAATAGCCAAAACCATCTCAAAAAAGAAAAACGGAGCTGGAGGAATCAGGCTCCCAGACTTCAGACTATACTACAAAGCTACAGTCATCAAGACAGTATGGTACAGGCACAAAAACGGAAATATAGATCAATGAAACAGGATACAAAGCCCAAAGATAAACCCACACACATATGGTCACTTTATTTTTTATAAAGGAGGCAACAATATACAGTGGAGAAAAGATTGCCTCTTCAATAAATGGTGCTGTGAAAACTGGACAGCTAAATGTAAAAGAATGAAATTAGAACACTCCCCAACACCATACACAAAAAAAACTTAAAATAGATTAACAACCTAAATGTAAGGTCGGACACCTATAAAACTCTTAGAGGAAAACATAGGCAGAACACTCTATGACATTAATCACAGCAAGATCCTTTTTGACCTACCTCCTAGAGGAATGAAAATAAAAACAAAAATAAACAAATAGCACCTAATGAAACTTAAAAGCTTTTGTACAGCAAACGAAAACAGAAACAAGACAAAAAGACAACTCTCAGAATGTGAGAAAATATTTGCAAATGAAGAAACTGACAAAGGATTAATCTCCAAAATTTACAAGCAACTCATGCAGCTCAATATCAAAAACAGAAACAACCCAATCCAAAAAAGGGCAGAAGACCTAAATAGATATTTCATCAAAGAAGATATACAGATCGCTAACAAACACATGAAAGGATGCTCAGCATCACTAATCATTAGACAAATACAAATCAAAACTACAATGAGGTATCACCTCACACTAGTCAGAATGGCCATCATCAAAAAATCTGCAAACAATAAATGCTGGAGAGGGGGTGGAGAAAAGGGAACCTTCCTCCACTATTGGTGGGAATGTAAATTGGTACAGCCACTGTGGAGAACAGCATGGAGGTTCCTTAAAAAACTAAAAATAGAACTACCATACAACACAGCAATCCCACTACTGGGCATATACCTTGAGAAAACCATAATTCAAAAAAAGTCATGTACCACAATGTTCATTGCAGCTCTATTTACAATAGCCAGGACATGGAAGCAACCTAAGTGTCCATCAACAGATGAATGGATAAAGAAGATGTGGCACATATATACAATGGAATATTACTCAGCCATAAAAAGAAATGAAATTGAGATATTTGTAATGAGGTGAATGGACATAGAGTCTGTCATACAGCATGAAGTAAGTCAGAAAGAGAAAAACAAATACCATATGCTAACAAATATATGTGGAATCTAAAAAAAAATAATGTTTCTGAAGAACCTAAGGGCAGGACAGGAATAAAGATGCAGAGGTTGAGAATGGACTTGAGAACACGCACAGCACAGGGAGATCAGCTCGGTGCTTTGTGACCGCCTGGAGGGGTGGGATAGGGAGGGCGGGAGGGAGACGCAAAAGGGAGGGGATATGGGAACATATGTATATGTATAACTGATTAAATTTGTTAAATAAAAAAAAAGAAATTACATTGGGCAATCTGCTATCCATGCAAAAATCATCAGACCCCTGACCCATTCTATTTATTCCTACACACGCACACACACACACACACACACACACACACATCAAATTGATTAAAGGGTTAAACACTAAAGTAATTAGTAAAGCATTAGACTCCAAATATTTTAATTATATTGAGTTGGAAATGAACTTTCTAAGAAAACATAAAAACTTCAATGATCTGTATGAAAAGACTGACATTTTAAACCTCAAAAATTTTAAACTTATCTACTACAAAAGATACCATAAACAAAGTTAAAAGACTGCTTATTGGATTTTCCATTAATCATGGCACATTGGAATCTCACCTGAAACCTCGTTACAACAACAGAAAAAAGACTATTTTTAAGTACAGGGAGGGAAAAAAAAACTATAAGGATAAATAAAACCAAAACAGGAAAGAAGAAAATAATTGACAAGAAACTGAAACTTTTGGAAGTTTGAACCCATGTGAGGAAGCAGACTCTTAGCCACCTGAATTGGAGAAATCTTAGGAGAAAGCTAATCTGTGTCTAGAATATGAGAAAGGAACAAGAATTGGGAATGGAGTGGGTCAACATAACTTGTCCTTTTCCAAAACTCTAAAGTATTCAATTTTTTATACATTTGACTCCAAAAAATGAGGGTTTGAACCGCACCAGTCAACTTATATGCAAACGTTTTTCAATATTAAATACTACTGTACTACACAGTCTTTGGTTGGTTGAATCTGTGGATGCAGAGGAACTAGGGGTCTGAGGTCACCAGCAAGTTTGGGGATATATTAGTTTGTGGAATTGCCTTGTTTTTCTAGCTTGCTGAAAGATTTTTATCATGCATGGATATTGAAATTATTAAATGCCTTTCCTGTATCTATTTAGATCTTCCCATGGCTTTCTTCTTGCATTGTTAATGTGGCAAATTAATCAAATTTACACCAACATGCCTTCCTAGAATAAACCCCATCTAGTCATGATGCATTTGTTTTATACATCACTGGACTTAACTTGCTAATGTCTTGATTGATCAAGGAACTTCCAAATTAAAGTAATAGGATATTCTCAGAAGAAAACATCAAATAATATATTTAAATGTTTTATGGAACTGAAAGATATGATTTTTCAAGTTAAAAATTCCACAGAATCTCCAACATAAGGAATAAGAAAGTAAGTCACACTGAAATTCATCACTGTGAAATTTAAGAATATTGAAGACAAAGTAAATATCCAAAAGACTTTCAGAGAGGGAAGTTAAAAGACTCAAAAGCAAACGAACAGAAATCAGAATGGCTTCTGACTTTTCAATAGTCACAGGGCAAGATTAAAGACAATGGATCAATATCTTCAAAATACTGAAGGAAAATTATTGCCAACCTAGGATTTTATATCCAGTTAAATGTTTAATCAAATATGACAGTAAAGAAATGGGATGATGGTATGAAAGGAAAGCCTAAGGCAACAATTGTCTCTCCTCTATTTCATTATTTGTTAGTTTATATGTTGAAGAACCTGGGCCATTTGACAGGTAGATTTTCCACAATATTTGTTTTGCTAATTGTATACCCACAGTGCAGTTTGACCTATTCTCTGAATTTCCTGCAAATTGGCCTCTGGATTAAGATGCTTGACCAAACTCAGATTCAATCCCTTTGACAAGGAAAAGGGGTTTCTGTCATCAGGATGCATATTATATCAGGTCATTTCCTTTATGATGCTAGCATAGGTTGATGCTCAGGACTGGATCCATCAATTCAGTGAGGTTGTAAAAAGGTGATATTCTAATTCTATCATTTTTTTCATGTATTATCTTCAATAATTTTATAAAAAGACACTTCTATGTGGTTACATAGTTGAATGGTTCTTATGTAAATGCTCAGTTCTTACTTTTATTTAACCAGTTTTCAAGATAAAGAATTGTTCTCTCTAGTTTTCAAAATGTAAAATAATTAGGTTTTTAAAAAAATATTATAAACTCATGGATGAAAAAGTTTATGAGTTTAAATCCAGTCTTACACTTATCTTTTTTTTAACCTCAAATTGCTAAATCTACACCTAGTGAAAGATTCTTTAAAACAGCTCCTAAGTCTTTTTGATATGACCATAGTATGTTTGATAGTTATATGTCAACATGTTCCAGGTTCATCTGTTACAATTCTTATTCTAAAATCAGCCATCTATCCAAGAAGCCCTGGCTCCTTTTAATGAGAAGTAATATTTCAATGTGGCAATCTGTACAAAGCATGCTCATTCCTGCTGGTTTGGTCATTGTTTCCTTTTCAGTGGACAGAGTGGGATATAGATAAATATAGATAGATATTGATAGATAAAATACCTTATGAGCTAATAATATTTCCAATTCAAAAACAGTACTACAGGGTTCTTGCTTAAATTCATCTACATTACTCTATCTCCTTTCTTCCATACTGAGGATTATGGTTCTCAAGACCACAGATGATGAAATTAGGTTATCTCATAATTATTTTTTATCCCATATTAAAAATACAAATGTTCCAGAAATAAGAATATTAACAGGACAACCACTGATTATAAAATAATAGAAGCAGTTACTTTTTTGCATATATCATTCCCACACTTTCTCCATTTTTATGATATGTTTATATTGTTGAATCATATATCCACTATATATTGCATATTATAATATCTTTCTCTTCATATTCTCATTTAATCTTAGTTTTACCAAAAACCATACATGATTATCTCCAGTCTTATATCAATATCTCAATTCATTTTGATACTCTGAAATTAATTTTGTAGTAGATTCCTTAGAAATAACTTATGGAAATAATACTCCATGATTTCTTGAATAATGATAACAATGTGTGTGTTTCCTTTTTATCTGAAGGGCAGCTTTTCTGGCTAAAAATCCGTGGCTCACATATGCTTTCCCTAAATATCTCAAATATATTACTATATTTTCTTTGGCACAAAAAATTTTTATCAGAAAGACTGATGATGATTCCATTTTATTTTTCTTCTAAGTTACATGTACCTTTTATGGGTGGATGCCCAAATGATTTCTTTTCCTTTTCTTAAAAGTCCAGTAAATTTACTGAAATATATCTTTGTGTTAGTCATTTTAGGTTAATACTATCAGATATATGGTGTGTTCTTTTAATACTTTCAATATGTACTTTCATTTTTTTTTATTTCAGTAAGCTTCTCTGGAATTATAGTTTTTAGTATTTGTTATATTCTCCTTGCTTTGAGTTTCTTTTTTAGACTCCTATTTTCCACATGTGGTGTTACTTGTATGTTATATTAGTTTCATATGGCTGCTGTAACATATTACCACAAACTTAGTACCTTAAAACAGCAGAAATTTATTCTCTCACAATTTTGAAGACCAGAAGTCCAAAATCTGTATCACTGGATCAAAATCAAGGTATTAGCAGGGCCACCCACCATCCCTCTAGAAGCTCTGGGGGAGAATCCTTTCCTTGACCCTTTTGACTTCTAATGGCTGCCAGCGTTCCTTGGCTTGTGTTCACATCACTCTAATCTCTACCTTCATCTTCACCACATTGCCTTCTTTTTTATGTATCATCAAATCTTCCCCTCTATCCCTCTTAGGAGACATGTGGTTGAATTTAGGATTTACCCTGATAATCCTGGATAATCTCCTGATTTCTCAAGACCCTTAACTTAATCACATTTGCAAAGACCCTGTTTCCATATAAGGTAACATTTATAGGTTCCAGGGATTAAGACCTGATACCTTTGGGGGAGGGGGGCAATGAGGGCAGAGAAGCAAGGACACTATTCACCTACCATGCCTGTCTTCAATATTTGTTTCTTTTTATATTTCTTCTAGTTTAGTCTTCATTTCTAAAATGTTTTTTCTTTTGTTTCTAATTTTACTTGAATTCTTTTTCCCTTTCTGAGGCTTTCTAATTCAGATTTATGTTGTTCTTTAATGTTTTTAATCATTTTCTTAATGTCTTTTGGCTTATTTTAAGATAATATATTAGTTTTGATCTGCATTTTAAACAAACCTTTCTGACAGACTTTAATCTCTGTAGGAATATTCTTTTCTCCTTATACTCATTTTTCCTATGGCAACTGTATCTGAGATTTGATCATTTTTCTGTATTTCATTTTTGTGTAAATTTCATTTTTCTTCACTCTTAGTAGACTTTTATTCAGGTATTTTCTATGTCAAAAAGCCCTCTCAGGCTTCCCTGGTGGCGCAGTGGTTGAGAGTCCGCCTGCCGATTCAGGGGACGCGGGTTCGTGCCCCGGTCCGGGAAGATCCCACATGCCGCGGAGTGGCTGGGCCCAAGAGCCATGGCCACTGAGCCTGCGGGTCCGGAGCCTGTGCTCCGCAGCGGGAGAGGCCATAACAGTAAGAGGTCCGCATACCGAAAAAAAAAAAAGCCCTCTCTTCTCTTGCTTTTGTATAGTGTTAAAAACATGGCACCTTGTTTTCTGAGATTCTCTGGTGTTTTTGCCTTATCCTCTAATTATATTTCCTTTTTTACTCCTGTCTCTGTCAATTTACATCCCGATGTGAGTATTTTCCCCTCATGGTAGAGACCTACCTTGAAAAAGAGCCCTAGAACATCAGTTTGGAAATTTCCTGGGGGCTATACTGCTCCATACCCTATAGATCTGAACACAAACCCCTTACACTCACTTTAAAGAGCGTAACACCCACCCCCAGTTGCAGCTGCTGTCCTAATGTTTTCCCACTTCACTTTCAAGTTGACTATGTTGGAGTTTTCCTGCTCTGGGAAGAGGTACTAGACACCCAGAACAACTGCACACCACACAGATGCATGCCTGGGGGCAGCCAGCCTCAGACCAGACCCAGCACACTTCTGTTTTCATTTCTCCCTGCAGCCCCCTAAGGCTTGGATGCTCCTGGGCCAACAGGGCTTGTGTTGTAGGAATTAAAGCCCCCAATTTAATCTAGTATTGGTGTCCTGGGCTCTATCCACCTAAACCCAAGGGGTGGGCCTCAGCCACCATCAGACTTGAAAGCATGCCACTGGCCAAGCAGATGTTGAACTACCCCCTATTCCATTACAGCCCTCAGCTCTCTGCTCCCTAATTGCACACACATATGAAAGCCCAGCCTAGGAAAAGATGAAATGAGATACAAAAAGACAAGAGACAAAACAAAACAACTTTCTCCCACCGAAAGGGTAACTCCCTTTGCTTTTCCTTGCACACATGTTGATAACAGGCATGTCTGGTAGTTGTTGGTACTTTGTTCCAAATCATTTTGGGAACTGAAGAGATATGTAGTTTGGTGGAAAATATTATCCATGGATTTGTGGTTTTGCTTTCTGGTTGCTTTGTTTTTATGCAAGGATTTGGGAAGATCCAAAACATATGCTGCCACTGCTACTACATTTTCCAAAAATTCTCTTCGGTATAATTTTTTTTTTAATTTTTGTTTTTTAAAAACACAAACATGGAATATCTTCCTCATTTGCAACCCCATTGTGCAGTATCCCACTTAGTTAAAAATTAAAGAAAACAGTACCATGATATCTAGAAAAAGGTGGAGGCACCAGAATTGATGAGTTACATCTCCAGAGACAACAGAGTATACATCCAGCCTAGGAATTGATCTACCTTGGGGTCCTAGGGTTAAAGGGCATGAACTGCACAGGGAGAAATACTAAGGATATTATAATTAAAGTTTGTACCATAAAATTTATCTTCTCTAAATTTTTTGAGCCCTTCAATGAATGGGATGGTAAAAAATTGTCAAGACTCCTAATAAACTGAATTATGTGTTTTTAAATTTCAATTAATATTCTAATTAGTAACATCTCAACTAGATATAACTATTTCTAATTATTTAAGAAATATAAAATTTTAGGAGACATGAGTCATTTAAAGATGTTCAGATGAATATCAATGTTTTACTGAAGATAACTATAGTAAGGAAAGAACACACATTTTATTTAAGACACTAACATGGGTATGAATACTCTAGAAAGTTTAAAGGTAAAAGATATGATAGAGAGCAAGAGAACTGGCATAGCTTTATGGGAAATCAGTAAAGATAATCTGCTGTCTCTACCATGTTTCTGATTATTTTACTGATAAGGTTGGGGGAAAAGATTTATAATAACTGTATATTAGGTGCAGGGAATATTTTTATTTCCTCCAATAAAGAATACAAATTTGAAACTACAGCTGTATCTGGTATCTCCATCTGTAATAATCCACAATCATTCTCTAAGACCTACCTAGTTTTTCACCCAACAAAAAAGTTAAACCTGCATTTTTCAAGTCTTTGTTGGTGCATTTAAACTCTCAGTTTCCCCAAGGATTCAGTATTAATTCACTATCTTGGGGTTTGAGGGGTGGGAGAAAAATAGAAGGGAAATCCTAGGGCTTATTTGACATTTCCTAACTTAATGGCCTTCACTCCATGAATCATGTAACTAATTTTGGAGTTCTTCCAATTACTTAGTATATCAATTATTTTTCTACATTCTGAGGATGGTTCTGTGACAGCATTAAACCCACTGTGGGCTGGATTTGGTCTAAAACTTCACTTATCATCTGATCTATAGGTCACCATTCTGACTGGTTAACCACGTAGAATTTATTTCCAATAAAGATTAGTGCTAGTTCAGATCTAATTTAATCTAATCTAATAATCCCTGAAATGTCTGTTTTTTTCTTTTTTCCAATGTGGCTAAAAGCCACAGACCCCTTTGGGATAAGCTTGAGGGAATATCAATGGTGTGTATACCTCTGAACCATGGTACATGGTCCTTTCTCATGGACCTGGCACCACTCTCAATCAGAGACTCCTACAATGCAAACTGGCTTATTGAGAAATGAATAAGAAGTTATGAATCTCCAGTAAAGTATCTCAAGTTATGTTAATGCTCACTGACCAAGATTTTTCTATTTTAGTGAAGCAGCTCCTTTGTAGGCTGTGTGTGTGTGTGTGTGTGTGTGTGCATGTGTCTGTAAATAGGTAAGTGAGAGAGAGAGAGAGAGAGAGAGAGAGGTGATAGATGATAGATAATTAGAAAAAGAAACAGAGAGATACGTATATTACCTTCAACAGCCCAAATATTTTCTAGGTTTCCCTTTTAATATGATGTTTTTCAGAGATGAATTAACATGAAACACTTCTTAGGGAAGAGGAAAAAGGAAATATAATAGATTTCAATATCTACTTATTCAATATAGTAGCTAAATTCATTTCCAAGATGAATACAGCCTAATATTCCTTTTTTTTAGAGAATGAAAGCTTTGGTAATTCATTCATAAAAAAAAAATTAAAGAGCTTCTCTGATGGTCAGGGCTCTTTTATGGGTACTAGGGAGAACACAATGAATTGAAGACAGACATAGTTCCAGACCTCAAGGAGTGTACACACTCATATGGTGAGACAAAATAAATGTGAAAGACAACAACAAAAAGATAATTTTATATTGTGTTAAGTCTAGGAAAATATAGTAGGAACTACAAATAGGAACCGGGGTGGGTATTACTAAAGTTAGGGTTGTCAGTGGATGCTTCCTTGAGAAAGTAATCATTGAGCTGAAACGTGAGCCATATGAATATTTGTAAAGACAGTGAAGTATAATCATTAACAGCAAGGCTTCTGGAGAAGACTCTTGGGTTAGAAGCCTTGCTGTATAATATTCTAGGTGAGGAACCCTGGGGAAGTTACTTAACCTCTTTGTGCCGGTTTCCTAGTCTGTAAAATGGTAATTATCATCATACCCACCTGATAGGCTTGTTGTTAGAATTAAGTAACTTAATACATATCAGAAATACTCCAGAGGAAATGGAATGTTCAAAGATTCTGAGGCAGGAAAGGGTTTAGTGTGTACAAGAAAATTAGAAGGCAGTGACTGCAAAGTAGGGTGCCATGAGATGAGTTTCAAGATTTGAATGAGGACCCAAAGCACCTAGGGCCTTAAGACAAAGCAGGGACAGAAACTCTCTAGCCAAATTCATCTATAGGAGACAAATATCTTATGATATAGCTTCTATGTGGAATCTAAAAAAAGGGTACAAATGAACTTATCTACAAAACAGAAATAGTGTCACAGATGTAGAAAACAAACTTATGGTTGAGAGGGGGTAATGGGGGGGAGGGATAAGTTGGGAGATTGGGATTGACATATACACACTACTACATATAAAATAGATAACTAATAAGAACCTACTGCATAGCACAGGGGACTCTACTCAGTACTCTGAAATGGCCTATTTGAGAAAAGAATCTAAAAAAGAGTGGATGTATGTATATGTATAACTGATTCACTTTGCTGTAAACCTGAAACTAACACAGTCTTGTAGATCAGCTATACTCCAATAAAAATTAAAAAGAGAGAGAGAGAGAGAGAGAGAGAGAGAGAGAGAGAGATGACTCCCTGCCCAGTTGCAAGGAATGTGGTTAACTGACAGTTTCAAGCTGTCAGCAAGCACTCTCAGATCCACTTCACCTCTTAAGCTAATGGCATTCTTTTCTTGGGGTGGTCTCAGCCAGTGACTGAGCAAGAATCTAGTACAAGGCCTTGCCATAGCCATGTCCACCCATTGCAGGACTCATTTAGGGAACAACTGTTGCTCCACAGAAAGCTGTTTGGCATGCAGAGACATTTTAGATCTGCATTGCCTTTCATTGCTATCTCTACTAAATCCTGCTCTGTCCCTTTTTCTTTCAAAGATGTTTCTCCCCCAAAACCTTAGCATTCTTAACTATTTCAACAAGGACCCAACTGATACAAAGACTGTAGTAATTGGTTTATATTTTAATCTAAATACAGTGGGAAGCCATTGATGGTGAGATGATTTCTTGTGTGAAGAATGGATTTTAAGAGGGAAAGAATACAAGCAGAAGACCACTTAGGGGGCTATTGATGTGGCCTGACAAAATAATAGTATAGGCTTAGGTTGTGGCAAAAGAGATCAAGAGTAGTATTCATATTAAATACACATTTTGAAACGAAAATCAATAGGACTTGTTATTGGTTTGGATGTGAAGATCAAGGAAAGCATGGTAAAAGGTTGACTTCTAGATTTTTGTCTTGAGACACTGGGTGAATTATGAAACAAACAAAAAAAGATAAGAACACCTTTGAAAGGCAGGGGAAATCAAGAGTTCTATTTAGACATGTAAATTTGGAATGCCTATTACCCATTGAAGTGGCAGTGTCAGGTGGACACTTGGATAAATACATATGTAGAAATATCATTATAAAAGAGAGCTGTTTTATAAGTTTGTTGCTGGGTTGTTTTTATTTTTCCTTTGGTGTGAAACCAGCATTTGAACATTTTTTACTAGCATTTAATATTATATTTGAAAATGATTCCTTCAATTATGTTCAACTCTCCACTGACATGTTTTTGACAAGGCAAGGCTAATCTTGACAATTTCCTTTACAGTAAGTTATGAGATCGATAAATCAATTTAAATTTGAGTGATCTCCCATCAGGAAACAAATGGTTTATAGCTTTTTCATCTCAGTTATAATTAATGCTATTTTCTACTTTTAAATCACTAAAAGGAGCTTCCATTTAATTCCAGACAACTCAACTTGATAATATGTAAATATAGCCTATATTATTGCATAGTAACAGTAACACGTGAAAGGAATAGAGGACCAGAGGAGAAATAACCTTTTTAAAATTAATTCTGAAAGAATTATTACATTCTAGCACAAAAGCAATAATGGCAGATATTTTAAGAACTCTAACACAAATACTAAACTTTTTTAGTTTAATTAATTATGAGAGGTTTTTCATTGTTAATTATACTTAGTGACTACTATTGACTTTAAGAATAAGACAAACTTAATATTTAATTCATTCCAAAATATTTGAGTGCCTACCGTATTCCAGATACTACTAAGTAGACATAAAACAATTCTTGCTTGCTGTAATAGATCTCAGTCAAGTGTGGAGATATACATTGATATATTTATATAATTGTTTTTCATTAAAGTTAAAATCTTTCTAGAGAAGAAAAACACAGAGTGCTAAGTTAGTGTGTGTGTGATGATTTCTCTTCCCCCCTTTCTTTGATTTAGCTGGGATTGTGAGTATGAGTAAGGGGTAGTGATAATGAATAGGTCCACAGTGACCTATTCATAGCATTATGAGATATATGTATGTGTGTCTGTTACTGTCTTTGAAAAAAAATAAAAAGACAAAACAGATTTTATCTTAAGCCTCCTCCCCTTAAAAAAGGAAATAATTCAAAGAATATTGGATAACAAATGGAAGGAAAAGCTCAAAATCTTGTTCTCACCAAGTATTAGAACTGTACTAGTTTTCTAAGGCTGAAATGAAAGTACCACAAACTGAGTGGCTTAAACAACAGAAATTTATCATCTCATGGTTCTGGGGGCTAGAAGTTAGAGATCAAGGTTTCAGCAGGGTTGGTTCCCTCTGAGGGCTATGAAGGAGAATCTGTTCCATGTCTCCTTTCTAGCTTCTGGTGGTTTGCTGGCAATCATTGGTGTTTTTTGGCTTCTGCTGCAACACCCCAATCTTTGCCTTCATCTTCACATGACGTCTCTTTGTGTGCATGTCTGTGTCCAAATTCCCCCTTTTTATGAGGACACTAGTGATACTGGAGTAGGGGTCTACCCTACTCCAGTATGACCTCAACTTAACTAAATACATCTGCAAATACCCTTTTTCTGAATTAGGTCATATTCCTAGGTATATTGTTTTTTCTTCTGTTACTTTACTGCTACAGCCTGGGCTCTGCCACTGTGAGATTCCCCATTCTTGCTAAAATCTGAGCCCCTTTCAATTGCAGGTTCTTTTTTAAGGGAGCAGGACCCTATGCGGCATTCCCAGCACAGAACCCTCCCCCATATCCTCTGCTTTAGCTCCATTCGGAAGTACCCAGATAGTAGTATCTGATGCATATTTCCTGAGTTGTTTTACAGATGCTAAAACCTCTACCAAACATAAGAAATTAACTACTTGATGACCATGAGCACAGTAGACTCCAGACCTACTGGCATCTAAGGATCGATAAGGTAACCGCCCTGTTACCCCACCGTCAACCAATCAGAGAATTGTGCAAGAGCTATTCACATACTCCGGGACTCCCCTCCTTTACTTTGCCTTTAAAAATGCTTTGCTGAAGCCCACCGGAGGGTTCTGGCTTTTTGAGCACTAGCTGCTCTAGACTGCTTGCCTGGTGCCTTACAAAAAATGCTGCACTTTCCTTCACCACAACCCGTGTCAGGAAATTGGCTTTATGGTGCATGGGTGAGTGGACCCAAGTTTGGTTCAGTAACACTTTCACCAGTATTCCAGGCCTAGAGAGTCATTAAACATATTTTTTAAATAGATTCTTCTTCATCAACCCATGTTTCCAGGCCTCTCTGGGTGGGTAGGTAGGATATAGGGCAAATTTAATCAGAGTTCTATTATTCAAAGTCTTTTTATTCCTTCCTTATTAATAGGGATCACAAATCAAATTTAAACTAGTGCAGTCAACTGGAAGAGAGTTGCTATAGAAAGTGATGAACCTATAGAAAAATGAAGTATACCTGCCCCATCTTAAGTAGACGGCAGCAAATTGGTGCCACATAGGAATATGAGCTCAATGTTGCCAGATCTTTTAAAAGTAGGGTAGAAATCAAAGTTTTTATGTAGGTTTCTTGGCATTTAAATCAACTGTTTTAAAAACACTGTGTGGGCCAAAACTATGAGGACCAAACAAAGCATGTCAACAGGCCAGATCCAGGCTGCAGTCTCCCAGATTGCAACCTCTGTTCTGAATGATGCACAGGGATTCCTGGCCAATTCATGTCTTTTAGCATGGGCCAATTTTGAGTTCAGGTTTTTACTATTCAGCCCAGAAATCATTAGAATCATGGCGGTAACTCTGGCTAATCCATTAAATTTATAATCTCAGAAAAAGAGAGCCATCTCAATAAATAAGGCATAATTACAATTTGGCTACACCTGCCTTAGTTGATCTACCCTCTAAACTAACTCCCTCAATTTTTTCAGATTTTTGATTCATCAAATTGGCAAATTTTTCAAGTTTGTCTCTGTGTACCTTTCATTCCCTCCTCTGACTCTGCATTTCAGTGTCCTGGCAACGAGGAGTTTGGATTCGGGCTACTCGTAAGTAACGGCATGGACATAAAGGGAATTGTTAGCTTCCTCCAGTTAGCAGAGGAAGGTTTTTTCCTAGTGAACAGCAGGCCATTAGGGAGTTTCAGATGACTTCCAAATTGGCAAGCTCCATGTCCGGATCCTTTAAGAAGATATTTTTTTCACATAGTCAAATCTTGATCAGTTATTGATTAGTTCCCTAACTTTCATACAAGAGACCTGATGAGGTTATGAAATCAACTGAATCTTCAGCATCAATAATCCATTAGTGACTTCAGCATTTCTGCTATAAAAAGAAAAAATGTCTTTCAGCAGAGTCAGAAAGCTCATAGGTTTCATTCCATGATACAAACTGACAATTTAGTGATCTGAGCTTCTCATCTGCTTTAAGTTAGCCAGTGCTATCAGAAGCACTCACCATACACAGCGATTTTGGAATTCACACTCTTCTTAAAATTATTCTATGGTGACAGCTGCTTGGATCCCAGAGCTTCACTCTCATGGTTCCTTTTTGTCTCATGGGCTATTAGTTCCCCTTCCCAGAATGTGAAGTGGAATCTCATTGTATCAGAATACCAAGTCCCATTTCCAGGAGAATTGTATAGACAGCTAATTCATTCTATGGAAGCAATTTTTGCATTAGTTAGGCTTCCTTGGTTACAAGCAACAGTGGCCAAGTTAGTTTAATGCTGATGGAGATAAAAGAATTCTAGTGAGTTCTAGATTTTAGTTCTGAAAGTATAACTCAGGTGATCAAAATGTAAATACACCTTTATTTCTCCGTAATAGAATTTAGCTTATTCCTAAGCTCCTATTTCTCCTGATTCTTTTTTGTTTCAGAGGTGGTGAATAAACTTTGGAAGTATGAAGTGAATTCCCTTTTACAAACATTATTTTAGTCAAGTACTCAGTCAATTCACAGTTCTCACCCTGTGCCCTCCCCTCCTTTATCCATGCTTGGGGCAGTCTAATGTCAAGGGTCTAGTAATTGTATAGCCCTCAGACCTTCAATGTCCTCCAGTTATTGTATAGCTTGTCCTGACTGATTTTTGTTGCTTGGGATGGCATGCACTTGCTGATATACACAGTCCCTTCCATGCCTAACTTGCACAATATTTGGACAGTATGACTATCCAACTTCAAACTCCAGTTTCTTCTAGTCCAAAAATCTGGGAAGGGCAAAAATTAGTAAGGTCCTTTACTAACTTTAAATGTCTGTCATATCACCTCAGAATCTCTCTATATGAGATGCTCTGGTGTCCAGTGCATATCCCTAAGGCCTCACCTCACTTCAGTCATAACAGGAGTAGAAAGTTCCATAATGGCTTTAAGTCCCTTCATGCCTCTGGCATCCCACTACTAAGACACACTGCCACATTTTATGCTTTCTCCCCCAGGACTTTTTCTAGTGCTGTGATAGCCTGAATGTCATATATAGCTCAGAAGAACAAGAAAGTTAACACTCTCAGGAGTAAATCTTAACCAGTTTGGGATGGGAGCTAATGAATAAAATGTTTCTGTCTCTCATCCTTGGAAAGATAGTCTTAGAAGGCAGTCTCTGGATTTCTCAGGAGGTTCCAGCAAAATAAAATCTCTATTGCTCACAATAGGAACTTCAATAATACACTTACATTGGCTTTGTCAGCTTCTCTATCGCACTCACACCAATTCCTCTTTCTGTTCCTGAAGATTACCTCTCCAAATAAACAAGTTACATGTTAAATCCTTATCACAGCCTCAGTTCTTGGAAAACCCAAGATGAGATGCCCCCTACCCCAGACTACACTCCTACTGCAACAAAGGGACAATTTGTCACCTCCTTCTTCCAGAGTGAAATGAAACCATTTCCATGTCATACTGTGTCTACTCTATAGTTTAGATTAAAATGCAAAAGACATATTTCCAAGTATGCTTTTCTGCTGTGTAAAAACATATATAGATCTATCTATATATATAGATATATAGATATATAGATATATATATCTCAAAAATATCATCCTGCCACATTTTCTAGTGAATTTATTTACAAGGAGGAAGTTCAGGTTTGCTGGGACTCAGATAGGAGTAGGATGAGTGACTAGAAAGTTAGAGTGAAGCAGGAGGTCTGGACTGCCATTTTGATAAGCCTGAGAAGGGAAAGGACAGGGGTTATAGATCCATAAATGGTTTGTTTATTTGTTTATATTTCAGTTATTCATTTAACTCTTCTAGGTGTTGGGCATATAGCAGTAAATAAAATAATCAAAAATCACTGCTCGTATGGAATGTGGCATAGACAGCTAGGCATTTACCAAATATTCAGGCTCTTTGTTGCCATAGGAGCATAGCTGCCCAATCAAGGGCTACATTCACCGCATGCTTTCCTCCAGATATGGCTATCTTACTGGGTATCTTCATTGAAATTGGAATGCAAATAAAGTTGGTCATTTCTGTGCTATGACCTTTAAGAAACAGGAGTGACCTGAGAATGGCCTTAGATGATGACATTAGAAATGACAGGGTTTTTGCAAGCCTGGGTCACTGAATGACTAAGTGGGGCAAAGCACCCTCTCAAATTACTCACTTTAAAAATATTTGAACACCTATATGAGCCCAAAATAAACTGTATTATGTTAGCCTACTGAAATTGGGGGGTTTATTTGTTGCAACAGCTAGTGTTACTCTAGCCAATACATGGGGCTTATATTTTATTGGGGGAGACAGACAAAAACACAATAAATAAAGCATATCTTCTGTAATGAAAAGATCAAAGTAGTAAGGTAAACATATCTGGGGAAAGACCATTGCAGGCTGAAGCAATACCAGGTAGAAAAGTCTCAGTTCCAAATATGCTGACATGTTTAAGGATGAGCTGAAGAGCTAAAGAGCTATTATGGTTGAAGTAGAAGTTAGAGTTGACGAAATAGAGGTAATTTGAAATTAGAACAAATAATGTAGGGTCCTGTGGATTACTATGAGGACTTGGACTTTTACTCAGATTGAATGGGAAACTTTTGGAAGATTTTGAGCATGATCCACCTTGGGTTTCACCACATTTACTCAGGCTTCATAGATTGAAGGTAGATGTTGGGAGACAAATTAAGAGACTTTATGATTTTGATCAGGGTAGAATGACACTAGAGGCATAAGAATTTGCGTCCTAGATATACTTTTAAAGGTAGAGCCTAAGAAACCAAGTGTGAGGAGGAAAAGAGACATTAAAGATGATTCTAAGATTTTTGTCCTGAGAAATTAGAACAGTAAATTTGCCATTTACTGCATTAGAGAACGCCGTGAGAGCTCATTTTGGGACATGTTCAGTTTATGATGCATGTTACATATTTAAGTTGAGGGGACAAGTAGTCAGGTGGCTATGTGATGCTGGAAGTCAGGGGAGCGATCTGTGCTGAAGGTATTAATTTGGGAGTTGGCAGCTTATATTTAAAGTTCTGAATCTTGATGAGAATTCCAAAGAAGCGAGATTAAATAAAGAGCAGAAGTCCAAGTAGTAAGCCTTGAGCAATCCCATGTTAGTAGTCAAGAAGATGAGAAGGACTCAGCAAAGAGCAATGAGAAGGAAAAGCCAGAGAATTGGTGGGAAAACCAGACAGCATCTTGGAAGCCAAAAGATGAAAGTGGCTCAAGGAAAAGAATTATCAACCATGGCAAATGTTGCTAAAATTTTAAGAAATATCACAACTGAGAAGTGACTACTGGATTTAATAACATCTATTGGTGATCTTGATACAAGAAACTTAATAAGAGAAAAGAAGAGAAAAAAATTTAGAAACAGGTGTATACAATACTCTTTCCAAATGTTTTACTCTGAAAGGAGGACAGAAATACAGTAACAGTTGGATGCAGAAATGGTCAAAGAGAAGGTGGTTTTAGATTAAAAAAATAATAGTATGCTCATATGAAGAGGGGAATGATTATTTTCCTCAGGAGAGGCTCATATCTATAGGCTCATAATTAATGAAATTAATATATAATACAATGTACAAAAATTTGTATGACACATATTTAAATATTACATTTAAAATTGAAAATATACTCACATGTAGAATATTTAATTGCTAATAAGAAGGGTTCAGATGAGAGGAATATATTAAAGATAAAGGAGAGAAAGGGAGTACTTAATAACGTAGTTTCTGAAAAGGCAAGAGAGTATCTAATCCACATCATGGAAAGAAACATAATTCCCCCATGTTAACAGGGGAGAAGGAGGACAGAATAGGTGACAGTAAATTAGTAGCAGGGGAGAGGGATAGGAAAATGAAGTAGGCAATGTCTGATGGCTTCTATTTCCTCTCTGAAGATACAAAATCACTAACTGAGAGTGCTGTGAAAAGGGTAGGGTGAGAGATTTAAAGAAAGTACAGAATGTGTGAAATCTTATTTGGGTAAGTAAGAAAGTAAAATAACTCAGAGTTGGCTAAGGGCCTGGTTGAGGTTGAAGTTATAGAAAGATCATGTGTCGTTTACTTCGGCTCTGACCGTGTTGGAAGACAGAGAGTTGGATTCACTTAGGGATGGTGAAAGTACCTTGTAAGACTCTTGTAAGTGTTTAATAAGATAAAGTACATGATGTGCCTAATCTAGTATCCAGCATATCATAGATACCCTGTAAATTTTATCACTTTCTCCCATACTTTGTCTTTTTCCTCTGTAAAGTGAATTCTTCAACTCCTAACTCACTAGAAGACTATTAGGACATTAGTCTATTGAAAATGATTAAAAAGACTTTTAGGACTATGTTTTTCTATCAGTCTTCTTCTCCCAACTTGCTTCCCCTCTTACACTCTCCCTTAACTGGCCAAACACACATTGACCTAACACAGGACTACATGAGTTAAATTTATTGACTGGAATTTTTAATCACTTTAAATTTCAAAGTAGTTAAATATAATATTAGGCAACTGATGACTGTAAACTTTAATTGCTTTTACCTCACTGACAGCTGAATACTTTGTTTTTTTAGGCTAAAATCATCATCAGTAGAAATCACCGTTAAATAGGGAGGAGCATGGGATTAGTTATGTACCCCTTATCATGCTCCTGGAACCATGGGCAAAAGATAGGTAACAATACATATGATATTTATTTTTGGTCCAACTTTAGAACACAACCACCAACACTTTCTGAACCTTGAACCTACTGTTTATAACTATTTTACTATTGTAATTTTAAATCCTAAGAGGTTTTACAATAAATGAAAGAATAAGGAAGTCCTTTATTTTACAAGTTTCTACATCAATGACAACCGCAAAATTGCTTTGAGAACTGGATGAAATGAAGCCAAGGACCAAATTTGGTCCAAAAGCCAGAAATTTATTTTATGAAACCAACAATGTTCTAGGAAAAACAAACAATAAGAGTGAAAGAGCTATAAGGAGACAGAGAGAGAGACGGTATTTATTTTCACTTTTATGAATTTTACTCAGGAAGCCAACACCTTTCACATGGAAACAACAAAGAAAATGAAGCGATTTTAATACTGCAGATAATATATTGTTCCATCAAAATTCTAGTGAACACAAGCTCAGAATCCAAAGAAAAGCAAATTTGAAAATGTATTGTATGTCAAAGAATCAATTTTTTTTTGTTTTTACCTAATTTTATGCAAAGTAAAAATGATGAGAATATTGTTCTTGAAGACCTTTGGACATGGAGAAGTTACTAGTGAGACAGCTGTTAGAAGGAAGATTAGCAGCGGGTTAAAAAATATTTGAGAAATAATCCTTCTGTAGGTAGAGATAAAAAGAAAAATCAAATATTCTTGTCTTAAGCTATTTCACTATTTTAGAGGGAGACAAAAATGAGGGCCTAGAAATAAAACTCTAAGTAAAATTTGTTTATTCATTCATTCAACCTATAATTACAGAGTACCAGTAACTATGTGCCAGGTGCTCTTCTAGACACTATGGGGAACTAAAGATGAACAAGATAGACAAAGTCCCAAGTCTTATAAGATTTATAGTTTAATTGGAGGAAGAGAGAGAATAAATAACAAATAAATAAATTAAGATAATTTCAAATAATGATGAGTTTTCATGGAAATAATATAAGATGATGTGACATAGAATATCTACGAGGGTAATAAATTACAACAATGTGTAGCTGCTTAAAACAGTACACATATATTCTGTGGGTCAAGAATCTGGACACAGATTAGCTGGGTCCTCCAATTTAGGGTCTCTCACTAGGCTGCAATCCAAGTGTCCACCAAAGCAGCAGTAATCTCAAAGTTCGACTGGTGTGGAGTCTGCTTCCAGGCTTATTTGGTGGTTGTGAGTAGGATTTAGTTCTCTGTGAGTTAGTAGACTGAGGATCTCAGTCCTTTGCCACATGGCTCTCTCCACTAGGCAGCTCACATGGCAGCTGGCTTCATCAAAGTCAGCCAAACAGGGAGGAGTACCAAGAGAAAGGGAGAGACAGACGTCATTCTTTTATAGCCTTATCTCAGAAATGACATCTGTCACTTTGTCATATTCTATTTATTAGAAGCAAGTCCCTAGGAGCAGCCCACACAGAAGTGGAGGGCATTACACAAGAATGTGAATACCAGAAGTCTGGATTTAATCATTGGGAACTATGTTAGAACCAGCCTACCTCATAGGGAATCAGAAAGGCAGAAAAGAACATGCAGTTGTGATACTATCAGAAAGAGAAATGCAGACCTGAATAATACTGGTGTTAATCCAGACTTAGCTAATCTCCGTCTCCTAACAAAGTAACTTTTGCATGATATACAAAGATAGTCCAAAGAGAGAATACACAGCTCAGCTTTCACAAATTTTACACAGGTATGATGTAGCATTGATATTTCTATTTTCCTCAATATTTATTAAGCATTAATTACCTATATATTGAAAACATTTACTACTTCAGAGGTAAGAGTTCTCTTCCTCATCCCTTTCAATAGCGATTCCCATTCTTATACAAATCTACACACACTCCTCTAAAAAACAAAAAGACAAAAACAAATCTTTTGATTTAAAACTTTTTTGATTAGCTCTAATTTAGCCAAAGTAGGTTAACACTAATGCTAGAGTTGGTCTACCCACATTTTAGTCAGAAGTCAAGTGAGCTTAAATCATTTAGAATTCTACTACGTCAAAATACTAGAGTCTACTAAATTCTAGAGGGTCAGCTTTGGGCAGATTATTTAACCTCATAGAGCCTTAGTTTTCTGGTATATAAAACAAGAAGATAAAAATCATAACAATATTAATTCTTATTTCAAAGGACAGATGAAGATCAATGATATATGTGTTAGCATTTTGTAAACTATAAAATACTGTGTATTTTTAGAAAGCTTTATTTTAAAGTATTTAATACAAAGAAATCAGAAATTGATAAATTTCCAAAATTATATAAGATTTTTAATATTACTACACATTTCTCTTCTACACAGAAAAATGAGAACACATTGACCCAGTTTTCTTCAATTCCCAGTATTCTTAAATATTAGGTAAATTCTTTATCTGTAACTCATTGTTTCTGCCATGAAGTGCCCACAAACACACAGCAATTGGAAACTGAAAATTCTTAGACGATGCATTCGTTTACTAAACCACAGTAAAATCTATATCATAAAAGAGCTAACATGGGAATGAAAGCAAGGGAGAACATGATATGTACTGGAAGAAATAACTATATTAAAATGAGCTGATTTTTATCAGAAGAAAATGGTTCTTATTTTAAAAGAGATGTGTGTCCTTTTACAATTACAGAAGCTGAAATATAACTGTAATCTACAACCATAAGGTAAGATTTCCATCTTTGTGTGACATGAAAAACGTGCCAAGCCAAGACTTTCCCCATAAACAAAATTGCTTTCTTCAACTTACACTTAATGCAAGATATCAATCATGTGATGGATTTTATTACTCAGAATTTAGCTTTGTTTTTTTGACAGGTTGCTTGCAGTCAGCTTGAAGTACAATTGTATATCATCCCTGTTATATACACATCTGAATTGTTGGACCCTTTTTTATTTTTAAAAGGGTATTATAAATGGGAAGAAATACCTGGTGAGGCAGAATTAGTTTGACATCGACCATTTTAACTCAATGGTGTGGTTTGGATAACATGTCATTATGTATCTACAGTACATCTGAGGCTGCAGGATTTACATAAGACATCAGGGGACAGCAACGTCTCTGCCATATGAAGGACCCCTCTGTTGTGACATCTTTTTTTCCCTCTTACACACGCCTACATTTGTTAAACCATTCTCATTTTGAATAAAGAGGCAGTATTGATATCAATACAGTGCACTGCCTAGACAATATATTTATAGGATGCATATTCATATATGGCAGCGAGACCACCAAAAGTACATTTTTTTTTGTAGAAATCAATCTACTGTGGCCTATATGGAGAACTGAAAGTAGTGAAAACTACACTAATGTAATTTGTGGTCACAAGTTCTTACATACTATAAGTAGTCCCAGTTTAAAGGGAGCTACAATGATCCATATCATTCACAGCCACCATGAATTTAGTATTTCTTGGGCACACAAATAAAGAACAGCAATACATATTAAAATGAAGATGTAGAGCCCTGAAATGAAGAGTTCACAGCTAAAGTTGCCACAAAATTTGCAGTCTATTTCTAGGTAGGAAAAGTGTAAAGAATTTCTAATGTTGTCCTTTAAGGGCCAAATTGGGAATGATATTTGCTGAAGTCGTAGCAGATATGCAATCCTACTGGATTCCAGCTGCCTATGAATAAGTAGAATACTTTAAAAACCTTTTAACCTATCTGTGATGAAAAAATGCATGCTGCTTTAAACTCCCTTAGAACTTTAAATTAGCCACTGCAGCACACTGAGCTGCATGGCCCATGATCAAACCACCAAAAGATACCAAAAAAAATAAGCTTAAAAAAAACCTTAACCAAGCTACGTACAAGGTTTTCCTTCTCCTCAGCAAAATGCTTAATTTCCAGGGCTGCCTTAGCTGTCACACTGCTGGGTGTGATTTTTGTTATTGAAAATAAAGGATAAAAGCCTGATCCCAATGCAATGAAGTTTAACTTGGGGTAAGTGACTAAGAACCACTTTCAAATGCTTAGAAGTGGAGATACTTTTAGAAAACTCATTTCTATGTAATCCCGACTTAAATATACTTATACAGATGAATCTCATTTCCATGAATTGACTTTAATATTCTTTTAACAACTCCAAAATGAAATGAAAGAGCTGTTAAACACACTTCATTATTGTTTTGAGAAGCCTGGTTTAAACACTTGCGTTGTGAGGCATCACGGGCTTGTTGCCTGCATGATCAAATGTTCAGCTTTTCTTAAGGCCAAACCCTTTCAAGGGTAACTTTCAGTTAAGTAGAAATTTGGCTTTAAAGGATAGGTTCAGATTTCCTAAAGCTGTCTTTTTCCCCTCTCCAGGTAAAATCAAGAAATTATCATCTTATCTAATTTGGTAAGAAATACATTCCTTCTAATAATTTCACACTCCCTTAAAATCCTGATCTCTGTGAGAAATTAGTAATAGTATAATATTGTATAACCTAGTATTAGGATAGTGGCCACAGGATGAGATTTCCACAATAAGGCTTGTATCCCCAAGTTCCTCCTTGGAAAAGCATTTGCATTATTAACTCTTCTTAGTAACATGTCATTATATTCAACTTAACCCGAGCACTATTACTGTGGTCATTCACCAATGTTTGGAACTATCACATGGTCCCGTAATGGTTACCTGGGGTAAGATATTATCTAGAGATTATTAAAGTTAGAATCAGTATCTGTCACATATGAATTGCTCACTAAATACAAGGATTGACTCTACTTTTGCTAACTATAGTGAATAGTTTAACATATATCTCAGCATCAAATAAATTCACCTTCTCTGTTTAGTTTTTGTGAAGATTATAAATAATACTATTAGTAGCACATTTATTAATGCATCAAACACTCTTCTAAGACTCTTAAACATATTTCGGCAGATGTATAAAGGACCTAAATAATGCCCAGCATTCAGAAGGAACTCAATAGTGATACCATTATTTGCCTATTTCAGTGTATAAACTGACTTGCTTAGAATTACTTAGCTCTACTGTGAATCAATTACACTCTGCACTACATAAAGGCACTGGTGAAGTCCTACACTATATAACCTGAGTATAATTACCAATGGCACATGTAATTAGATTTAAACTGTAATGCTCTGTATTTGGTTTAAGTCTCTATATAGGACACACTTGTTTAGAACTATTCTGGTAGAGTTTGGTAGAATTATAATAACAGTAGATACTAGCACTATTACTCTCATTTTCTAGATGAGGAAACTGAGGCCAGAAAGGTTTAAGCTACTTGCTCAAGGTCAAGCAAGTAATAAGTAGTAAAATAGAGCTTCAAGCTAATACTGCCTGACACCCCAAGCCTGGGACTTAACTATCATACTATGCTGCTTCCTAGTTTTGGAAGAATTGGTATAATTTGAAGGACAAAGGCAAGTTTTAGCCCTGGGAACAAGTCCCAAAGATATCATTATTTTTAAAAATTAACTCCAGGGAGTATTAATGTCTTCATAGGCTTTGAGGATTTCCTATCTGAAAGCAAATCCTAATGAAAAATATTGTTAGAGCGGTATCAAGATAGGCAAATGCCACTTCTCCCTATCCCCCATAATAACTACCAGTAATAAATTCCAATACACTTCCACTGAGCCTAAACATTGCCTTAGAGTCCACGTCAGCACTATGCTCCAGGCAGCTCCTCAAACAGTGAGAACTAGCACATGGATGAACCTTTTCCCATCCTGGATGTAGGCCCTTTCATTTATGTTAATAGACTGGGAGGCATTATTGACCTTCATCCAGCTAAGTTTTGTTGTAGGTCTGCTATTTCCCAGGCACTAAATACTAGGACCACAACAACAGCAAATGTAATACTTGCCCTCAAGGAACTCACAGGCTCTGAGGTAAACAGAATGAAAATGTAAAAATCAACCATTACTATGCTGCTGAAATCACATAGAAAAAGCATAGATGTACATAACAGAGCGACGAGGGAAATTAATCAGATATTGGAGTGGAGATGGCTGTAGGGAACAATTCCAAGGGAGGGTGACATTTGAACTAATCTTCAAAAAATAGACAAGAACTGGCCAAGGACAAGCCATGAGGGTCAGGTCATCCTAGGCAGAGAAAACAGTGTATAGCAGGTTGCTTAAGAATATATGATAATGTGTAAGACTGGAAAGGTGAACAAAGCCAGATTATGAAGGGTTTCTTTGACTTGCTAGAATCTGTCTTTTATCCTGAAAGGGGGAGGTGGAGGCATTTAAGCATCTTAAACAGATACATGACAGTATCACTTTTATGTTATCAAATTCCCTGGCTGTGCTGTGGTAAATCCACTAGAAGGTAGCAACATTTGAGTAGAGGACTTTTCTGAGGCTAAAGCTACAATACTCCAAGTGAAAAATTGTGAACAAAAGTAATCACAATAAAAATGGAGAGGAGAGGACTGATTAGACAGATATTGAAGAACTAGAATTTATAGGACTCTGAGATTAATTGGAAGTGGTAGAGCATGAGAATAGGAGGAATCTATGAGGAATCCTAGATCTCTAGCTTGGGCAAACTGATATATGATGATTCCATTTAATGAAAGGAGGGGATACAAGAGAAGGCAGCATTTTGAATGGAAAATAATGAACACATTTTAGTATAGATCAAGTCGGCCATAGTGCTTCCATATACAGTCGCACACTTTACAGTTCAAAATAAAGATCTGAAGCACAAAAGATAATAGATCCAGTATCCAAGTGATAGTTAAACACAGGGGCACAGATGAACTCATCCAAGGAAAGTCTGTTGAGAGCTAATGAAGGTTTTAGATTGTAGAAGACAGTGTAACAGAGTGGTTATGATACTGAACACTGAAGCCAGACCACACAGGTTTGAATAATGGTTCCAACACTTATGATGCATGTAATCTTGAGAAAATTGCTTGACCTTCTTATTCCTCAGTTTTCTCATATGTAAAATGTGGATAACACTAGTACCTACTTCATGAGGTTATTTTGAAATGTTAATACATGTAAAGGTTTAGAAAATGGTCTGTCACACAGTAAGCAGGTAATAAATGTTAGCTATTGCAAGGATGAAGATGATTATTGAGGATGATACAGATAAAAATACAGCTTTTCCCCACTCTTAAGACCTTTCAATATAAAATAGAAACACAAGCACAGCTATAAAATAAATAATAATAATTGATGATAGGAGAGCTGGTATCAAAAGGATGTTACCATCTCACTGCTCAGTGAATGCTGGGATGGATGGAGATGTTGATGAGAAGTGGCAATAAGGCTATACCTTAAGTGGAACATGGCACTTATTGGGATGAAGAAGCTGTACCAGTGTAAATGCTCTAGAAAGGTGTTATTAAAGACAAATACTACCTGATAAACAACCTTTTAAAGGCAAGCCCTACCCATAAGCTTCACTTCTTATGTGGTACAGAAGATTCAGCCTAAGATGAAAAGAAATCTCAAAAATCATGATACCTTAGACAGGCTTTCCTATGGAAGATAGAGTTGACATTTTTTATTATGGTTCATATAGATCAAACCAAGAACACTAAATAGAAGTCATAAGGAGACATACGCACAAGAGAGCATCTAAAATCAAACCTATTCATAGATAAGAGTGGGCAATTTGGGAAGGCAATAGATAAATGCCCTTTCACAGTAGGTATTCTAGCAAAGGTTGGGCTGTGCCCATCAGGAATTTTATAGAAATTATTCAAACACCAACTTGTTGGTGTGATTAGATGATCATTAAGGCCCTTTCCAATCGTAAGATTCCATAACAAGTCCAATAATTGAAACACTCTATATCTGTAATAGCATGGAGCAGATTGGGGTTACTAATGGATACTATTACCCCCTAGTATCATCACTAACTAGTGTCAACACTAACTAGCATATCACTAAGTAGCATAATTATTAATTTTTTTCCTTTTATTGTACCTCCAACTTTAAACAGAGGATGAAGAACACTCCTAGGTTCTCATAAGAAACCCTGTAAAAGAAGCCTACCCTTTCTCTCTCAAAACAGATGAAATCTCCACTGATATCTTTAGCAAGTCCTGCATATGGAATGACTTACTCTAATCTGATTTTACTATAGTCTGGAGAAGTTCTCTTCTTAGGGCAGTTGGCAAGGTTTTTGCTAATTCTGGCTCATATTATGCCTATTACATGGAGGAATAAGATTTGTTTTTGTTGTTTGTTTTAAAGCAAATCTCTAGCTTTGTTTCCCTCTGTGTCACACAAACTGATAGCAAGCAATTAGAGAAAAGTCTAAGGCACAGCTAATATTTTTACATGCTTACCACTATTCAAAGAAACTGCTCCTCTGTCCCCCAGAGTATATAATTAATCAGCCACAGGAATAATCTCTATAGAGTATCATGTAAGATTTAATTTTAAAAAATATTTTATGGAAGGATTTTGCACTAAGATGCTAAAGTGTCTTCCAAGTGTTTTAAGTGCACTGTTCACAGGCATGCATATCAATCAGGTAACTAAGAAGCCATATGGTTACCTCCACTATAGTGCAGCTTTCTTTAAACAATGGCAGTTACTACTACCTGGCCAATGAGGTACTACTTTATTATTGTTCCCTACTGAAACTGGGTGCTTCCACACAAGACTCCGTCTTCATCACAGGGGTTGATAGTGGTCCAGGTCATTCAAAGTCCCATAAGTTCAGAAAGATTCTCAGGCATCAAAACACTGTGTGTAATGCATATGATAGATCCCATGGTAGATGAGTAGGAAAAAAATAACCTAGATCACATATCATGGTGATAATATGGCAACATGGTATCAGCAGTGCATCCAAGAGTTTTACTAATTTATCTATGGTTGACACCATTATTTTCAGCAAGACTGGATGTGGCTTATAAACATAGAATATAATGTAAGGCTTTTCAGAATAGCCAATATCTGTTTCATGAACCAAATTAATAAGGCTTACATATGGGATACACATTCTCTATTACATCTTAAATGTGTCCTATGTCAATGGGAAACAATGTCTTTCTTTTTCACCACTCTATAGCCTTTCATTTCTTAACCTAACTAGCTTATGGTAAGTTGTCTCTCTCTCTCTCCATTTCATTCAGTTTGGTTAATATAATCTCTAACACTCAGAGATCTTGCTGGCTTGCCCATCACCAAACAAACTAAATACTGAAGCAAAGGGCCCATAGTAACTGGTCCAATTGGAGGGCCTGCCTATAGGCAAATGCTGGAACTCTGTAATATCCTCAGCCATGGATATTTTCATTGGCAAACAACCTGACACCCTATTAATGACATACACCCAAATCAGTCCCTTTGATTTAAAATCTATTTGTAACAGAATCCCTCTTATCACCCATCTGGGCAAAAATTTAGGCTGTTGGAAACTTAGACTTGACATCCTTAATTGGAGATTTAATTGTGCAAGTTAGGCACTGGCTTCCATGCCCTCTGGCTTCCAGTTGGCTTTGCCCATCGGAGCCATTAGCAAAAATCTCAGAGATTAGGAAGGGAGTGATATTGGATATTTGTCCCATTGACATTCTCCCTGCAGATTGCTGTGGGTTGGCTGTGTTCCTTTGCCAAGGGCTACAGCTCCTGTCAGGTGACCCTCTTATTCTTTTTGTGTTCTGATAACGTCTCTCTTCCCCCCTTCATTTTTCTTTCTTCTTCTGCTGGCCCTACAGAACTAGTCTATTCCTAGTTGGTTTACACAATCATGTCCTTACCTTTGTAAACAGTCCTTGTATTGAACTCTCATCAAACCCCCTTTTCAATGTACCATATGACTCCTAATGAACCCTGACTGATACAATGTTCTTTAGCCCATTTTCCATTCTTTTTGTTTTCTCTTATTGATTTGTAGAAATTATTTTCATACTCTGATTATAAACTTTTTATCACTTGTATGCATTACAAATGTTTAATCTACAGCTTGCTTTGAACTGAGTTTATATTTCTTGTGGTAGAGATATATATAAATAAAAAATATAAGGTTGTGAAATATATTAAATATTTCACTTTTTGTCCTTTAAGAAATTCTTCTCTACCCTGATTTTATTTTTTAAATGTTTCTGTAATTCCTTTTAGAGTTATAAATTTGTTTTTCATGTAAAAAATAAAATATAAATTAAATTAATATTTTAGTTTGTTTTCCCATCTGGTTAGCCAATTGTTTTAGAACCATTTATTGAATAAACCATCCATTTCCAGTGCTCCATGAGCACCAGCTAAACCTTGCCTTTCCTGTAGTTATTAATGTTTTTGCCTTAAAAAGACTTAACTGTTCTTCTATTGATTGTAATAAGAACAGTGTTGGCTCATATTGAGCATATGACATGCTTTAATATGAGAAGAAAGTGAAGGCAGGAAAGGCCCAAAATTAGTAAAAATAATTATAAATAAGTAGTCAGGTGATTAAGGACTTAGGAGTCTCCATGAGGTCAAAGATTCCATTAAGTGGGGCAATAGTAGTGAAAGTGGTAGGCAAAAAAACACTATGTTTCTAAAAATTTTGGAAAATAGCAATTCTAAAAGATAACAAAATTGAATGTGTGTTCATGGGACTGGGTTGTTGAAATTGCATGAAGGTGAAGGTTAATGGAGTTGAAGAGGTCAGGAATGTTAAGGCAAAGATAGTTATAAATGTCTCCACCCTGATGTTGACATCAGCCAGGAAAATATCAGAAATACCCAGCTATTGATCCTACTACTTAAGAGCACACATGAACTCTAATCCATGCCAATTTTCCACTTAATAAATAAGGTTAAAAAGATATGATATATATTAATAATCAATAGGTTTATTAAAATCCACTAATATCTTCAATTTTTTTCAGATATTAAAAGGAGAGAATTGGTACAACTCCAAAAAACTTAGAACATCTAGGAAAGATGAATAAAGAAAAAATGAAATAGCATTTATTCAAATCAAAACTACTACAATGAGGTATCACCTCACACCAGTCAGAATGACCATCGTTAAAATGTCTATAAATAATAAATGCTGGAGAGGGTGTGGAGAAAAGGGAACCCTCCTACACTGTTGGTGGGAATGTAAATTGGTGCAGCCACTATGGAGAACAGTATGGAGGTTCTTCACAAAAATTAAAAATAGAGTTCCATATGATCCTGCAATCCAACTCCTAGGCATATAATCATACAAAACTATAATTCAAAAAGATACATGCACCCTTATGCTCATGGCAGCACTATTCTCAGTAGCCAAGACATGGAAAAAACCTAAATGTCCATTGACAGATTAACAGGTAAAGAAGATGTGCTACATATATACAATGGAATACTACTAAGCCATTAAAAAAGAATGAAATAATGCCATTTGTAGCAACATGGATGGACCTAGAGATTATCACACTAAGTGAAGTAAATCAGAAAGAGAAAGACAAATACCATATGATATCACTTATATGTGAAATCTAAAATATGACACAAGTGAACTTATCTATGGAACAGAAACAGATTCATAAACATAGAGGACAGACTTGCAGTTGCCAAAGGGGAGGGGGAGTGGGGAAGGGATTGATGGGATTTTGGGATTAGCAGATGTAAGCTATTATATATAGAAAGGATAAACAACGAGGTCCTACTGTATAGCATGGGGAACTATATTCAATATCCTGTAATAAACCTAATGAAAATGAATGTAGAAGAGAATATATATGTATATGTGTGTGTGTATATATATATATATATATATATATATATATATATATGTATGTATAAAAAACTGAATCACTTTGCTGTATAGCAGAAACTAATACAACATTGTAAATCAACTATACTTCAATAAAATAAATTTTAAAAATAAATAATAATAAATAGCATTTATTGAGTACCTAATCTGCTTCATTTAGTATGTGATTACATTGATTAGCTTATTCAGTATTGTAGGTTGGACAAGGAATCAAATCTAAAACTGATAAACCATTAAAACATATCTCTCCAATACCCTTTCTAAATACCTACTTTCATCTGCAATAAAAATTTATAAAACTTTTACAGAAAATGCTTAATACAAAGTGATAAAGAAAACTTCAGTTATTAAAACATATTTTCATATTGCCTTACAAACTTATTTTACTCAGTAGCACATCAGAACAAATTGTAGCATTACCAAACATATTTACAGTAACTTCTTTTCATATTAAACTTCTATTGAATTTTAATTAATTAAAAATCTCATCAGGAGATAACCTTTACTTTGACACAGTGTCTTTCAAAATATATTCTTGAAACTCCATTTGTTATATATTCTAATATCAAATAAGAAAAGCTTAGAAGAGAAATAAGGGTTGAATTAATCAGTCAACAGTAATTAACTACACATTCATCCAAAGTGAGATTTCAATTCTCTTCATTCCCTTGGCCTGATGCCATATTTTGTTTGTTTAGTGAGAATTCTATGTTCTGTGAAGCTTATGAAGGATTTAAAATTCGGGCATTTATATGAATACAATTATTATTATTATTATTATTATTTATTTTATTTTTTTTATTAGTCTCTGCTTTACAACAAAGTGAATCAGTCATACATATACATCTGTTCCCACATCCCCTCCCTCCTGCGTCTCCCTCTCTCCCACCCTCCCCATCCCACCCCTCCAGGCGGCCACAAAGCACCGAGCCGATCCCCCCGCGCCACGCGGCCACACCCCACCAACCATCCACCCCACGCCCGGCAGTGTATACACGTCTGAATACAATTATTTTGATAATACTTGGCAATGACAGTAACCATCCAGATTCTATATAATTTGGATAGAGTTTTTTTTTAATACAAAGTAACCCTTTTCTAAAATATTTTTAAGAGGATTATGATCTAAATTATGTCAGTTCGTTGTTCTTTTAAAAAGATATTTGGTTAAGCCTAAATAGGTAAATTTTGGAGCATTTTGTTATGAGTCAGCCTAACTTAAGGCATAAAAACATCTCCCCAAACTATAATGGAATTCTTTTTGACTTGACTTTAAATAACTATAGCATAGATGATGAAATTGCTTACTAATTATACAAACAATAATTGACTGAAAACTAGAAAGACTTTGTGCATAAAGATCATTGTTCTGCTGTTAGCTATTTAATCTCACAGCAATTAAGATCACATTCGGTTAATATCTTTCATGTTCTGCTTAAGCATTTAAAGGTTTCTCAAATGACTTTCCCCCTAAATATTTGTTTCAGGAAGTATTTTCCCTAGATATTTTAAATGGTTGGATTCCAAATTAATTTACATCTTTAATCAGTTTCTGCTTATAAATTTGGACTTCACAGGCTTCCCTGGTATTGCAGTGGTTAAGAGTCCGCCTGCCGATGCAGGGGACACGGGTTCGTGTCCCAGTCCGGGAAGATCCCACATGCCGTGGAGCGGCTGGGCCCGTGAGCCATGGCCGCTGAGCCTGCGCGTCCGGAGCCTGTGTTCCGCAACGGGAGAGGCCACAGCAGTGAGAGGCCCACGTACCGCAAAAAAAAAAAAAAAAAAAAAAAAAATATATATATATATATATATATATATATATATATATATCTTTAATGATTTTGGAATGTAACATGAAATCATGAGTTGTTGCAAATTCAATTAATTTTATTTAAGCTTGTTAATATAGATATGAGATCAAAGTTGGGATGACTCAGAGTTAATTCTCTACTTAGTTCTTGTTGAATCAATATGATGTAACTACTTTCCTATTTTAGTTTTTTAATTTTTTGACATTTTAGTCTCTGCATAAGTGTATGTATTGGTTTATTAGAGCTGCTGCAACAAATTACAGCAATTTTGATGGATTAAAAACAAAAAATATCCTCTCACAGTTCTAGAGGCCAGAAGTCCAAAATCAGTGCTGGTAGGATTGGCTGACTCTTGAAATTCTGGGGGAGAATCTGTCCATGATTTTATCCTAGCTTCTGGTTGCTGCAGGATTCCTTGGCATTTCTTGGTTTGTGGACACATCATTCCAATCTCTGCCTCCATTTTCACATGGCTTTATCCCCTGTGTCTCTAAGAAAGACATGTTTCATTGGACTTAGGGTCCACCTGGGTTATTCAGGATGCTCTCATCTTGGGACCCTTAACATAACTGTATCTGTGAAGACCCTTTCTTCAAATTAATTCACAACCACAGGTACTGGGCATTAGGGTTAGGACATATCTTTTTTTTTGTTGGGGGGGCACAATTCAGCCCATTACAGTATGTTTTATTACAAATTATTTTAAACTAATTTTTCAAATACAATGAAATATCTGAGATCAAACATATTGCTATGTGGTATAAAACTATTTTTACTAGGATGTTTTCCTCTATGAACTCTATATATGAATCACCAACCAAATCCACTTGTCCTAATTGGTATTTCCATAGTCACACTCACAATATTGTTTCAGTTATTTTTGAGTAACAGTTTGCTAGTTGATAGCTACATAATCATGTCACTTTCTGATTACTTTGATTAAGGTGTTAATGTGATCAAAATAACCTCCCCAAAAGAAATATTCTCTTTAAAAGCAGAAAACATGACTACATTTCCATTCTTTTTCAGAAATCAATAAGACATTAATCCAGTACTTATGTTATTCTCAAGTGATCATTTATCCCTTTGCAGAGTTGAATTATCATCCAACTCTATTCAACCAATAATGTACAGTTTGACACTGATTCAAGTTATTAGCTATTTCCTGATTTCTGGATATAGACTTTGGAACTATTATACTTCAATTACTCATCCACAAGAACAATCAATATGTCCCTATTATAGACCAACCAAAGAGCTGAAGATATAATTAATAAAAGAAAAAAAATCAGTGTGGCAACCAAATAACAAATTAACACAGATTGAAAGCTAAACCCTTGAAAAAAAAAACATTGAGCTATGCTTTGCATGCTCTACAGACAGGCACCAAATCCCTGGAGCTTCAAATGTGATGCTTACTATTCCCAAGGATGTAGTGACATTAAAGGCAAAGTAGAGGACCCTGGAAAACCAAGTGCTAACTCACAGATCAAGAAACCATATAACTTAATGGCAGGCATGAGGAAAATAAACTGACTGCTCAATATGCAAAACACATGTATTTCACAATTTTACAGACAAATGAGCATGGATGAGCATTCATTTCTTTGTGTGGCTTTATTTTTTTCTATTACTGTTCACACTGCTTTCAGTCATTAGACAAAAAAAAAAATTAAAAAATTAAAGAGTAAAGAATTCAACCAGCCAATTAATTTATAATTTATTCACACAAAACTTGGGAAATTTGGCTGTTTTTAGTATCATTCACAAAAAAATTGACTGTTTTGGGCTTCAACTAGTCAGACCCTTTAAATTTTCTAATTTATTTTTCAAGTAAAGCCACAGATTGTCTTTGGTTGTCAATAAAGCTTTTACTGATCCATGTAAACATTTGACAAAAATAAGGAATAAAATGAGCTTTCCATAAAGCAATTTTTTTTTCAGTAAGAGTGCTCTTTACTCTGAGTTTAGGCTCACTGTTTTGATGTTAAATATTTGTTTTCAATGAAAAAGTGATGACAGTAGATAGTAGTTGTGTTGATGGTGGTGGGTAGTTCTTATAACTTTACTTGGTGAAAAAACTCTGTGACTCTTTCTCATTCTTTTTAATTTTAAATTACATTCATATCTAAAAAATAAATGCCATTGATTTAGGTGACAAAAATTATAAATCTAAAGGAAGTGTTAAGGAATTATTACACTAACCTCCTAGAATTGTTATAAGGATTAGTGAGTTCATACCTATAATGCGCTTAGAACAATAATTGGCACATAATAAACACTATATGTGTTTGTATTTATCACTATTACAAAGGCTAGAAAAGGTTTAAAACCACTAGTGAATCCTTGGATTTCCTGACTGAAATACACATTACCAGGTGTTTTTTCATTTTTCTTTCTTCTTTAAAAGCCCTCCAGAAACATTCTTATGTTATTGGCTATTATAATTTGTGTTTGAACATAACTAAATAATAGTCCAGGAGAAAACTCCAGGGAGATTTTTATAAAGTTAAGGGCTTCTTATATTTAACAGAATAAATTTAATGTATTAGTTAGCACAATAATTACTTTAAAAGCAATAAATATGAATGCAATAGTGTGAGTTTATGGATCTCAAGGCAGATGAAATTTCTTGAAATAAAATATATACTTAAAAAGAGAATTGGTTTAGGTATATGTTGAAATGAAACAGCATAGTGCCTCTGGCTCTCTGACTCTAATCATCTTGGCTTCTATGAAAAGATAATTGAATTTCTTATCTAAATATTGGATATTCCTTACCAACTAACTGAAAGTCAAAATTCTTTTTTAGATAAAACTTTAAATCACCAGGTATTATTCTGGGTTAAGGAATCAAAGGACCACTATAAATTATGTATTAAAATAACTTTCAGATGATCTCAGTTACTTTTAAGTGTGGATGTGAAAATCCATATTTCAAAATCAAGAAATTGTTGGAAAGCTAGTGTGTAAATTAGAATTGATTGCTTCTCAATTTCTAGATGAGAGTCAGCAAATTTTTACTATCATGAGATTATTTAACTCAAGTAATTTATACCCTGAAGTTGTTATTTTAAAATCTTAGATGATATAGTTTGGATTTTATAATTCTTAATATTCCATACATTTACATTTCCAGTTGTGTAAATAAGTGAAGACCACCTGTATGTGAACAAGCAAAGGCTTTTTATTCAGAACTAGAGTCCATTACCATAACTTGCATTTGATAGGGATTTAAAGGCAGTAAAGGAAGTGTAAAGCTTTAAAGTGGAAAAAAGAAAAGGTTTTAGGTATACCCTGAATGGAAGCTGTCAGCATGAGGAATCTGGAGACAGGCTAACTTAGAAGAAGGGTACCCTATGTGATTGGCTAGGGAAGCATGTTTCATTTCCTCTGGTTGGTCTGAAGTCAGAAGCAGGGCAAAAATTAGGGAAGCTGGCAGTTATTGATCAAGTTTTGCCTTTTGGGGCTGATTGCTACAGAGGTTGTGGTTTGGCTTCCCTGCCTGGTTGCTACTAAGGATGTGGATCAGAGTTCTATGTTTTAGTTATAGCCTGGCCATATTCCATTTGTATATTCAGCCTCTCACAGATATATACGTATTTCATTATAAAATTATTTCTACTATAAGGTCAAATACTAATCTATAGTAAAACCTGTCCTTTAATTTATTAAAACTCTCTGATATTTATTTATATCTTACCTACCAACTAAAATGTACTGTAAGGTACGAATTTTCTCTTAAAGTAGATCAAATTCATCAAATACAACTCAGAGATTTTCCCCCAACATCTCATAAAATAAAAAGCTATGGTTGTTAATCAGTCAATAAATACAGGCATACTTCAGAGACATTGCAAATTCAGTTCCAGACCACCACAATAAAGCTAATATTGGAATAAAGCAAGTCACATGAATTTTTTGGTTTCCCAGTGCATATAAAACTTATGTTTACACTATACTGTAGTCTAGTAAGTGTGCAATAGTAATTTGTCTAAAAAGCAGTGTACATACCTTAATTTTAAAATACTTTATTGCTAAAAAATGCTAACCATTGTCTGACAATGCAGAATTGACACACACTTTCAATTTGTCAGAAATGCAGTATCTGCGAAGCACAATAAAGTGCAATTTAAAAAATTATGCCTATACTTAAATATTTAAAACACAGTTTCAGAAAGTTATCATCCAAAATATGATGCTAGCTTTATTGCCCAAAATTAGTCAGTCTTTGCAACTCAGTCACTTCTAGTTACAAATTCATATGCTTAGGACAGGATTCTTCATATTCTACTCTGACTCCAGATTTAGAACACTCTGTGACCCCAATGAGGTCACTGACCTACTGGACTCCTGGCCCCCTCTAGCTGCTGCTGTTACTACCAATGTTCTGGCTTCAGCAGAAAAGACCTGTATATCTTATAAAGATCTAAAAATTCTTCTGACTTTATCTTCTAGTATTTATTTCTTAAAGATATTCTAGGATATTCACATATTCATTTCCTCACCAATGAATAAGACAATAAGACAACGGGAGAGGCCACAACAGTGAAAGGCCCGTGTACCGCAAAAAAAAAAAGAAATAGAACTACCATGTGATCTAGAAATTCCACTTCTGGATATTTATCCAAAGGAAACAAAACACTAACTTGAAAAGTTATCTGCTCCCCCACGTTCACTGCAGCATTATTTACAATAGTCAAGACATGGAAGCAAACTAAGTGTCCATCAATGGATGAATGGACAAAAAAAAATGGTATGTATATATACAATGGAATATTATTTAGCTATAAAAAAGAAGGAAATCTTGTCATTTGCAACAACCTAGATGGAACCTGAAGGCATTATGCTAAGTGAAATAAGTCAGAGAAAGACATACCATACAATCTCACTTATATGTAGAATCTAAAAAACAAAAAACAACAACAAAAATGAATGCATAACTACAGAGAACAGGTTGGTGGTTTCTAAAGGGGAAATGGGGTGGGGGATGGGTGAAATGGATGAAGGGCACCAAAAGGTACGAACTTCCAGTTATAAAATAAATAAGTCATGGGATATAATATATAGCATGGCAACTATAGTTAATAAGATGGTATAAGCATACCTTGTTCTATTGCACTTGAATTTATTGCACTTCACAGATATTACATTTTTTATAAAAATGCAGTTTGTTGCAATCCTGCATTGTCAGAAAATGGTTAGCATTTTCAGCAATAAAGTATGTTTTAATTAAGGTATGTATGTTATTTTTTTAGACATAATGTTATTGCACACTTAATAGACTACAGTATCATATAAACATAATTTTTATATGCCCTGGGAAACTAAAAAATTTATGTGACTCACTTTATTGTAATGTTCACTTTGCTGCTGTGGTCTGGAACTGAACCCACAATATCTCCGAGATATGACTGTATTGTATATTTGAAAGTTACTGAGAGAGTAGACCTTAAAACTTCTCATCACAAGAAAAAAAATTATATGTGGTGATGAATGTCAACTAGACACTGTGGTAATTATTTTACAATATATACACATATCAAATCACTATGTTTTACACCTTGAAACTAATGTCATGTCAATTATATCTCAATTAAAAAAAATCTAATTGGCAATAGCCAAATGATAAAATAGCTAGAAAAAGGTAACAAAAGTTCAAAACCTATATGAAGAAACAACAAAATTTATTTCAGCAAGATAAAATATCTTGTTAAAACAAGAGATGAATAAATGAAAAAACAAAGCAAGTCTGAATGTAAAATTTTAAAAAAAGAAAGAGAAAGAAAGAAAAGGGAAAAAGCAGGTAAATTTCTAAATGTTAACTGACTCTATTCCCCTATCATTAAACATAAAAACCTTATGGGAAAAAATAGAAATTCAAATAAAATTAACATATACTTGTCATAAAAAAAATCTATTTGTGGGGCAGTATGGATAACAAATGTGTAAATTTCAGAATGAGATAGACAAAAGTTGGGAGGCTGGTTAATTTTCCCCTCCTTCTCCTGCTTCAGCCTTGTCCACTTGGGCATCCAATGTTCACAATGTCAAGCTGCCTCTCAGTCACTGCATTGTTAGCATGCTGTCTTTGGGTGATTCTTTACTTAACATATCAAGTTCAGCAATGGCTTCATCAAATGCTGACTTAACAATCTAAGTCTATTGACAGATGAATATGTAAAGAAAATGTGGTATACATATACAATGGAATACTATTTAGCCGTTAGAAAGAAGGAAATTCTACCATCTGCAAAAACATGGATGGACCTTGAGAGCATTATGCTAACTGAAATAAGTCAGACTGAGAAAGAAAAATATCATATGACCTCACTTATATGTGACATCTAAAATAAACTCATAGAAACAGAGTCAGAATTGTGGTTGCTGGGGGCAGGGGCATAATTGGGTGAAGATGGTCAAATGGTATAAACTTCCAGTTGTAAGATAAATAAGTTCTGGGGTATAATGTACAACACGATGACTATAGTTAACAGTGCTGTATATTTAAAAGTTGCTAAGACAGTAAATCTTAAAAGTTCTCATCACAAGGAAAAAAAATTATAATTATGTGAGGTGATGGATGTTAGCTCAACTTACTATGGTAATCATTTTGCAACATATACATTTTTTAAAGCTTTATGTTGTACACCTTAACACATATAGTGTTATATGTGAATTATATTTAAATAAAACTGGAGGGGAAAAGAGCTCTCTTTGCAGATTTAAATAAAACTGGAGGGGGAAAGAGCTCTCTTTGCAAGAGAGCAGGCTTTTTCCAGGAAGTTTAGAATCGCACAATAGAACACAGAGAACTTACAGCCCAGACCCAATATGATAGGATGTTTTTGGTTGCATTTTCTGTTTCTGACTTGGAAAGCTTCTTGGTAGGCTTGCTGTGACTGATCCATAATCATTTCTTGTCATCACCAGCAGTAAACTGACCAAGTAACAGTAGTAGTCTCCTTTCATTTTCAAGTAGAAGACTTTGCTCTGGGTTTGTGAAACACTGGGGATGAAGAATTTTTTCCAAAAGAGACGGTAAATCATTTGCAGATATCTCAGAGATCACTTTCAATTTTCTCTCTGTATTCTCAAGCCATTGGAACCTTCCATCATTTTCTCAGTACTTGAGACAACCCTCCAAGATGATCCATGGGGGTTCCAGAACATTTTCATAAGCTACTGAGAGAAGATTAATTCGGTTTCTTGCTCAGCTACAGACTTCATGCAGGCTGCCATGTCAACATATCACTCAGCTTGCTTGCTCAGTTTGGCCTCTGCACCAGCGTGTTTTCATCCGTGACTGGAAGTTTGTGCCAGAAGTGGATGGTGGTGGATGGAGAGGAGTCCTGCTGGCTCTGAGCAATGGCAGTGGCGAGGCTGAAACTGTCCCTGGATCTTGCTGCTCACAGGCTCTGTGTTTCTGTCTTCAATTTGTGGCAAAGTGAATATGAAAGAAGTAATAATTGTGTTATGCCTTGATCCTTAAATTCATTATAGTAGTTTCCTTTTCCTTGTGGAGGATTCCAAACTGATCCTATGAACTCTTGCAGAAATTTCAGCTCAGGAAATGATAAATGTTTATCCCATCACCAACCTCTTTAGTAAATACTTCTCCAGTCTTTTACAGGGTTTGGGAGTAATTCTCACTTATTCAGGTGATCGCCTGGGTTTGACTGCCTTGGGTCTCTCTGCTTCCTTCTAAATCACTTTTACCACAAGTACTGTAACCTCCATAGTTACAACAAAGTTGTATATAATACAAGTTGTACATACTCAGCATTTCCTATAATTAATGATATCACTTAATTCTTAAATTCACCTCTGTGGACAAAGAATGTTGCCTGTGATATCAAAAACAAGAGACGTTGCAGCCATCGAGCCACTGGCCACTGCAGCAGGCCCCACACCCTGAGGGGATTCAGGTTGGAGAAAGCAGAATACTGGACCTAGATAATTAAGGTGCGTATCAAAGGAAGGATTTCAATGAGCTCAGCCTCTCTTGCATCTTCCCATACATAGAAAAGCACTAAATTCATGAACGCAAGACTTCTGGTGTTTCTTTAATTAATAGTAATCTTTTTCATGTTCTAACTACCTGTTTTTTTTTTTGTTTGTTTTTTGGCAAAAACTTCTGTATATTTTTGCTCCTCCTTTACCTCTTCAGAATAGTCCCTCAGGGCTATCTGAGAGCCTATCTCCCTGGCTTAAGTCCTCAGTATGTCTGCCAAATAAAACATAATTCTCAACTTTTAGGTTGTGCATTTTTTTTCAGTCAATACCTAATTAATGCAAATATTTCAAAAAATGAATGTTTTTCTTGAAAGTAGCATGCAATTTACTCAGCCATTGAAAGGAACGAAACTGGGTCATTTTTAGAGACATGGATGTACCTAGAGAGTGTCATATAGAATGAAAAAAGTCAGAAAGAGAAAAACAAATATTGTACATTAATGCATATATGTGGAATCTAGAAAAATGGTATAGATGATCTTATTTGCAAAGCAGAAATAGAGACACAGATGGAGAGAACAAATGTATGGATACCAAGGGGGAAAGGGGAAGGGGGTGGGAGGAACTGGGAGATTGGGATTAACACATATACACTATTGGTACTATTAGACAACTAATGAGAACATAATGTATAGCACAGGGAACTCTACTTAATGCACTGTGGTGACCTAAATGGGAAGGAAACCCAAAAAAGAGGGGATACATATTTATGTATAGCTGATTCATTTTGCTGTACAGTAGAAACTAACACAACATTGTAAAGCAACTATACTCCAATAAAAATTAATTAAAAAAAGAAAGTAACATGCAGTATGTACTTTTTATTCTTCTACCCTATGTTAGAAGAATGAACAAAACTTTAAGTTACTCTTTTCAGAATATATAATTTCAACATGATAATTTAGCAAAATGTGGCATAAAATTTTGAGATTAACATATAATTTGTAATTTTATACATTAAAAAATCCACAAAATAAAATATTTTATAATTTTTGAATATATTCATAGTAAAGCCAACTGTGTTGAATAAAGTCAGATATATTAAAAGGATAAAAAATTAGAATCCATTTAGCTGTCAGAAAAAAGAATCATTATTACAAAATTCAAATCATCATAAATCACAATAATGAGCCTCAAGTAGAACTATTACATTGTATTATGCTGCAGTATTTCAGGTCCTTAAAATAAGTAAAATTGTATGTATTTTAATATAAAAAGATACCATATACCCATCCTCTAAGTTATTGCTTTCCATCACGATGATGGATATCATGTTAATCATTTCATCCTCTTTTGAGTAGTTAAATCTACAATTGTCAAAAACAGCAAACGTTAAGTAGGCTAGACTTCTGAGTAATATTCCCAGTAATCTGTTGACCAAGATGGCCTGAGGCCTTTAAAGTTCCCCTCAGTTTGACTAAATTGTAAACAGGTTTTTTTTAAGACTATAAACTTCTGACCTCCCTTTTCTTAGATCAAGTACTTTAGAAAGCTTTCAATCATAAATTATTTCTCTGTCCCTTTGAGATATAAATTTTCTCCTAGCCTTTTGTCCACTTTACAACTCAAGAATGTCTTTCTCAGGGACCTGGGAGCCATTCCTTTGAAATGTAATCATCAAGAAAGATAGGGACACTATCTCCCAGTCTTTATGGGAGGATAGAAGCCTATCTTCCATAAGTTCCAATTAGCAAACACAGATGGCCTAACACATTGACCAACCTCCTCTAAAGTCCTCCAGTACTTTTCCATCAGCTTGCCCCAGGGCTTAAAAATCCTCTGGCCTTTTGTTCCCCAGAATTGGGTTTAATCTCTCTACCCTGTTGCAATAGCCCTGAATAATGTCTTTCTTTCCTGCTAAACTCTGTCTAGTACAATTTTTGACACTGTTTATAGAATTTTTCACCTTATCCAAGAAATGTATTCATTAATTGCCAACTTTTTGCAAGGTCCTATCTTAGGCACTATCAAAATGAATGCTCCACCTTAGAGATTATATTTGAATGTAAATATAGAGTGTCCTAATCAAGACTATAATTTAGAACAAGTTTGTGTCCAGTGTTTTTAGATTCTTTGTTATTACCTTCTCTAGCTAAAAGGAGTGTGTATTCCCTACATGCAGGTACTTCAGAAGAACACATGGAGTTGCAGAATGAAAAAAAAAAATCCAAATCCTCTAGCCAAACTGACTTATTTTCTTAGAAGTTTTATGGTTTTAGGTTTTATATTTAGGTCTATAATCCATTTTGTGTTAATATTTTATATAATGCAAGCTAAAGATCAGAGTTCATGTTCTTTGCTTTGTTTTGCTTTTGACATATAGGTATCCTATTATCCCAGTCTATTTCTTGAAAGCAATGACCCTTTCTCCAGTTAATTGCCTTTGTGTTTTTGTCAAATATGTTTTTCATATGTATGAGTCTATTTCTGGACTCCTCCTTCTAT
Source organism: Mesoplodon bidens (assembly GCF_964165515.1). Classification (NCBI taxonomy): domain Eukaryota; kingdom Metazoa; phylum Chordata; class Mammalia; order Artiodactyla; family Ziphiidae; genus Mesoplodon; species Mesoplodon bidens. Next base: position 123,178,406 of record NC_138178.1, read on the forward strand.
TCCGTTGCTTTATTTGTTTAGCTTGATGCCAATACCACTCTGTCTTGATTATTGTAGCTTTATAATAAACCTCGATATCAGGCAGTATTAGCCATTCATTTTTTTTTCTTTGTTAAGCACCTTTAAATTTGGGGGCTACGTGTAGTTCTGTAAGCAAATAGAGTAGAGGGTCCCCAGAGAAAAAGAACCAAGCATAGCTTTCTTGACATAAGAGAAGATATTTTTGGCCTAAGACATTTTGTGATCTAAGCTTGGCCACAATGCTTGTCCTTGAACAGGTCCCAGCAATTAATAACATTAAGGGAACAAAAGAATGTAGGAACAAAGGTCTGTTATCAGGCAACAACAGTAACAATAGTAAAGATAATATATCAGTTGTAAAAACCCCCAGTTCTGTTTCAATGTTAAAGATTAGCCTGAAGTGCTCAACCACCAGATCAACTGGAAATTAAGTGAGGATGATGTTGACCTATTCTGACCCTCCTGACTTCAATCAGCTAAAGCTTAGACTCTGAATATGAGTCCCTTCGTGAATATACATGTAAGAGCTTCCCCAACTTTGCTGTTCAGAGAGATGTTGCTTTGGGAAAGATCCCTGGTGCTCTCCTTACTTGCTGCAAGTAATAATTCCTTCCTTCTCTTGATCTTTCACTTAGTTGTGTCTTTTGGCCTGACTCCCACAAAGAGGCAAACCCAGTTTTGTGATAACCATTCCATAGCATTTCTATATGAATTTTAAAGTCAACTTAGTAATTTTTACCAAGACAAATATCCTGCTAGGATTTTGATTGTGAATTTGTTGATCACAGTATTGATCCTTCAGGCCATGAGTATGGTATATCTCTCCATTTATTTAGGCTTTCTTTAATTTCTTTCTGTAACATTTTATAATTTTAATGTATATATTTTACATTTTGTCAGATTTACCTCTAAGTATTTAATAACTTTGATCTTATAAGTGGCACAGTTTTTCATTTCAATGTGTGAATATTTATTGCTAGTAATATCAAAATACAATTATTCTTATGTATTGATCTTGTTTCTACATGCCTGATAAAACTTATTTACTAGCTTTAATATAAAGCTGAATAGAAGTACTGAAAGACATCCTTGATTTCTGTCATAGGGGAAAGCATTCTCTCCTGATCATAGGGGAAAAACATTCCTTCTTTCATCATGATGTATTATGTTAGCAGTGGGATTTTTTTTAATGGGGGTATAGTTGCTTTGCAATGTTCTGTTTTTGCTGTACAAAAAGATGAATCAGCTATATGTATACATATATTCCCTCCATCTTGGAACTCCTGACCAACACCCCATCCCACCCATCTAGGCCACCACAGAACACTGAGCTGAACTCCCTGCCCTATACAGCAGGTACCCACTAGCTATCTGTTTTAAACATATATATATGTCAATGCCAATCTCTCAGTTCATCCCATATCCCCCTTCACATACCCCCCACACCGTGTCCACTTGTCCGTCCTCTACGTCAGTGTCTCTATTCCTGCCCTGCAAATAGGTTCATCTGTACCATTTTTCTAGATTCCACATATATGCATTAATATACATATTTGTTTTTCTCTTTCTGACTTAATTTATTCTGTATGACAGACTCTAGGTCCATCCACATCTCTACAAATGACCCAATTTCATTCCTTTTTATGGCTGAGTAATATTCCATTGTATATATGTACCACATCTTCTTTATCCATTCCTCTGTTGGTGGACATTTAGGTTGCTTCCATGTCCTCACTACTGTAAATAGTGCTACAATGAACATTGGAGTGCATGTGTCTTTTGAATTATGGTTTTCTCAGGGTATATGCCCACTAGAGGGATTGCTGGGTCATAAGGTAATTCTATTTTCAATTTCTTAAGGAATCTCCATACTTTTCTCCATAGTGGCTGTATCAATTTACATTCCCACCAACAGTGCCAGAGGTTCCGTTTTCTCCACACCCTCTTCAGCATTTATTGTTTGTAGATTTTTTGATGATGGCTATTCTGACTGGTGTGAGGTGATACCTCATTGTAGTTTTGATTTGCCTTTCTCTAATGATTAGTGATGTTGAGCATCCTTTCATGTGTTTGCTGGCAATCTGTATATCTTCTTTGGAGAAATGTTTATTTAGGTCTTCTGCCCATTTTTGGATTGGGTTGTTTGTTTTTTCGATATTGATCTGCATGAGCTGTTTGTATATTTTTAGAAATTAATCCCTTGTCAGTTGCTTCATTTGCAAATATTTTCTCCCATTCTGGGGGTTGTCTTTTCATCTTGTTTATGTTTTCCTTTGCTATGAAAAAGCTTTTAAGTTTAATTAGGTACCGTTTACTTTTGTTTTTATTTTCACTACTCTAGGAGGTGGGTCAAAAAGATCTTGCTGTGATTTATGTCAAAGATTGTTCTGCCTATGTTTTCCTCTAAGTTGTTTATAGTGTCTAGGCTTACATTTAGGTCTTTATTCCATTTTGAGTTTATTTTAGTATATGGTGTTAGGAAGTGTTCTAATTTCATTGTTTTACATGTAACTGTCCATTTTTCCCAGCAACACTTACTGAAGAGGCTATCTTTTCTCCCTGTATATTTTTGTCTCCTTTGTCATAGATTAGGTGACCATAGGTATGTGGGATAATCTATTGTCTTTCTATCCTGTTCCATTCATCTATATTTCTGGTTTTTTGCCAGGACCATACTGTCTTGATTACTGTAGCTTTGTCATGTAGTCTGAAGTCTGGGAGCCTGATTCCTTCAGCTCTGTTTTTCTTTCTCAAGATTGCTTTGGCTATTCAGGGTCTTTTGTGTTTCCATATAACTTGTAAATTTTTTTGTTCTAATTCTGTGAAAAATGCCATTGGTATTTGATAGGGATGGCAAGACTGTTACAAGAGACAAGGAAGGACATTACATAAGGATCAAGGGATCGATCCAATAAGAAAACATAACAATTGTAAATATTTATGCACCCAAAATAAGAGCACCTCAATCCATAAGGCAAATGCTAACAGCCATAAAAGGAGAAACCGACAGTAACACAGTAATAGTGGGGAACTTTAACACCCTACTTACACCAATGGACAGGTCATCCAGACAGAAAATAAATAAGGAAACGCAAGTTTTAAATGACACAACAGACCAGATAGACTTAACTGATATTTATAGGACATTCCATCCGAAAACAGCAGAATACACTTTCTTCTCAAGTGCACATGGAACATTCTCCAGGATAGATCACATCTTGCATCACCAATCAAGCCTTGGTAAATTTTAAAAAACCAAAATAGTATCAAGCACCTTTTCTGACCACAATGCCATGAGATTAGAAATAAATAACAGGAAAAGAAACTGTAAAAAAACACATACACAGTGAGGCTAAACAATATGTTACTAAATAAGCAAGAGATCATTGAAGAAATCAAGAGGAAACCAAAAAATACAAAGAAATAAATGACAACAAAAACACAATGACCCAAAACCTATGGGATGTAGCAAAAGCAGTCCTATGAGGGAAGTGTACAGCAATTCAATCCTACCTCAAGAAACAAGAAAAATCTCAAATAAACAACCTAACTTTACACCTAAAGCAACTAGAGAAAGAAGAACAAACAAAACCCAAAGTTACTAGAAGGAAAGAAATAATAAAAATCAGAGTAGAAATAAATGAAATAGAAATGAAAAACACCATAGCAATAATCAATAAAACTAAAAGCTGGTTCTTTGAGAAGATAAATAAAATTGATAAACCTTTAGCCAGACTCACCAAGAAAAAAAAGGAGAGGATTCAAATCAATAAAATTAGAAGTGAAAAAGGAGAAATTACAACTGACACCGCAGAAATACAGAGGACCATAAGAGACTACTACAGGCAACTACATGCCAATAAAATGGACAACTTAGAAGAAATGGAGAAATTCTTAGAAAGGTACAAGCTTCCCAGACTGAACCAGGAAGAAACAGAAAATATGAACAGACCAATCACAAGTAATAAAGTTGAAACTGCAATTAAAAATCTTCCAACAAGCAAAAGTCCAGGACCAGATGGCTTCACAGGCAAATTCTATCAAACAGTTAGAGAAGTACTAACACCCATCCTCCTCAAACTCTTCCAAAAAATTGCAGAAGAAGGAACACTCCCAAGTTCATTCTACGAGGCCACCATCACCCTGATATCAAAACCAGACAAAGATATCACAAAAAAAGAAAATTACAGGCCAATATCACTGATAAACATAGATGCAAAAATCCTCAATAAAATACTAACAAACAGAATCCAACAACACATTAAAATGATCATACACCATGATCAAGTGGGACATCCCAGGGATGCAAGGATTCTTCACTATATGCAAATCAATCAATGTGATACATCATATTAACAAACTAAAGAGTAAAAACCATATGATCATCTCAATAGTTGCAGAAAAAGCTTTTGACAAAATTCAACACCCATTTATGATAAAAATTCTCCAGAAAGTGGGCACAGAGAGGACCTACTTCAACATAATAAAGGCCATATACGACACACTCACAGCAAACATCATTCTCAATGGTGTAAAACTGAAAGCATTTCCAGTAAGATCAGGAACAAGAAAGGATGTCCACTCTTATTCAACATAGTCTTGGAAGTCCTAACCACGGCAATCAGAGAAGAAAAAGAAATAAATGGAATCCAAATTGGAAAAGAAGAAGTAAAACTGTCACTGTTAGCAGATGACATGATACTATACATAGAAAGTCCTAAATATGCCACAGAAAACTACTAGAGCTAATCAATGGATTCGGTAAAGTAGCAGGATACAAAATTAATGCACAGAAGTCTCTTGCATTCCTATACACTAACAAGGGAAGATCAGAAAGAGAAAGTAAGGTAACAATCCCATTTACCATTGCAAAAAAAGAATAAAATACCTAGGAATAAACCTACCTAAGGAGGTAAAAGACCTGTACTCAGAAAACCATAAGACACCGATGAAAGAAATAAAAAGTGACACAAACAGATGGAGAGATATACCATGTTCTTGGATTAGAAGAATCAATATTGTGAAAATGACTATGGCAGCACGAGTTTTGTAGATGTCTTTATCAAGTTTAAGTAAGTTTCTTTCAATTCCCAGTTTGTTGGCAGTTTTACTAGCAATGGAGTTTGGATTTTGTCAATTGCATTTCTGTGTGTCTATTGGGATGATCGTGTATTTTTTTCTGAACGTTGGTTAGTTATCAAATATGCAAACAACCTTTCCTTCTCAGATAAAATCCACTTGTTCATGATATATTCAACTTATGTATTATTGGATTTGGTTTACTACCATTTTATTAAGGATTCATTTTTCATATGTATTCTTAAAGGATATTGTGTAGTTGTTTTATTCTTTTTTGTTTTTTTGTTTGTTTTTAAATGCTGGTGTCATCAAATGAATTGGGTAGTATTCAGTCCTCTTCCGTTTTCTAGGGGAGTTTATGTAGAATTGATATTATTTCTCCAAATGTCTGGTAGAATTTCCTGGTGTTTTCTTTGTGTTAAGAAATGCAAATTCAATGCAAATTCAATTCTTTAATAGATATAAGGCTTTTAAGCTTATCTAGGTTTTCTTGAGTGAGCCTTTAATAGTTTATGTTATTCAAGGAATCTATTTTCTCTCAGTAGTCAAATATATTGGCATAGAGTTGTTTATAATATTCCCTAAATATATCTACTGAATCCGTAGTGATGTCATCTCTCTTTATTCCTAATTTGTGTTTTCTCTCTTTTTTCTTGGTTAATCTAGTTAGATGTTTATCAATATTATTAGTCTTCTCAAAGAACCAACTTTTGGTTACATCATTTTATCCTGTCTTGCATTTGTTTCAGGCATCCTTCTCTGTCCCTGTTAATCCATCTTGACCAGAAGAAGAGGTCTCAGCATGTGTGTTTTATAATTGATTTGAATCCTTTCTTGATAAAGTCAGGAAATAAATTCACACCCACTCAACACATTCACATACGTGCACATATACACACACACACAAGTAAATGGACAAAATCTAAATAACTATTCTCACCATGTAATGTCTTTTATTCTCATTCAGCTTAATGCTGTAATGCTAACTTCTATTACTCCTGGACCTCTGTATTTTACTTGCCCTGTCCAATTCAAACTAATACCATATTATGTCACCTCAACTTTTCATTTGCCCTCAGAACACATATTAATAGGTATTTGTCACTCTAGACTACTGTTTAAGCCAACAACATGTCATACCCTTTAGGTCTGTCATTTCCCAGAACCAGTTTTCTCAATATGTCTTATGCCATTTGCCCCCAAACCTGACCTAAATGTGCCTATCCTGACTGCAAGAATTTTGACAATATCTATAAAATATAATGATATTAAGAAAATTTTAATTCTGAGAAAGAGCACATATACAATTTAGGGGGGCAGAAAGAGTATACAAGAAGACAACCGCAAAGGGCAAAAATGCAGAAATAGTGTTTTCAACTAATGACAATATAATTTAATGTAATTTTTTATCCTTTATAAGTGAAACCGAGTAGGACCCTTTGGGGCTCCTGGGCATGGAAGCCTTTCTGTGTCCCCCGTTCCTTATCTTTAGGGAAAAGACTCCAGCCTCCATGACCTTCCCTAAGTCCCAAAGGGCAGATTTGAACAGTTGCTACAAGGAAGGGAGGGGATGCAGAGACAAGGGAGGAGTAGCCAAAAAATAATAGTCCAGGCCTGGGACAGTGTCCTGGTTCCACCTCAAGGGATACACATAACAATATCTTTGAGCCTTTACAGAACTAAAACCCCCAACAAATGGATGATGTCAGCATTCTTCATTCCAGAGAAGACCACCTGAGGCCAGATTAAAGGAGTGCAGGTCCTACACACACCCTAATCTTATCAGCAACCCCACCCTTGAACCATTGCTATAAAACTCCTCCCTCGTTTGAACACAGTTTTTGAGGCAGGAGGCTGCTGTGTCCCCCTTCGCCTGGCAAAACAATAAAGCTATTCTTTTCTACTTCACCCAAAACTCTGTCTTCAATATTCAATTCAGCACCAGTGCACAGAGGCTGAGTTTTCAGCATCATAAGTACTATTACTAGCATGATTTTTTTTTTTTTTTTTTTTTTTTTTTTGCAGTATGCGGGCCTCTCACTGTTGTGGCCTCTCCCGTTGCGGAGCACAGGCTCCGGACGCGCAGGCTCAGCGGCCATGGCTCACGGGGCCAGCCGCTCCGCGGCATGTGGGATCTTCCCAGACCGGGGCACGAACCCGTGTCCCCTGCATCGGCAGGCGGACTCTCAACCACTGCGCCACCAGGGAAGCCCACTAGCATGATTTTTAAATGTCAAACTTTTTGTGGAAAAGTTATGTGATGCTATTAAATTCAAAAGAACAGCATGTTCATGTTCATTATTCATATTCTCTGAAGGAATACTGACTTTGAAAAATATGAGATTTTACATAAGTGCTGCCATATTGTTCTATTCTTAATGGAAATGTATCCATGTTTTATCTCAAAGATTTTTTAAATAAAATGTTTTTTGAAAATAAATAATACCCCAATTAGATTATATAAATCTATATTTACCTAGTCATGTATGTCTAATTACAATTTAGGAGCATATATCCAAAGCCAGAAAGAAAAATCTGTTTATTCCCAAAATGGTCTTTGAAGTTGGTGAACTATTTCATTCAAATATATTGTGAGGACACTTATCATCCTACTCAGTTCTAGACAAATTCAGTGACAGCTTTCCAAATCTTTTATAGAAAATATACAACAATCTTAAACATAGGCCCATCCCTCAGTAAGAATATAATCTGATTTCTTTCCCATGCAGAGTTAGTAGCACCCTCATCTCTATCCCCAGTGGCACTTTGAACTGTCAGGGAGGAAAAAGATTTCCTCTACTCTTCTAGGTTCTTCCGGCTGGTCTAAGAATTAACTTGACATAGGACAGATTAACAGGAGAAAACCAAACAAAGTTTAATAACATATATACCTAAGAAATCCAGGAAAACTGAGTAACTCACAAAAATGGCCAAAGTCCTTACCTCAAATACCTTCCTCACCTAAAAAGGATGCTAGGGTGGGGAGAGTCAGCTTTGGGAGGTTAGCAGTACTGGCAACTGGGTGACTGTGATGCAGATTTAAGTCTTGCCTTCTCCATTGGTAAGACTTTTGAGAGACTTGGTCATCTTCCTCTTCCAGGACAAATAGGGAGACACCCTTACAAATGGGAATTTCCCTTACAAATGTAAATGTTTCTTACAAAAGGGCAACTCCTACTTGGTGTTCAGAGCCTTTCAGAGTGCCACTTCTCAGAATGTAACCGGCTAAAAACGATTAATATGCTAAAGAGATATATTTTAGGGTGGCAAATTTTCCTCCCCTGCAGAACAAATTCTTTCTATTTCAAAAGTGCTTGCTTGACTCTATAGTTTATGTTTTGTTTTTGTTTTTAAGTAGTGAGAAATAACTCTCCCCAACTAGATTAGAACCTCTTTAAAGGGAGGGAACATGTTTATTTTCATCTTTATCCTTATGCCCTGCAGGGTGTCTGGCCTATGTTTAGAGACTCAATAACGTTCTACTGAGTCCATGAATGAATTAGAGGATAAACAAAATAATAAATAGATTTAATATAAATAAAGATATCCTATGGCTTCACAGAAATCCAACATTCACATCTCTTTCATATAAGCACATTGTTTTTCAGGATTTATTTTCTTTTCAGATATAATATAGATATATATGATATATATGATATATATCTTAATAATTAACTATCTCAGAGATACTGTTAATCAGAACTCATTTCTTCCTTCCTAATCAAGTGCATGACTCAGCTCCTAAATTATCCGTGGTAAAAAGGTACTGGATCTAAAACAAAGGTGTCTGAAATTCTTTGACCAAATTTTAGCTCTGAAACTATTCTTAGAAAATGGTGGTTGAGCATCCAAAAAAATCAAGCCACTTTATTTACTTCATTTTTCAAAGTAAATGGATCTGTTTATGTTAATAGAAACTAGAAAATGTCATGAACATTTTTTTTAATATGTGGCAGAGAAAATGCTATTTATTCACCCAATTATTTCATAGTCTCACAAGCACAGCTAAGCTTCACTTCCCAGCCTCCCTGCATCTAGAGACCATCATATGGACAATTCTCTCTGACAGAATGTGAGCAGCTGGGTTGCATCACTTGTAGCCTGAGGAAGTAAAGATCAGATGCGCCTTTTCTGTGCTCTGTGTTCTCCTTCCATAATGTTGGAATAGACTCCAAGATAACAAAGTTGCAAGATGGAAGGTTTTGGGCCTCTTAGCCCCTACCTGGAAAGGAGCTGTGCAGGACAGCAGCTCAAACTGCAACTTGCTATAGCCTTAGCAGGAAGTACATCTTTGTTATTTAAAGCCACTGAGGTAAGAGTTTGATTTTTTTTTCCCCTCAGCATAGCTAAAGCTACATTGTCTAATAAATTTAAAACTCACTAATATTAAGTAAAATAACCTCTGCTGTTGGAATAACTATAACTGCAATAAGTATAATTTGAGGGATAAATCCCTTTATTTTTCAGTAATACTTTAGATTTAGTAACTGACTCAATGCCATAGCTTAAAACTTGTTCATATTGTTCACTTTTTTAAAAAGCTATATGATTATATTTTACCTTTTTAATTGGAAATAAAGGTAAAAAGCAAAATTGCAATGGAATAATAATTACTAAAATGTTCCTACAGGGGAAACATTTTCTAAGGGGAAAAATATCACTTTGGGTGATGCTATTCTCACCTCTCTTCCTTCACTGTCATCTTAGTATTATCATAAACATTAATGACACTGACTAAGCTTCTTCCCATTTTTCTACTCCTGTATGGAGGTTTGCCCTCTCCACAGTATTTTACTTTTAATAAATGCCCAGGGAAGTAGATTGTCCAGCTGTGATAACACCTGAACTGAGTCTATATCTCAAGAATGTTTTCTCAATTTGAACACAAAAACAGGATTCTAATCCTTTTTTATGATGAGTAGACATTCACCTTCTAAAAAATCTGATTTTGGTATACCTTTCAGCCAACTTTGACAAAACTCCACAATCTAAATGTGTAATATTATAACACTTCAAAATATAAAGTCAAATCAAAAATCAAAATCTAAGTAAGAAACATCTAAAGTAAAGAGTGATTCATGGTGTTACTTCTAATGTTTTTTGTACATGTATTGATCTAGTTTAAGGTGAGTAAAATGGTAATTATATGATCTTAATTTAAAAGTGTGTTTTCTTCAGAGGAACTTAAATGAATTTCTAGATGCAATTTTATTAATGCTGCAGTTAGGTAATCTTGTCTTTATTTAACTGAAGGACAATTTTAACTTCCAAAAGTATATGACAAGCAATACAAAATACCCAAGATTTCCAAAGACTGAAGTTATGAGCAACATTAATACACGAGGAGTTATATTAGTATATAACGTTGCTAAAATGGGGAAATTGATTAAATCGGAATATAAACAAATAAGCTAGGTCTGTTTCAGATTCTGATTCCAAAGTAAGTTGGATGATTTTATATCAGCCCCCTTGATCAATCTAAATGAGCATCTCTTTATAAAATGAGAGGGGTAAATCAAGACAAACTCTTACAGCAACAAAATCCAAATCTAGCCATAATTTTCTCTCTGGGTCCAAACTGGAAACGACAGAGAAGAAAACAAGCCTAATCATCTCGTTACCTAACTAAATCTGGGTACTACAAGGCAATGGTAGTGATAATAATAATAACAACAACAACAACAATAAAAAATACACACAGTCACACACACAGACAGCTGCACACACTACGCTACACCATGCCTTCTCAATGCCTTGCAGGTGTCAAAGTGAGCTTCTGTAATTCCTCTTTTATTCTTTTGAATTTTTATGTCTTTTAATTTTAATTTACATACAATAAATTTACTTTTTTGGTGTAGAAGTCTATGAGTTTTAATGAATGCATAAAGTCTTAGAACAACCACCACAATCGAGAAACACAACAATTCTATCAGTCAAAGAAAATTTTCCCACGTTGTCCCTTCGTGGTCAACATCTCACACACTCCCAATCCCTAGAACCTGCTACCTACTGATTTCTTTTCTGTGCTTATAGTTTTACCTTTTCCAGAATGTTTATACTGTTGATGACAAATTAATTAATAGTCAGTCTATGAAAGAAGTAGGGAATTTTATTCGAGCCAACCTGAGGGTTATAACCTGGCAGACAGTCTTTCAGAAAGCCCTGAGGATTGTTCCACTGGTTAGAGGTCAAAGCACAGTTATACACGTTTTCAAAACAAAGGGTCACACATCAAAGTAACAGATTGACAGTTTACATAGTCCAGATCTGCACATACAAGGCGAGTAGTGGGTCATCGTGACCCCTTACAGAATTTAGAAAGGAATGTTATCTCTTAAGGAGTTACCTTGCTGGCACCAGGAGAAAATTGCTCTTTTCAGTTGAGCAGGCATTCCTGTGTCTTCTAAGGAGGTCTAGTTAATGTATAATGGAGATGCACAATGCACACTAAAGAGAGATAGTGGGCCAAATGGGCAGAGAAAATTTTATATTCAAAAATTTTCCTATCCTGCCTTAAAAATAACTTTATCTCATATCTTTATACAGGGAGAGAGAGAAGAAAGAGAATGAATTATACAATAGCCCTTTGCGTCTGACTTCTTTCACTTAGCATGATTCATTTGACATTTATCTATGTTATTGGTTTGTATCAATAGTTTATTCCATTTGATTAATGAGCATTACTTCATTGTATGGATATAACATAGTTGGTTCATCCATTCATATGGTGAAGGATACCGATTGTCTCTGTTTTGGGCAATTATAAATAAAGCTGATATAAACATGCACTATAGGTTTTGATGTACACATAAACTTTTGTGTCTCTTAGGTAAATACCTAGTAGTGAGACTGCTGAATCATATGGCACAAATACATTTAACTTTATAATAAACTGCTCAATTGTTTTCCAAAGTAGTTGTACCATTTTGCATCAACAATGAACAATCATTCCAACTGTTTCACATCCTCATCAGAAATGGCTAATGTCAGCTTTTTGTTGTTTTGTTTTGTCTTGTTTTAACTATTCTAACATGTGTACTGGTATCTCACTGTAATTTTAATTTTTGTTTCCCTAATGACATATTATGTTGAGCATCTTCTCATGTGCTTGTTTACCATCCTCATATCTTCTGTGGTAAAAAGTCTATTCAAATATTTTGTCTACTTTTGAATTGGGTGGTTTCTTTTCTTATTTTTGAATTTTGAGTGCTTTTTTTTTTTTTTTTTTTTTTGGTACGCGAGCCTCTCACTGCTGTGGCCTCTCCCATTGCGGAGCACAGGCTCCGGACGTGCAGGCTCAGTGGCCATGGCTCACGGGCCCAGCCGCTCCGTGGCATGTGGGATCCTCCCAGACCAGGGCACGAACCCGTGTCCCCTGCATCGGCAGGTGGACTCTCAACCACTGCACCACCAGGGAAGCCCTTGAGTGCTTTTTATACATCTTGTGACTACTTTTGAATTGTAATTACAGGAGGCAATGGAATCTCCATCCAGGATCTTATCAAGAAACTCTTACTCTCAGGTGGCTTGCTCAGAATATTGTAGTAATCTGTTGTAGCAGTAAATCAAGTCATGTTTTATCTAATCATGCTTTTTTTCTACCTCTACTTCTTTGATGAGAATGTAAATTGGTGTACCTTTTTGGAATTTTGCCAATGTCTACCAAAACTTGAAAATGTATAAACCCTTTGACTTAGTAGTGCTATTTCTTAAAAAATTAGTCAGAGTTACTTAGTGCATCAAAAGTGGACTTATTGATTTAGGATGATGTTCCTTATTGGTGTTCTGAAACCGTTATTGGATAATAAGTTTTAGCAAAATTATATGCATAGATTGATCAATTTTTTAAATAAAAATTATGTGCAGATCTACTCATTCAGTAAATATTTACTAAGTGTCTTCTGTTTGCCAGGAGCTAACTGTGCTATGCACAGTGAATACAGAGATAAGCAACCATGTTCTCAGAAAAAAAAAACAATTACATAAAAATGCATAGACCTTACGGATAGAAAATAAAGTGGCAATTTGAAGGATAGAAAGAAAATCATTATCATGCAAAATATAGCTCTAAGTATCCCAAATATATAAATTAGTTTACATTCTTCTTTAGAGGTACCTGGATAGAAAGGTAAACAAAGAACAAATTATACTATAGTGATTAATGTGAGTATGGAGGAGGGAGCAGCAGGTTCTAGAAGACAATTGTTCGAATCCTAGTTATGTCAGTTTCCACCTGTGTTTAACCTCATCTATAAAATGTAGGTATTACAGTTATTGTGTGAATGAATGAAATATTCCAGGTAAGGCAGCACAATGGCTGTCACATAGTAAGTACAAAATGAATGTTAGCTGCTATTATTATTATTATTATTACTGTTACTGAGCAGGACCCTATGGGGTCTTCCCATGACAGACTCTACCTCCCCATGTCCTCTGCCTGCCTCATGAGTGTAGAAAAACTCTAGTCTCCCAGGCCTCACCTGAGTCAAAAGGCTGGCTCAAGAATTAATGACAGAAGAAATGTAGTAACAAAAAATAGCAGTTGAACCAGGGGAACTGGTAACAATTTAAACAATAGATCAGCCACATAGCAGAGTCACAGAATCTTTAGTTCCTCCCTGAAGGACATATATAACAGTGTCTGATACACATTCCTGAGTTGTTTTGCAGATACTAAAACTTCCACCAAATGGTAGAAATTAACTGCATGATGACCATGAACACGTAGCCTTCAGATTGGCTGGAGCCTGAGAATTGATGTTAACCCTTGTGACACCACCCTGTTACCTCACCATCAACCAACCAGAGCATTGTGCACCAGATGATCACACACCCTGTGACTCTGTCCCTCACCTAGCCTTTAAAAACCCTTCCCTGAAATTTATCAGGGTGTTTGGGTCTTTTGAGCATGAGCCACCCATACTCCTTGCTTGACCCTTGCAATAAACCTTTGTCTGCTCCACACTCCAACATTTCAGTTTGTTTGGCCTCAGTGTGCATTGGGCACATGAATTTGAGTTTGACAACATAACCCTTATCCAAATGAATTAAAAAATGGTAATTTTCAATCAGGCATATCAATGATTTTGTCTGTATCTAAAGTAGACTTTGACTTCTAGGCATTTATTTTTAAAATGTACATTTCTTTACATTATTTATTATTCATTAAAAATGAATATTTTGTGGGGATCATGGCAGTGGGGAGATCATTTGAGATATTCCTCATTAATATTATCTTCCTCCATGAGTAGAAGGATACAAAATTTAACTATTAAAGAAAAATGCTTGAATATTGGAGCAGTAATATTGGCACCCCTGAAATAAAAGACTTGGTTTGCAAATAACAGGAAGGTTGCAAAGTGTTTTGAAATTTTATGGCATCTAATAGCTATAATTAAGGGGTCAGTAATGGCCACAATTGCATATGGATAATATAAGGAAATGAGTCACTCATCCTAATCCTTAATGATATTGGAAAGGAAAGGTTACATACTGGCAAATTTGTTAGCATTTTCCTCACATTTCAAATCTGTTCCTGAAAGATAACTGCAGCTGCTGCAGAGAGAATTCAAAGATAAAAGCAGTCTTAGGTTCTACAAAACTTAAGATAGAGATGTTATCCCTGAGGTCTCCCCTCAATGCCTATGTACAATGCCTCTGCAATTAGCATTGGCAGTTGATTTTATAGACATGAGCTACTGAAAGGACGTGTTGTTGAGTAAGGAAATCCTTTAAACAGAATAAGACAGAAAATTTAAAAAAAAAAAGTAAGGAGGAATAATAATAGGGATTTATAAAGTATGTTTTGATTGCAAACTGGTCACCTAAGAGTGTTTTTGAACTGTTCATTATGTTGTCATGTTGCTAAACTCTTTTGACTTGGAAAAGATAAATAACCACAAGACAAAGAAATTCTTCAAATATTTTCCTAAAATTATTGACTTGTGCTATTTAGAGCAACTATTAAAATGTTTCTATTATTTCCCCCTTTTTTACCCCTTTACCTTTATTTTCACTTTAGAAGGAAAAGGAAAGTGGTTGTTAATGTGACATCAGAGACACAGTTTCAAAGATCTGTCCCCTGTGGTCTTCCACTCCCACTTGCTGTCTCTATAATTCAGGAAGAAACAAGGCTACCTGTTTCATTCCAGCAACTTGACAGCTCTCCTAGTTGAGCTAATAAATTGTAAAGTCACTCTTAAGCACATTAGACAAAGAATACAGTTGTATATCTTGCTTCTGAGATTCTTAATAATTAAACTTGAATGTGTGCTGTCACAAAGACTTTTCTCCTTTTAAATCTCTTTGAGTTTACTTTCTTCAAATGAAGTTAAATTTTCAAGAATGTTTATACCCTTAATTGAAAACTCCTTAAAGACAGGAGCTGTTTAATCTTTTTATATCCTCTGCACCTAACACAGTGCCACCCACATAGTCAGTGCTCATCAAGTATGTAAGGTAAGGAAAGAGCAGGAAGAGAGAGGAAAGGAAAAGGGAGATTTTCTACAGTGAGATAATAACTGGATAGTGCAATTCCCTGAACTTTACACCTGTTTTGTTTGAGAATTCTAAAAATTAAATTGAACTTTGTTTAATTTAGCCATAATATGAATTTATTTAAAATTATATAAAATTTAGCATACCTGAGCCAATATGTAGCTCCAGGGAATATTTAGTATTATGTTGTAGTCCCTGTCCTTCATGTCATTATTCCTAAAAGTATCATTTATTGGAATCACCATTACTTCATTTTTTAAAAATAAAATGTTTGGACATTTTTTTAAATATAAAAATTATGCATGCTTAGCACTTGGAAAATGTAAAAAACCTATTTTAAATATATATTCAAAGAAAATATAAAACAATCTAAGCTTATCCATGAATGGGGAGCAGAATTTACTACCCCAAAATATGCCTCTTTGGCATAAGGATTATCTTTAGCTTGTTGTTTTTAAGAAATAGCAGACATAGGAGAAGCTCTGAAAATGTAGTAGGAGCTTACCCTTTTACAAGAGAAATTTATAGTTGTAAGGGAAATCCCCATTTGTAAGGGTGTCTCCCTCTCTGTACCAGGAGGAGGAGGATGAATAATATCTAGAAACTCTTATCACTGGAGAAGACACTTAAAACTGTTATAATAATCATACTCTTTTTCACTTTGCTTTCTCTGAAAATTTCCCATAACTAGCCTTTCCCTACCCCCAACATCTTTCTTTTACTTTTGCCTGAAGATGGTATTTAAGGTGGTAGTTTGGGTCACTTCAGGGAGTTACTCAGTTTTCCTGGATGTCTCCTTTATATACAGGAGGTATACATGTTAGTAAACTTCTGTTTGTTTTTCCCATGTTAATCTATCATTTTATTACAGGGAGTCTCAGACAAGAACATAGAGGGATAGAGGGAAAATTATTTTTCCTCATCTACACCCTGTAAACAAAAGAAGGTTGCTCACCGTTCAGTTCTACAAGAATCAAGTCATTAGCCACTGAAATAGCTGATGTACAAGTACACCCTGAAAGGAGTTCAGGATAAAGCATTCTGTGTTTTGTATAATGAGCCCCTACATAGTTAAAATGCATATCTAAGGAAGAATTTCAATGGCCCCAGATTCTTGCATCTTCCCATACCTAGATAAACATGGAAATCATTAACTGAGATATCTGATCCTCATGACTAACAGTAACCTTTTACCAAGATGTGTGTTTGACTATATGTATTTCCCAGACCAAAAAAGAAAAGAAACTCATATACATACTGGCTCCTCACCTGCCTCTTTGGAGCAGTTCCTCAGAAGCTATCTGAGAGGCTGTCTCCTGGACTATAGTCTGGTCCTCGGTAAGTTCCCAAATAAAACTGAAACTCACAGCTCTCACATTGTGAGGTTTTTTATTTTTCCAGTCAATAACCCATTATGCTACTTCCCAAGAATAATCACTATTTATATTTTGATGTATTTCCTTCTTGAAATTTTTTATTTTCCTATTTTTTCATAACTGAGGCTTTCTATATAATTTTATACCTTGACATTTTACATGATATTATACCTAATTATCTTATGTCCCTTTGTAAAATATGGTAGCAATTTACATTCCCACCACGGATAAATGAAAGAAATCTTATCACACACGGAAATTCATAGACTATAATGACATTTTAAATTTTTGCTAAATTGATAGAAATAAAATATATAGTTTTTGTAAATTTCTATTTTTTTTTCATTTTTTAGAAAATACTCATCATTCTACTTTAGCTTCAGAAGACCTAGTGGTTTTCTAAACCACTCTCAAAAGGCAAAACAACTCTCAAAGATTCAAACTTTTAAAAAAAAATTTAAATAATCATTTGATTCATTTCTTTCCAACAGAAGACTGCTTGATTATTGATCATGCAATTTACAGTAGAAACTGGAGTAGAAGTGATTCTAAGAGTCAAATCGCTAATGATCCATATGTATAGTATTTCCATTATCCCATCTCTTAAAGAAAGTTTCTGAACATTCTAGCTGAGTATGTAGAGGTGCTTCTTACTGATGCATGTCTCAGTACCAAGTGGAACTCAATTAAAGAAGATGGCAATAAAGAGCTTAGTGTTAAGACAGGAGCTGGCCACTTCCAGAAGAGGGTATGAACCTTCCTTTTGACTGTATGCCAAACAAATCAACTGTTTTTCTTGTCCAAGAACAATTACTTAACTTGGGCAAGATTACTGTTAATTTATGGAATCTGGTAGTATCTTATGTCATCTTGGGAATTTAGGAGTTGTCTTTGAGGCCATTGATTAAGTTAAGAAAAGAATTCTACTACTTCAGTTCAAAATCTCTTTCCTCTGGTTCCCAATCACATGTGAAAAAAATATGCATATAAATTCTGATATTTGGTAAGAGGGGTAGATTCATTAAAACTGAAAATTATTGATTTTTAATTTCTAGTAAGATCTAGGCAACAACAACAAAAAAGGAGGCAAAAAATGATAGCATGAAAGAGTCACGTTGGAAATTTCTTCCATTTAGCAAGATGAATAGGTTGAGTCACATAAAATTGCCAATATTCAGCTGTTTTTAACCTATAGAAACAACAATTTCATATTATTCAACCTGAAATACTAGTAAATATTATTCTTAAAGACAGGATTCTTGATTGCTGATGCCAACTAAAGGGGCAGGAAACCATTCATTATATAATAGCAAGAGTATATGTTGCATCATTATCATTAGCAATTATTAATAATTATTGTATATTGAGAACATTATAAACTTAAAAAATGTATTCAAAGAAGAGAGAAACAGAAGTGTTGCTAGTTATACAAGTTTAAATGTCATAAAACATTGATTATTGAAACTGTCCCTTTACTGATTCCCTAAGCCCTGCTATTGGCCCACATGCCCTACCTATGCTCTTATAGGTGCTGTAATTTCTTCTCTATTTGACTATTTATTGCTCTTATCACTTTGTATTACAAATGCATGTATAACTGTAAGCTCTCTGAGGGCAGGCTCCAGGTTGTCATGCCTAGCATTTTCCCAAGCACCAATAGGTGCTCAATTATATTTTGAGGATTGATAAACTGACAGAAACTGGAAAAATAATTTTGCTGTCCTAGATTATTTTTATTTTATTATTATGGAGAGAATTCACTCAGCTCAGAATAATACAGATTTAAGGTGAGAGAATGCAATCTAGGTTTCAGCTAACACCATTAAACTGTAATATGCATCATTGTAGCATCTTAGATTCAATGAAATATAGTAAATTAAAGCGAAAAAGTTTAATATGATAAAATGAAACCCCCCACATCCTTTTAGTGTCCTGGAGTCCAGGCTCTGTTGATGTCATTTCACAACATTTCTTAGTTCTTTGTGATCCGTGACTCAGGCTGTGGCATAGCCCATGAGCTAAGGCAATGGTGCTTTAGTCCCGGCAGATCGTGGAGAACTCATACATTACAAAGAACAAGGTCAATTATTTTTTTACTGCCTGGTTTCTATGGCATATTCTTGTTTCCTGTCGGGTCATAACATCAGCATTGTCATGTCTATTAAATTTCTTAAACCAATCTGGTAATAAAAATAAGCCAAAGAATTCAAATGGTAATTTCCTTCAAGATTGTTAACTCCCTGGAATTACATGCCTTTCGGTTTGCACAAATGGTCTCCAAATATAAAAAGGACTATTTAAATGAAAAATCCAAAAGAGCAAAACCATTTCCTCCAAAAATATCATTACTATAATATCATTTCTAGTTTTTATTGGGTTCATGGAGAGCCTTGCTGTGTTTTGTAAAGAGAGCCACCAATCCAGTGTTGTCTTCAGTAGAATGAGGATATTGGATCATATATTCTCGAAATTGTTAGTTCAGAACTTTCTTGATTCTGTGTTTCTACATCTACCACGTGGTGAATATCACAGAGACAAAAATGTCTGAATTCCTAACTGAATGTTTTAGTTTTCAAATGTTTTCTGTCATGCAATTAGCTCAAATATATGAGAAAATAAAAGAAAAGTGAAGGTTTGGAGTCAACAGTCTTTGAATAGATCATATAAGGTCATTTCCTAGGATAACTGACATTTTACTAAAGAGAAACTGTTATCATTTGGGATTCAAGAATCCTGGGTTAGAGTCCTAGCTCTCATACTCATTAGCTGTGTAAACTCAAGCAAGAGAGAATGGTTACTAAAGTCTGTTTTATAGGTGAAAAAACTGAGTCTCACTGAGATTAAGGGACTTAATCACTCTCTTCTTAATTCACAAATTCAAATAAAATAATTGTTACCTATAATATTGTTATCTGTAATATCAAGGTATTATTTTTATTTTCTGTGACTTGTTACTTTTGTTCCTACATTATTAATGTAAATTATGTTACCTGTAAATATTAGTCTAAATCTAAGGTATTATCATTATTTAATTATTATCTCTGCTAGGCTAAGGTCAGACCAACTGACCTTTGATTGGAGAATCAAATATGAGGAAAAATTTTAATCTTGACTTACAATCAATGTTTTTATGATTACTACATTATTGTAGCTTTTTGCCCAAGTATGATGATGCACAGAAATCCACATGCAAGCCTCCAGGAGATGGTACTGAGAAGATCCTCAACTTTGCCTCATTAAATGAGAATCATAAAGACCAGACACTGACTCCAAATAAATGTTATGGACTTTCTAGGAAACTATTCCTATTCAAGTGAGTTTTAGAAAAATAATGCCTCTTAATAAACTTGCATTACATCAAAATATCTCTTAATAAAGTTCATTAAGATGTGAAGGCAATATTTCACTCGAAATAATTTTTAAACATATTTTTTAGACACAAGTATTTTCTTCTCCCTGGATTCCTGCACCTTATTATTTTTTCCTAGTATAATAGCTACCTGTAAACCATCTCGGGAAAATCTAGTTTATAAATTTCACTTCCTAGAAATAATAAAAAGAGGAAATCAGCTGTTCAAATCTCCTGAGTTAATTTCCCAAAACTATTCCTTTGGTATGACACAAATCTTATTATGATATTCCCTCTAACATTATATTTCCTGCAGTGAATAATATACATAGGAAATTCCAATGCACATAGAGAAAGGCAGAAATGAAAAATATCTTTTTGATATGGAAGATGTATATTTTGGAAGTAGCATCACATAGAGTTCCTCCTCGGCAATGAACATCTGCTTCCTTTCATTATGATTGTGTTACAATTTCAAATGGCCATAAGACAGCATTGCCATATATTGGAAATGCAAGTGTTCAAGAAATATTCTCCAATACTCCCTATAAAAGTATGGTCAGGAAATAATTTTTCAAATGATATATGAAAAACAAAGAATAAATAAATATGAGGAACCAACACTTAAATGTATACTAAATACATGATTTCTTAGAACCAAATTTATTGCCCAGTATTTCAATGATTTAAGAAGAAAGCAAACAATTAGTAAAATAATTTTAACTTTAAGAGCATGTAAGAATATCTAAGCTTATTCCATTCACAAAAGGTAAAATTTATACAAGAGAGAATTTTACAATGTGTTTGCTAAAAGGATTATCAAAGTTATGTCTTCTACTTCTGAAGCAAATTTGGGCTTAACTTAAAGCACCTGATAACCTTGTCTTTTAAAAACTGGAACAATTTACCTAAAGCTGCTACATAATTTTCACTCTCAACTTGTTTGAGGAGATTTGTTTAAATACTTGATTGCAGAGACTTTTGGCAATCCTACAGAAGGATAGATGATATAAATTACTCCTTTTTCTCTTATTCTAGAGTAGCATGTTAAATCCCAATCTCCCCATGCCCTCCCTATCTGTACCTCACATTACAACCCATCCAAAGCAGTTACCAGTCCCCTAACACTTGCCATGTGTTCCCACCTCTGTGCCTTTTTCATGTGAGTTCTGTCTGGACAGCTCCTTAACCCATTTCTCACTATTCTATACTCCAATGCCATCTCAAAAATTCCTTTGCCATGCAGCCATCCTAGATTTCTTCTCCTCTCCAATTGTAACCTGATATGATTACTGTCTCCTTGAAACCCTCATGTCATTTTGAACCTTTCTAAGGTACTTACAGTCTCATGCTTCTATTGTGTTATGGTTAACTGTGCATTTTTCTTAGATCCACTCCCCATTATATTCATAACAAATTCACTCATGTTCAACATGTACAATATCAAATGAGTATTCTCTATGTATAGACTGTGTATTATGATCTGACTCAATAAAGACAAATATGACATTATCCTGGCCTCATGAAATTTACCTTGAAGGCATGACCCGCTCATTTTCTTTACCTTTCATGGTTTGCACAGTATTGTGCATATTTCAGTGATACAACAGATATTGTATAATTTAAGTCATTACAACTTAAGTGTTGATAACATACAAAAAATAAGAAATGTAGTTGACCATTTTGTATCTTATGTAAAAACCATTAATACCTGATGTAAAATCAATGCTCTTCCCTAAAATTGATATGGTAAAAGTACTTACTAACCCTAACTTTGGGGATGCTACCTAATATGGAAAAAAATAGCCTGGAATGTTACACAGGTTAATTTTTAAAAATGTTTATTTTTACAAGACTGTTCTATCCTACAGGCAAGATCAAACTTTTAACATCATTAATGATTCCTTAAACACATTACATTTTAAAAAGCACCCTCTGGGGCTTCCCTGGTGGCTCAGTGGTTGAGAGTCTGCCTGCCGATGCAGGGGACACAGGTTCGTGCCCCGGTCCGGGAAGATCCCACATGCCGCAGAGCGGCTGGGCCCGTGAGCCATGGCCTCTGAGCCTACGCATCTGGAGCCTGTGCTCGGCAATGGGAGAGGCCATGACAGTGAGAGGCCCGCGTACCACAAAAAAAAAAAAAAAAAAAAAAAAAAAGCACCCTCTGGGTCACATTATATGTTGTTGTATAAAACAGAATGGGGATAAACTCAATTCCAGTCTAATCATAGAAACCCCAGAAATTAAAACTCTTTTCGAATAATTCACAGATACATGTACTTTATAAAGTTATTTTTTCATGCATAAGCACACAGAATTGAAGTTGCAATAAAGACAAAATATCTGGCAAATTTAAATTTGGGGATAATTTCAATTGTTCATGAGTATTCCCTCCCTCCGTAATTTGCATATGATCATATACAAGGCGTTTATTCCAGAAAGTCCCCTGAACATCACTTTTACTTAATGTTGAATTATCTAGCTTGTGAAGGCCAAAGAAATTATGAATACCGATAGGTGCTTCCAAAAAATTACCTACCAAATGTAATGAGAGACAATTTCACATGTATATAAGGCCACAGTTTCCAGACTAAACAGAAAGATAAAAATAGCATAAAATAACTAACCTTTTGAGAAAAGTATTTTTCACTTCATTAATCAGGTCATGTGTCAAAAATTACACACATATGCGCACGTACCCCATGATCAAACTATTGAGAAATTTTAAAACAAAGTTCTTTACATACCCCAAACAGGGCTATAAAGAGGCCTTTCCACCCTATAATTTGAATGTACTCCAAGTCAAATCTTGGGATCTTTTGCTCAAACCGCCACTATGTTTACATCAGATTATCAGATTGTAATAGGAAATTACTCTCTTGGTAGGAATAAAGTATTTTCCTAAGCACAGCTACCACTTTGTTCCAGATGAAGTGAAGCCAGAACCCATTGTTTTAAACTAACATACACCCAAAAAATGGCAAGATTGTGAAATGACTGCACTTATTTATTAAAAAGTTATTTTATTCTGGCATAACAATGATTTATTTCTAAAACATTAAGTGAAATCTATTTTTCAAACCAAATAGATTTTACTACCCATTAAACAGAAGCAAGGAATTGTTAAGGAAAGTTCTATTTTCCTTATTTTCTGTGATAATGATTGTGCCAAAAAGCACATCCAGGAGTTTCTGGTAGATAATAAATTAGAGTGTGTGTGTGTGTGTGTGTACACATTCACACCAGAGCGATGGCATGTGGCAACTTAAAATCTTTTCCTGTTACTGAACAGTTTCCACCTTGCACGATTTTGCCCTAAAATGGTTCTTCTGATGCTGTTATGGATGTTGGTGTAAATTTTTGAGTTAGGACAAGTACATATTTTCTGTAAAGACAGAGAGAGTATATATTTTAGGATTTGAGGGCCACTTATGATCTCTGTTATATATCCTTTGTTTTCTTAAGAACCTTTTAAAATGTGAAAACCATTCTTAGCTTTTTGGCTATTCAATAATGGGATACAGGGCTTCCCTGGTGGCGCAGTGGTTGAGAGTCCACCTGCTGATGCAGGGGACACGGGTTCGTGCCCCTGTCCGGGAGGATCCCGCATGCCGCGGAGCGGCTGGGCTTGTGAGCCATGGTCGCTAGGCCGGCGCGTCCGGAGCCTGTGCTCCGCAACGGGAGAGGCCACAACAGTGAGAGGCCCGCGTAACGCAAATAATAATAATAATAATAATGGGATACAGGCTGAATTTTCCCCTCGGGGCCTAGTTTGACCCCTTTGAATTATCATTAGGCTGTGGAACATGTTGCAAGAGTATGTAGCAGCAAACGTTTACCAAATACAAAACCTCTGTTCTTATGATTTTTAAATGGAATAAAATCAGCAGACCTGGTGTTGCCTTAGGAGGAGCTTCTGAATTCTGCTTCTTCCATGAGCTTCACTTGAGACAGTAGTTACCCAATCACTTATGAGCTGCACCACGGGGCTCTGCGATCAATGGAAGTTTAACGGATGGAGATTTCCAAAGCTCACTAGCTAAGCTGTATTTACTTTCTCTCTTCTTTCTGTTTCTTTCTGTCTCTTTCTGTCTCTCTCTCCCTCTCTCTGTCACACGCTCACTCACACACCCCCACCCCCGCATCTTTTCATTAAATAGAAGCAGAGCAGCTGTGCGCAATTGTCTTCTACACCTGAGCAAAAGAGCCTTCTCAACTCAGCGATACCTTTAAGCTGCATCTTAAATACATCATTCTAGCCTTAAGGCAATCCATCTCATTTTCTCTTTTTTTTTTTTTTGATATGGAGCATTTTTAAAGTCTTTATTGAATTTGTTACAATATTGTTTCTGTTTTATGTTTTGGTTTTTTGGCCTTGAGGCATGTGGGATCTTAGCTGCCCCACCAGGGATCAAACCTGCACTCCCTGCATTGGAAGGCGAAGTCTTAACCACTGGACTGCCAGGGAAGTCCCCCCATTTGCTTTCTTCTGTACAGATTTCTTGGGTAGACAGGGATTTTTCCATTTCATTGAACAAATATTTATCAAGTGCCTAATATGACCACACCAAGATTCCCAATTTTAATGTGGATACGAATCACCCTGAGATGTCATTAAACCGCAGATTCTGATTTAGTACGTCTGCGGTGGGACCTAAGATTCTGCATTTCTAAGGAGTTCTCAGGCGATGCTGATGCTGAGGGTTTGTGAGCCATAATTTGAGAAGCAAGAACATGAGGAACACAGGTGTGTATACAGATGATTACAACACTACAGTGGTGAGCACTACTTGAGGAAAATGTGCTATGAAAGCATATAAACTTGGACAGAACGCATATTTCAAAATTCAGGAAAAACTTCTTAGAGTATGTAAGAACAAAACTGATTTTCAGAAGAGTAGGCGTGTTGAGGATAAACAGAGGAGTGCAGGTAAGAAGGCAAAGAAAGGAGGAGGGGCTGGAATTCTTGGTAAAAGAAGACCCTGCAAAGCAGATGCTTAGTGGCTATCAGAAAAATCTGTGAAAAACCAGGACAATGGATAATCTAGAAAACAAAACAAGGAGTATTTAAAGGAGAGAGTGAATGACAGTGGTTCGGTTTAGAAAAAGTTGAGAAGTATCCACTAGAAATAACAATGAAGATGTATTTGGTGATCTTGGTGAAAACAATTTTAGTAACTGAGTGGACACAAAAGCTATATTACAGCAGGCTAAGAGTATTTGGTGGTAAGGAAAGCAGAGTGAGCTATGTTGGGTTTCTATGATGTAAGAGACTTCAGGCTGTTTAAATTCTTTTGGAAAGAAGGAGGTAGGGAGAAATTGAAGACACAGGAAAGAGGAAATGATCAGTACATTAATCTCCCTGCAGAGGGAGGAGATGACACCTAGAGCAAAACTGGGAAGATTATTTTAGGAGATTCCTAGATATATTTTATTCTAACAGGAAGAAAGAAATTTCCAAAAATGAGTGTAGACCAAGCCAAATCTCTGTTTATTGGTAGAAAGTTGGAGTTCCCACCTGTGGCCTTTATGATCATTAGAAATTAGGAATTACATTTCTATTCTGAGGGGAAAGGCAATAAGACCCGATGTTTCAAAAGCATGGAAAAGAAATTATGGGAAATGGAAAAGATATTTCATTAACAAAAGGGTAAAAAATGTCCATATGTATTTGATCTCTGAACTGTTTTGTGTTTTATGCTGGAAGAGACCATTGTTGTGACAGTGGTCGGAGTCCTGGCCCGCTTCCACAGTAGCAGGAATCTTGTCTTCCTTTTGTCAAGGTGGAACTCCACCAGGTCCTGGTGTTCTGGATGGATTTCACCCTACATTCCCTGTTCTGAATACTGGAGCCCTTCTTTCACATCCTATTCTTTGGGCCTGGGCTCCCAGGTTATTAGCACAGACCTGAAGCTAACTCAGAGTTTATTATACTCCATGGAACTTGCTTCTCATATATTCTCATTATTTCATGCTTAATCAATTGTATATCTCTACACATATGCGTGCGCTCACACACATACACACACACTTGCGTGTCCTCAAAACTCTCCACTTAGATATCTCCTAGATATCTAGTCAGGGCTGTGAAAAATGTCTACTGGAAAAATCTCTGACCATCATAATTCTAAGGATGATAAATATCCCCAAATGTCCTTGACATTTTGATAAGGTCATACTTACTGTTATGTGCAAGATACACATACTTCCTTTTTTTCATTGGTGGTTGACCAGTAC
Organism: Mesoplodon bidens; assembly: GCF_964165515.1. Taxonomy (NCBI): domain Eukaryota; kingdom Metazoa; phylum Chordata; class Mammalia; order Artiodactyla; family Ziphiidae; genus Mesoplodon; species Mesoplodon bidens. The sequence goes on from NC_138178.1 coordinate 123,204,965, forward strand.
AATCTCTAACCACCCAACCTAACTCTGGAGAAGAATTGCAGAATATTGTATTTTCTCTATAATGCCTGCTTTTGATTCAAGACCACATCTGACAAGGATCTAATAAAATCAGTCAAAGATGTATGAGTGACTTTTCTTTCTGAGAGTGAAAATCTGAACCTTGATTTCTGTTCACAAGTGCTGCTACAAGGCTTTACAGAGGATAGAAAAATTTCTAGAACAGAGTTGAGTTATCTGAAAGAAATTAATTTATGAACTGATCAGATTTTCTTCTACCTGGCTTAGTAGAAAAAAAGTATGGTGGGGCAAAGGGGAGGTTGATGCAGTTTAACATTCAAAGTGTTTTAGGAAAGCAATTGGGCATATTGATTATAAGTGCAGTCCTCATGCACAACTTGACTGATTCTATTATTTAGGAAAATTGGGCTGTTAAGTTAACTGACATTTAGAGTTTTCCAAGTGTTTGGTGATAATAAATAGGAGACTGACTTTCACTTAATTTGATAATTGTTTTTAAATTCTACAGATAAGTCACATCACTGTTGTTTGCCCCCTAGAGCAGACCACTCCCACACACTGTGCTCAGAGGCCTTTGTCTATAACAGTAATTGTTACTAATTTTGTTAATGACCTCCTTTCCCTTACCCCCAAAGGTTAAATTTGCCAGAGCCATTAACTAGATACAATGTCTACTGCCCACTGGATGGTCGCTGTTATATTTTAATGAAATGTATCAAGCCCTAAAATTATACTACGAAGAATTAAAAGAATAAATAACATTAATGACATCACATTTTAAAATATAAATTTCTGGAAAATAGCTATATTTTACACTGTTAATTTGCTTTACTTAACACTGAGTTAGCTTCGGCCAGAAAAATATGCAACTGTGAAATGGATTTCACTGTTTATATCCTCAAGTACAAATACACCCTAATTCCTTGAAGATTCAGATAACTTATTGATATGGATCAAGTTCAATGTTATATGGAAACAGAAAACCCCTTATATTTTACAAAAGTGCTATAAAATTCTGGACATCTCTTTCATCTCCATATATATTCCTCATCCAGGCATTTCCTAAGTTCTAGGAGACATAGATATCCAAAGCAAATAAATATCCAAAGCGAACCGTTGAACCCATGCACAAGCTTCCCACTTTTACTCTTTCAGCAAAGAAAACTGGACTGTCCTCTTCTGACTATGAAATTGTCACTCAAGATCTGTGAGTCCTAAACCTTTGCTGCCCCTAGGTGGGCTTCTGCTGTCAGGGAAACAAGTTTAAACCAAACTTCCTGGAAAGGAAATCCATCAAAGTCTCTCTCCTCTACTTCTCTGCCTGCCTCCTTCTCCCTCTCTCCTCCCTCTTCCCCTCTCACCTCACTCATTCACGTGGGCACACACACAGACATGTTTATGGATGCAGTTTTCTTTTCTTCTACTAAAAATGATTTTTTTTAGCAAGCACTCAAGTATAACACCTAAAACGTGAGAATGATTCTCTGAAGGAACTTGTGGATAGCTATGCTTTGCTGTTCTTTTTTTTAATGCGTGTTTTCCTGATATAGCTATTGTTTTAGAAATCTATAATTAGTAAAGCACACACCCACTATTTTTTTTTCCATCTGCCAGATGCTAAGTTGTGTCTAGAGTCTCACAAAGAACAGAAGCCAACATGGCTCCTTTCATGTGCATTCTTGTTTACCAGAGTGGGGGACAATGACAGCTGAGATGAACAGCCACAGCTTAGGGAAAATGGTTATGTTTCTTGTTTCTGGGCTATGATCAGGAAAAGCCCAGGGATAAAACATAAAACAGTTTCAAAAAATGGTGGCTCGGGGGCTTCCCTGGTGGCGCAGTGGCTGAGAGTCTGCCTGCCGATGCAGGGGACACAGATTTGTGCCCCAGTCCGGGATGATCCCACATGCCACGGAGTGGCTGGGCCCGTGAGCCATGGCCGCTGAGACTGCACGTCCGGAGCCTGTGCTCCGCAATGGGAGAGGCCACAACAGTGAGAGTCCCGCGTACCGCAAAAAATAAAAATAAAAATAAAAAAAATGGTGGCTCGCTGTTCATTTAATTTTTTCAGAATCTACCATGGTGAATTTTAAGTGTTAAACACTGTCTATCTTTAACAGTGTTATCTTTAGTTACTGAAGCAACTTCTCCTGAACATAAGCTAGTCTCGGGCTACAAATGTGATGACTGAAGTTAAACGTGTCCTTTCAACAATTAGCACTCTCTTTAGTAAAAGAAGATATTTGAAATGATAACTTGGGGAAAAAATGTGTTCCTTATAAGGGTTACTGATGGGACAGGAGTGTAACTTTCAGGTACACGTGATGGGAATTTAAGAAGAAAATGGGGCTTCCCTGGTGGCACAGTGGTTGAGAGTCCGCCTGCCGATGCAGGGGACACGGGTTCGTGCCCCGGTCCGGGAAGATCCCACATGCCGCGGAGTGGCTGGGCCCGTGAGCCATGGCCACTGAGCCTGCGTGTCCGGAGCCTGTGCTCCAGAGGCCACAGCAGTGAGAGGCCCGCGTACCGCAAAAAAAAAAAAAAAAAAAAGATCCTCCCAAACCTCCCCCTTTAACTATCGTCCAGTGTATGAGCCCGCTGGAACACTTGTTTCTCCACTCTTAATTACAATTATATTACTTTCCTGTAAGTGGTTCATTATAACATCATTAGTGGGACTTCCCTGGTGGTCCAGTGGTTAAGACTCTGCACTTCCACTGCAGGGGGCACGGTGATCCCTGGTCGGGGAACTAAGATTGAGCTTGTCGCGAGGTACAGCCAAAAAGAAAAAAAAAAATCATTAATATGATAAGGAAACCCCATAACTTGGGCAAACAGCATAAGTGCTTCTCCACATCAACCTTAGGTGAATTATCTTCTCCATTTGGTTATATTCCCACAACTCTTCACTCTTATAGTGGCAAGAATATGAACACTGTATATTCTATTCATTCACAAGTGTTTATTGGGTACCTACTATGTGTCAGGCACAGTTTTAGTTATCCTTATCTCATTATCACTAATATCAATGCATTGATCAAGAGAGTAAAAAATATACCATCCCTTGAGAAGCTTACATTCTTTGGTGGGGAGGCGGAAGAGACAATAAATATCAAAAATAATAAATGAGAAAAGTATAATAGAACAGAAGTAATGTTATATTACTTGTTCTGGAAGAGAAAAAAAAGCAGAGATGATAAGGGGGAGAAAGAATGGACAGAACGGGGAAGAAAGCACTTGCTACCACACGTACAGTGGTCGGATTAGGCTTCATTGAGAACATGACACTGGCATAAAGCATCCCCTATGTTTAACCTAATCTCCACTGTTACAATATTACACCCTGATTCACTATGTATATTCTCCATTAACAAAATGAATACATTTCCCCCTTTCAATACAGAAGATTTGACTCCAATCTACCCTTCCAGAAAAGCAGAGTAGTTTAGCACTTAGGGTCTACCTCTAAAACAGGAATTAATTAGATACAGCATTATCTCTAAAACTGATCCTTAAAATACACATTTCATTAGCATATCGTGTGTGAAATAGAATGATAACACCTTCTTCCATGCTCCTAGCAATAAATCAGCAGCAAAGGCATTAAGAACCAGAAATGGAGACTAGAACTAATTTAAAGGGGGTTGTGGGATGGGGTGAACCATCTACCTTTTTTCCTGACAGGGTTATGGTCTCTAGTGACCATTTAGGGGTTGGGATGCTGGTGCTATAGCATACGGTGGAGGAGTGGTGGGGGGGACACATGCATACCCGACTGAGCATGACTCAGGGGTAGGATGCTGTGGGGATGTGTCAGGGGGCGGATGGGGAGATGGGAGGAGAAGAGCGCAGGGGGAAACGCTTGGGGAGCTTGTCACTATGGAATCTCAGCTCTCCTGGTGTGAAATGCTTCAGAGCTTTGGGAGAGACGTGGATTTGTTATGAATTCTGACCTCACAAAATAACCCATTCAATAATGTTTATTGAGCACCTATTTACGTGCCATGCACTATTCTAAGTGTTTGGGACAAAACAGTGAATGAAACAGACAAACCCCCTGCTTTCGAGGGTCTTGCATCCTGATGAGGGAAGACAGATCACAAACAATAAACATAATAGATAAATTAGATATTATATTAGAAGGTGATTAGATGCATGGATTTAAACAAGGGCAGAACAAGGGAAGAAAAATAGGGAATGCCAAGGGCAGGGGCTGGGCTGCTCCAATATATAATAAAGTGGACATGGAAGCCTCGCTGAGAAATGACATTTGAGCAAAGACTTCAAGGGCCTGAGGGAGTGAGCGATGCACCATAATCATCTGGAGGACTTATTAAAACACAGAAGGTTGGGCATCTACCCCAGAGTTTCTGATTGAGTAGATCTGGGGTGAAGCCTGAGAATTTGCATTTCTAACAATTTCCCAGGTGATGCTGATCAGAACACATTGAGAAACACTGCTTTGCATCAATCTTAGTAAAGTTATAATGATTTTCCAACTCAGCTGTCAAATGTCAAATGAAGCTCACATTCTCAGTTCTATTTCTACATAACTGAAGAGAAGGATATTATTTAAAATGTATTATTTTATTGTTATTTTAATCCTTTCTTTATGCAAGTCAAAAGAAGAGAGAAGAAACTATATTTTTCCCAACGCTACTGTCTGTCAGATATAATACCATCTACCAAATCAAATGAAACAAATCCCATCTTTCCTGGACCAAACAATACTCTATTCCCCTGAAGGTTACATCACATTCTTAAACTGACAGTGTGTGTTTCTAAGATGCTCCTAGTCACTCAAGCAGGTTAGCTCTAAGCTCAGCAAAAATTCACACTCCTCTTCACTTTCCTCATCAACTGTGGAAAATCCATTCTTTGTATATAAGAAACTAAAACACTCTAAATGAATATAAGTTGAGAGTTTATGCGTAGGAAAAGCACAGAAACTCCTTCTCAAGCACGAAAGACCCAGATTTCAAATTCTTCTATCTTGGTCCCTAAGCAATCTGGTGTTCCATAAAAAAATGGTACCCCATACTGATGGATGAATTGAAGAGATGACCTGGAGCAACAAGTGGTTCAGGGCTGCTTTCAGAAACCCTGTGAAATGAAGCAAGGATAGTGAGTTACGTTTTGAACAAGCTGTAAGATTGACTCAGCTCTTTTTTGTGGAACTGAAGCCTTGCTTCAGTTCCACAAAAGGTTTCTTAGTCAGGAGCAGAGCCCTATTCCTATCACTACAGAAATAAGGTTTATGTGCTGTACTTGTCAAGGTCTGCTGGATATGTCAGGAAGACAGTAGTGGTAACAGAGAAAAAGCTTGTGCCTCCTTATAAATGAACATGGGCAGTTGTTGACCATCTAAAGATTCTTTTCCCTTGATCAACTGATCCTGCATAATTTATAAAGTCATATTCTCCAAGAAAATAATGAGACATTTATTAAAATGTGTTAATTAATTTTCCTCTTTAAATCACACACAGAAAAGATACTAGAACAAAAACAAAAGACCTGTGTCAAAAGATACAGCAGATCTGCTTTCTGGTTAAATACAGTTGTTAAGTGAATTCCTCTCTACATTCTTCTACTGTGTGACCTGAGTTACCTAAGCCACACTTGGGTGTTTAAAAGGGGTCATATTAAGAGTAATGACTGGATTTCCCTGGCTTTGCTATTGAATCTCCATCCCCATAAGATCTCCAGTTCCGTGTAAAAAACCTTGAATTATTTTGGAGTTATTGAGAGTGGTCTCACCTGTAATACTGAACTCGTCCTGTCTGTCATCACTTGACTCTGCCATTTTCCTCCTTTTCCACTTGTCCACTTCAATGACAGCTCACTTCCACAGATTTCTGCCAAGGCCTCTGATGCTAACTACGCTGCATGAAATTTCTTCAGTTCTGTCTGTAGTGTCCATGTCAGTAAAGTTCAGGCTTAAATTGAATCTCTTACCATATGTAAAATACTTTTGTAAGTGTAAAGTTTATGTATAGCTGACACCAAAAACGATGGCTCATCTGATGCATTTTACCATTTCATTTAAAAGGCATGAAATGAAATTTATTATATGCTGGGAAGTGGAAAAAGAGGAGCTAAATAGATTTCAATGTGACACAGGGATTCTGGGAAGTTATTGCTCTAATCATGAGTCTTTGCTCTCTTTCCCCTTCACTGGAAGCTAATTGCTAATTAATTTTCCTTAGTTTTGTGTTTTTCAGCTGTTAGATTTAGCCGGCAGAGGGAGACTAGAGGGTATGAATAAGGATTGAGGCTTTAGGCTCTCCTAAGAGAGGGAGAGAGAATGAGAGAGAGAGAAATACTTACTCAACTTTCTTGTGCATTGTTTTTGACCACAGCCTGAGGAGGAAAAGTAGAGGCTCTTAAGAAAAATATCAAAGCCCTGCACTAATGGTGAAAGCTTGGCTGGGCAAATTTACCCCTGTAAAAATGGACTGTTTCTTTCCTACCCTTCTGACCTCAAAGTTTAGAAGAACTCTAGACTTTGCAGCTAAGGAGAACTGGGAACTGAGTGGTTTCAAAGAGGCCTGACAACCTGCCGTCTCTTACCCCTACTTTCCAAAGGGGGAAAGACTACCACTCAAAAATCAAATATTCAGCCAAGACATCATTCACATAGGAAAGGGAATCAAAGATATTTGCCTATTGACAAAAATCCTCAATAAAATATTAATAAACTGAGTCCAATAATGTATAAAAAGACCTATGCACCATGACCAAAAAGGATTTATTACAGATATGTATGGCTGGTTAAACATTTGAAAATCAACTAATATAATCCACCACATTAACAGGCTAAAGAAGAAAACATATTTAATAAAATCCAACATCCCTTCATGACAAAAAATTCTCAGCAAATTAGGAATAGAGGGGACCTTCCTCAACTTGACAAGAACATTCACAAAAATGTACAGCTAACATTATACTTAATGGAAAGAAACCGAATGTTTTCTCCCTAAAACAGGAAACAAGAGACAACAACTGAAAGTCTTATCTAGTGCAATAAGGGTATACATATTGAAACAGAAGGAAAATAAATGGTTTTAGCTCACAGATGGTATGACTATCTATACCAAAATCCCATATAACAGACCAAAAATCTCTTGGAACATATAAGTGACAATAGCAAGGTTTCAGGATACAAAGTTAAAAAAAGCCAATTGATTCCTACATAGCAGCAATAAACAATTGAAATTTTAAATTAAAAACATAATACCATTTATATAAGCACCAGGAAAATCATGTAAAAATCTAACAAAATATTATAAGTTCTACCTGAGGAAAACTACAAAACTCTGATAAAAGAAATCAAAGAAGAGCTAAATAAATGAAGAGATATTTGATGTTCATATAGGAAAACTCAACAGTGCTCAGATGTCATTTATTCCCAACTTGATCTATAGATTCAACACTATCCTCGCAAAAATTCCCAGCAAATTATTTTGTGGCTATCAGCAATCAAATCTTAAGGTATTTATATGGAAAGGTGAAGTAGTTAGCACAATACTAAGAAGACTAAAACTGGAAGACATATAGTACCTAACTTCAAGACTCACTATATCAAGACAGCATGACACTGGCAAAAGAAAACACAAATAGATCAGTGGAACAAAACAGAAAGCCAGAAACAGACACATGCAAATATAGTCAACTGATCTTTAACAAAGGACCAAAGGCAATACAATATAGAAAGGATGGTCTTTTCAACAAATGGTGTTGGAACAATTGGATATCCATATGCAATAAATGTCTAAACATAGATATACAAGTAATCCTTTTCACAAAAATTAATTCCAAATGGGTCACAGATTTAAATATTAAATTCAATACAACAAACACAAGAAAAGGAAAAGACCTACGACAACAAACCCAAAACAATTAAGATAATGGTAATAGGAACATACATATCGATAACTACCTTAAATGCAAATGGATTAAATGCTCCCACCAAAAGATATAGACTGGCTGAATGGGTACAAAAACAAGACCCATATATATTCCATCTACAAGAGAACCACGTCAGACCTAGGGACACATACAGACTGAAAGTGAGCGGATGGAAAAAGATATTCCATGCAAATGGAAATCAAAAGAAAGCTGGAGTAGTAATTCTCATATCAGACAAAATAGACTTTAAAATAAAGGCTATTACAAGGGACAAAGAAGGACACTAAATAATGATCAAGGGATCGATCCAAGAAGAAGATATAACAATTGTAAATATTTATGCACCCAACATAGGAGCACCTCAATACATAAGGCAAATGCTAACAGCCATAAAAGGGGAAATCAACAGTAACACAATCATAGTAGGGGACTTTTACATCCCACTTTCACAAAAGGACAGATCATCCAAAATGAAAATAAATAAAGAAACACAAGCTTTAAATGACACATTAAACAAGATGGACTTAATAGATATTTATAGGACATTCCATCCAAAAGCAATAGAATACACTTTCTTCTCAAGTGCTCATGGAACATTCTCCAGGATAGATCATATCATGGGTCACCAATCAAGCCCTGGTAAATTTACAAAACTTGAAATTGTATCAAGTATCTTTTCTGACCACAATGTTATGAGACTAGATATCAATAACAGGAAAGAAATCTGTAAAAAAAATACAAACACATGGAAGCTAAACAATACAATACTTACTAACCAAGAGATCAATGAAGAAATCAAATAGGAAATCAAAAAATACCTAGAAACAAATGACAATGAAAACACAATGACCCAAAACCTATGGGACGCAGCAAAAGCAGTTCTAAGAGGGAAGATTATAGCAATACAATCCTACCTCAAGAAACAAGAAACATCTCAAATAAACAACCTAACTTTACACCTAAAGCAGTTAGAGAAAGAAGAACAAAACATACCCAAAGTTAGCAGAAGGAAAGAAATCATAAAAATCAGATCAGAAATAAATGAAAAAGAAATGAAGGAAACAATAGCAATAATCAATAAAACTAAAAGCTGGTTCTTTGAGAAGATAAACAAAATTGACAAAGCATTATCCAGACTCATCAAGAAAAAAAGGGAGAAGACTCAAATCAATAGAATTAGAAATGAAAAAGGAGCAGTAACAACTGACACTGCAGAAATACAAAGGATCATGAGAGATAACTACAAGCAACTATATGCCAATAAAATGGACAACCTGGAAGAAATGGACAAGTTCTTAAAAAAAGCACAACTTTCCAAGATGGAAGCAGGAAGAAATAGAAAATATAAACAGACCAATCACAAGCACTGAAATGTAAACTGTGATTAAAAATCTTCCAACAGGGCTTCACTGGTGGCCCAGTGGTTGAGAGTCTGCCTGCCGATGCAGGGGACGTGGGTTTGTGCCCCAGTCCGGGAGGATCCCACATGCCGTGGAGCAGCTAGGCCAGTGAGCCATGGCCACTGAGCCTGCACGTCTGGAGCCTGTGCTCTGCAACGGGAGAGGTCACAACAGTGAGAGGCCCACATAGCGCAAAAAAAAAAAAAAAAAAAAATCTTCCAACAAACAAAAGCCCAGGACCAGATGGGTTCAAAGGTGAATTCTATCAAACATTTAGAGAAGAGCTAACACCTAACCTTCTCAAACTCTTCCAAAATATAGCAGAGGGAGGAAAACTCCCAAACTCATTCCATGAGGCCACCATCACCCTGATTCCAAAACCAGACAAAGATGTCACAAAGAAAGAAAACTACAGGCCAATATTACTGATGAACATAGATGCAAAAATCCTCAACAAAATACTAGCAAACAGAATCCACCTCACATTAAAAGGATCATACATCAAGATCAAGTGGGGTTTATCCCAGGAATGAAAGGATTCTTCAATATACACAAATCAATCAATGTGATACACCACATTAACAAACTGAAGGAGAAAAACCATATGATCATCTCAATAGATGCAGAAAAAGCTTTTGAAAAGATTCAACACACAATTATGATAAAAATCCTCCAGAAAGTAGGCATAGAGGGAATTTACCTCAACATAATAAAGGCCATATATGACAACCCCACAGCCAGCATCGTTCTCAGTGGTGAAAAACTGAAACCATCTTCTCTAAGACCAGAAACAAGACAAGGTTGTCCACTTTCACCACTATTAGTCAACATAGTTTTGGAAATTTTAGCCTCAGCAATCAGAGAAGAAAAAGAAATAAAAGGAATCCAAATTGGAAAAGAAGAAGTAAAGCTGTCACTGTTTGCAGATTACATGATACTATACATAGAGAATCCTAAAGATGCTACCAGAAAACTACTAGAGCCAATCAATGAATTTGGTAAAGTAACAGGCTACAAAATTAATGCACAGAAATCTCTTGCATTCCTATACACTAATGATGAAAAATCTGAAATAAATATTAAGGAAACATACCCATTTACCATTGCAACAAAAATAATAAAAAACCTAAGAATAAATCTACCTAAGGAGACAAAACACCTGTATGCAGAAAACTATAAGACAGTGATGAAAGAAATTAAAGATGATACAAAAAGATAGAGAGATATAACATGTCCTTGGATTGGAAGAATCAACACTGTGAAAACGACTATACTACCCACAACAATCTACAGCTTCAGTGCAATCTCTATCAAACTACCAATGGCATTTTTCACAGAACTAGAACAAAAAAATTCACAATGTGTATAGAAACACAGAAGACCCCAAATAGCCAAAGCAATCTTGAGAAAGAAAACGGAGCTGGAAGAATCAGGCTCCCAGACTTCGGACTATACTACAAAGCTACAGTAATCAAGACAGTATGGTACTGGCACTAAAACAGAAATATACATCAGTGGAACAGGATACAAAGCCCAGAGTTAAACCCACGCACATATGGTCACCTTAATTTGGATAAAGGAAGCAAGAATATACAATGGAGAAAAGACAGCCTCTTCAATAGGTGATGCTGGGAAAACTGGACAGCAACACGTAAAAGAATGAAATTAGAACACTCCCCAACACCATACACAAAAATAACCTCAAAATGTATTAAAGACCTAAATGTAAGGTCAGACATCTATAAAACTCTTAGAGGAAAATATAGGCAGAACACTCTATGACATAAATCACAGCAAGATCCTTTTTGACCCACCTCCTAGAGAAATGGAAATAAAAACAAAAATAAACAAATAAGACCTAATGAAACTTAAAAGCTTTTGCACAGCAAAGGGAATCATAAACAAGATGAAAAGACAACCCTTAGAATGGGAGAAAATATTTGCAAATGAAGCAACAGAGAAAGCAGCTCATGAAGCTCAATATCAAAAAAACAAACAACCCAATCCGAAAATGGGCAGAAGACCTAAATAGACATTTCTCCAAAGAAGATATACAGATTGCCAACAAACACATGAAAGGATGCTCAATATCACTAATCATTAGAGAATTTCAAATCAAAACTACAGTGAGCCATCCCCTCACACCAGTCAGAATGGCCATCATCACAAAATCTACAAACAATAAATGCTGGAGAGGGGGTGGAGAAAAGGGAACCCTCTTGCACTCTTGGTGGGAATGTAAATTGTTACAGCCACTATTGAGAACAGTATGGAGGTGCCTTAAAAAACTAAAAATAGAACTACCATATGACCCAGCAATCCCACTACTGGGCATATACCCTGAGAAAACCATAATTCAAAAAGAGTCATGTACCACAATGTTCACTGCAGTTCTATTTATAATAGCCAGGACATGGAAGCAACCGAAGTGTCCATCGACAGATGAATGGATAAAGAAGATGTGGCACATATATACAATGGAGTATTAGTCAGCCATAAAAAGAAATGAAATTGAGTTACTTGTAGTGAGGTGGATGTACCTAGAGAATGTCATACAGCATGAAGTAAGTCAGAAAGAGAAAAATAAATACCATATGCTAACACATATATATGGAATCTAAAAAAAAAAAAATGGTTCTGAAGAACCTAGGGGTAGGACAGGAATAAAGATGCAGAGGTAGAGAATGGAGTTGAGGACACAGGGAGGGGGAAGGTTAAGCTGGGACAAAGTGAGAGAGTGGCATGGACATATATACACTACCAAATGTAAAATAGATAGCTAGTGAGAAGCAGCCACTAGCACAGGGAGATTACCTCGGTGCTTTGTGACCATCTAGAGGGGTGGGATAGGGAGGGTGGGAGGGCTACGCAAGAGGAAGGAGATATGGGGACATATGTATATGTATAGCTGATTCACTTTGTTATAAAGCAGAAACTAACACACCATTGTAAAGCAATTATACTCCAATAAAGATGTTAAAAAAAAATTAAATACTACACAATGTCTAGAAGGAAACAGAAGAAAATCTAGAGAAGCCTGAGTTTAGTAATGAGATTATGGATACAACTTCAAAAGCATCATCCATGAACTTTAAAGAAAAATTGATGTTATACTCTATTAAAATTAATAACCTCTGCTCTCCAAAATACATTGTTAATAGTATCAAAAGACAAGCCACAAACTTAGAGAAAATATTCTCAAAATGCATAATCTGATAAAGCACTGCTCTCCAAAATATACAAAAAGCAGTTAAAACTCAAGCATAAAAAACCTGAACAACCTAATTTTTTTAAATGAGCAAAAGATCTGAATAGGTATCTCACCAAAGAAGATACACAGATGGAAAATAAGCACATGAAAAGATGCTATCATCATTAATCATCAGATAACTGCAAATTAAAACAATGATATACCTACCACTACACACCCATACCCATGTGACATGCCCATGCTGCTTGTCCCAGAGTAAAAGCTTCTAAAGGCAGAGAACAAGTTTAACTGAGTCACCCCAGGGGCGGCAGACATTTCCTCTGATAGCAGTAGCAAGTCTCCTGGCTGAGTTATAATGGCCAATGATGCCAAAGATGCAGGAACTGTGCCACGGACAAAGGGAGCCCCAGAAAATGTAAATACCTGTGAGTGAATGACTAACCAAGATAACATCACTCGAATTTGAACTCCTAGTTTTGCCTTATTGGGAAGAAAGTCTTTTAAGCTCCACAGAAAAAAGAGGATGACATGGGATGAGGGAATAGATGGAAACAGGCAGGGTTCCTCTCCAAGTATCCAGTGTTCTGGTGACTTTGGATACCGTAGGGGTGACATGGAGAGGCCAGCCACCAACACTTCTATTGTAGTCATTGAGACAGCTAAACACTTTTAATTTAAAACCTGTTATTGGCAGAATGCTACATGATGGTCTGAGGTACAACAGTACCGAAACAAGAACTAGGCTCCCTCTGAGATTGCTGTCATTAGCATCTGCAGAAGAATATTTCAGGCTTGGATTGTTTGTTTGCATGATGAAGTGGTAATGTTGGCATTATTGAGTGAAAAAAAGTTGGCAAGCATTGGAGGCAATATGTCTGACACCATTTAACATAGTGAATTCTATGTGTTGACCAACAGTGCTGGGCCAGGAATTCCTCTCCCATTCCGAAACTGGATGTTTGCTGGAATTTGTTATATATTCCACCATCAGGGAGATATCTCTCAGAACATAAATATAAAAAGGAATATCACCACTGTGATTGTAGTCTCTTGAGGCAGCACACTGTGTTTGCATGTTTTTATGAGAACCTGGGTGTCAGGAAAGAACTTCTAACAATGTTTTTGTCTAGTAGACAACCAAACATATGCAGATATAATTTCTACTATAATCTACTTGATCGTCATTTGAAACCTTCACTAGTAATATAATCATTATTAAAGACTGTCATGCCAAAACAAGAAATCTGGGGGCACACATAAAAGCCAATGATAACCCACAAGCCTGTACTGTTTACTGATTTGCCACTTTGCCAATCTCTTCAACACAAACCTCTAGAGGGCTAGCTGGCCTGGTTGTCTTTGATAATTTACAGTTAGCGCACTATTGCATTTTTCTCAGCCTTATCCAGGCTACTAGGCATCTATAAATCAAGGAAGTAGAACATGAAGAATTCAAATGATACAAACTTGAGGTTGAATAGTACAATACTCTCTTGTTTGCCAGTTTTCATTTGACCTTAGCAGATGGACAAACAGGTTGAACTGATTAGACTGAGGACACCCAGATAGACACAAACTTGGATGTTGATTTGGCCTCAAGTGGTTCTATAGTCATCCTATTCTATCCTGAGAGATCACTATGATGACAAAACAGTAATTCCTGCCTCCTTACTGAAAAAGGAAAGACAGTCTGGCTCGTTCCCAAAGGGGAATGGCAGAGTTTGATTGCTTGTGTGGGAACCTATCCAAGTTCATGAAGTGTGTTGATGGTTGAGGAGGAATTAATAACTCTCTCTGTCTCCTATTGTATCTCAAATATAGATAAACCACTCTAGCGTTTCTTAGACTCTCTCAAGCAGAGGCTTGCAGTGCAATTCATTTTCATGTTAGATTTGTCATTCATAACCCCTCCCAGATTTTCCACAACAATGTCACCACTTCACCAAAAGAAAAATGCAAATTTTGTTGTTGTTGTTGTTGATTTGTTCACAACAAATCAAATCCCTGGATTGTTAACCCCATCCACTGTACATTAATGACTTTCTATTTAAAAAAGGTATTCATGTCTGTTTTAGGAAATGCTTTCACTGTGCTGAATAGTATTTGGATAATGAAAATAGCCCTTATTTGGATAAGGAAAATAAGCATGGGTTCTGGCACTGCATGACAAGTTTTCGTCAATTATTTTGTGAAGTACTGTAGCACAGCATAGCTCCCATATTAGAGGTACTATTCTCCCCAATATAAATTTAAAATGTTAAATATATTAGCATTAGTAAAAATAGTTTTATTCACTCATTTCCATTTCTTCAATAAGTATTTGTTAGAACTTACTATATGCCAATGCTCTTGGTATTATACCAAGAACAATGAACAAGACAAAGTTCCCATTCTCATGGGGCTTATATATCAGGTGGGAAGAGACAGACAATAAACATATAATTATGTTATATGTCAGGTAGTGGTGAGTGATATGAACAAAATCAAGGTAAAGAAGAACAGAGGTTGCTGTGACAGATGTGGGGAGAGGTGAAAAGAGCAGGACAATTTTAGAGAAAGTGGTCAGGAAAGACCCCAGTGATTAGATGGTATTTGAGCAGAGAGTTCAAGGAAATGATGGACAAGGCAATGTGGATAGAGAAAGAAACACAGCAGATACATCAGAGAGGTTGCCAGCACGAGACAAGATCTACAGGACCGCATAGGTGAGAGTAAGAACATTGGATTTTATTTTGAGAAAATAGAAAAGTCATTAGAAATTTTGAGCAGTAACATAATTGACTTAGATTTTCCAAGGATCACCATGACTGTGGGAAAAGGCTTTACTACAGAGGGGCCATGATGAAAATGAAGAAACCAGTTAGGAAACCCTAGAAACAAAAACCATTCAGATGAAATATAGCTGGTATTTATGTGGCAATCTATAAAAAAGTATTAATGTACAAATTTTGCTGTGCACAAGTATTCTGTTCAGTGTTAGTGATTCACAGGAAAAGAAAGGCCACATAACTGGATAGGCCCACTGGATTGACCTAAATTGGAAAGAATATAAATGATTATTTCCAATTTTTCTTTTTTTTTTTTTTTTTTTTTGGTTGCGGTATGCGGGCCTCTCACTGTTGTGGCCTCTCCCGTTGCGGAGCACAGGCTCCGGATGCGCATGCTCAGCGGCCATGGCTCACGGGCCCAGCCGCTCCGCGGCATGTGGGATCCTCCCGGACTGGGGAATGAACCTGCATCCCCTGCATCAGCAGGCGGACTCTCAACCACTGCGCCACCAGGGAAGCCCTCCAATTTTTCTTAAAATGCAATAACGTCAAAAGGACAGGTAAGTAACAAAAGCTACAAATCAAATCATTTTTAGAAAATGAGTCATATAGTTACTCACCCTCTCATCTCACAATGCATGGAGGCCAACTCCAGTAGAATTACTTCCCTATCATTTCCCAGCCTTTAAAAAAAGAAAAAAAAAAAGTCATTCCCGTGGCTATTGCTTCACTTATGTTATTTCCTCTTTCCAGAATGTCTTTCTAACTCTGTTTCTCTAATTAATGCCCTCCATAAGACTCATTTTCATCAGTCCATTTTCTGTGATTAATGTCACCACATGCTGAGCATACCCCCCACTTTGCAAGCATAATTTCTAAGGAAAATGAAATTTGTACAACATTATACATTAGGTGAGTGGCTGCAGAGTCCACGGAAACAAATGCAGGCTACACAATTAGAAATTGGAATCTTAATGTACCGCAACTGTGTGATCTTGTGCAAGATTATCTAACCCCTTTAATTTCGCTTTCCTTGTTTATACAATGGGAATAATAATGTCTACTCCTTGCGTTTATTGTGAAATCAATTAGATGATAATCACCATCATGTATCAGACACTTAGAATCTGATTCCAGAGTCCACAATCTTAATCATTACCTGATATTGCCTCTGAGATAATATCTATAAAACACTCAAGTCCAATGTCTGATACGTAGTAGACCTTAACAAAAATAATAGTTGTCTTTTCATTTTTACTTATCTTCCCTGCCTGTTGCACTATTTATCATTTCCTTTCAAATAAATGGATCATTTATGGCAGGCAGGAATTGCGACTTTTCTAGGCTTCCGCGCTGGGACTGATAAAGTACTGTGCACGACGTAGGCAACGGATAAGTGCCTACAGAATAATAAATAAAAGAAAAACGTTTTTAATCAACTAATTAGTGATATATTTAGTAAATTGACAAAGTTTGCCACGACATAAACATTGACAGTAACAATGCTACAAAATATTCAACTTCATTTGTGAAGACTTTGGTAAAGTGCCAACACTTCCTTAAACTCTCATTCCAAAATTGATCAGCTGATAGTCATGATCAAAAATTACCTGCTGAAGAAATAGTCAAATGACTCTATCACACACGTGCCTCTAACCTTAACTAGTAAGTCAATGCTTCCCAGAAAACCTCCAATTTTCTTTTCCTTGTTCCTCTTAATATTTCTAACATTTTTTCCAAACTTTCACCACCCATGACTTCTCCTTTTATTTTCAGCAGGACACATTGTTTCCACATGACAAGGAAATTAAAGTGGATTAAGTAATAATACTTTAATTCTGCCCTTTTATAAATGATCCTTCCCTCATTGGAAAAGGAATCCCTCCCTCCCCCTGTCCCATGAAGGATAATGCCCCTTCCTCTGCTCCATCATCCAGCTCCCAGCACCACTTCAAGGACCTTGCCTCATCTGCCACCTCCTTTCTTATTTGGGTCCCAATCTCTTCCCTTCAGTTTGCCCCTTCTACTGAGCCTACAAACATTCAAATTGCTGTTCTCATACCAAAATCAAAAACAAAATCTTTACCTTGACCCCCTCCCTTTGTCTTTCTTTCTCTCCCTCTGCCAAATTTCCAGAAACAGAGTCTATATGTGCTGTTTCCATTTTTTCCATTTAAAAATTATTGAAGCTGCTCCTGCCAAAGGCACTGAGTGTTCTTGTTGCAAATTGATTTTGTCCTCCTACCTCCTTGACATTTATGCAGCATTTAACATTAACCTTTCCTTCCTTCGTTAACACTATCTGGCTTCTATTACTTTTCTCTATTTTCTCTGTATTCATCTTTGCAAGCTCTCTTCTTCTCCCAATCCCTACATTTATGTCTTAGACCCTCTTTTCTCATCCTACATACTCTCTTCCCATGACCTCATTCCTTCCTTGCATTAACCTCCATCCATGCTAAAGACTGGCAAATCCGTATCACTAACTCTGATCTCTGCTGAGCTCCAAACCACAAATCCATCTGCCAATAGGATGCAGCAGATAACCAGGAATCTCCAGCTCAGTGTATGCAAAAGTGACCTCATTTTTGTCCAGTTCTAAACCTGTTCCACTTCCTCTACAACCAGTCCTAATAATGTTGCCCTATTTACCCCGTCATCCACACCCGAAACCTACAAGTCGTCCTTCACTCACCTCATCACAATCCTAATTTTCAGAGGAAGCATAAGGATTTCAGATCGTCTATGCTTTATCAAGAAAGCTGGCAGCAGAGACTCCTGAGGCAAACATGAGCTGACCAAGTCAGAAGGAACCCTGCAGGAAACTCAGCGAACTCCCTTCAATGAGTCCTTCTCTTCATGACTTGTCTTCTGCTCTCCTCATCTTTCCTTCAAATTCCATACCCTTGAGAATGATTGTCTGTACTTCTTATCTGTGGCATTACCTTCATAGCACTTGTCACAATTATAATTATTTCTGCCGTGATTTATTTAACACCCAACTCCTCTATTTCACTGACAGTCTATACAGGTAACATGTCTGACTTGTTTACACTTTGTAAATTCTCAGTAACTATTTTAAAAATGAATGTATAATCCTCTAACAATTATCTATGCTTAATTAATTATTGAGTCCGTCCAGTGAGTTTTTATAATTTCAATTATGGTGTCATTCAGTTCTATAATTTCCCTTTTGTTCTTTTTTATAAATTGAAGTGTTGGCTGAGGTTTTCTAATTTTTCATTTGTCTTGAGAGAATTTGTAATTGATTGTCAAAGCATTTTCACGACGGCTGCTTTAAAACCCTTGTCAGATAATTCCAATATCTGATTCATCTTGGTGTTGACATCAGTGGACCGATTGTCTTTTCTCATTCAAGTTGTGATTTTATATTGTATCCTGGACATATTGTCTGCTATGTTAGGAGCCTCTGGGTCTTATTTGAATCTTTTATTTAGCAAGCAGTCACTCTGTTTAGGTGTAGCCCATGGGTCTTAACTTACATCTGTGGGCGCCGCTTCCAATGGCAGTCTAACTTTCAGAGGCTTAGAAGTGTTACTTTGGCTAGTTTGGTCTATCTAGTGCCCCTAGGGTTCCCACTGATCCCACCTGGCCCCACCTGAGGAAATTGAATGTGTTTCCTCAGGAATGCCATGGGTTTCTCTCAGTGGGAGAAGACTGTGGTAGGATCCCCCCTATCAGTGGCTCCTGGTCGTCCTGACTCTCTGACTGGGGAAGAAGAGTCCCCAGGGAGACAAAGAGGCTTCCCCGAACCAGGCCGCCTGCTATAGCTGAACTCCCCCGCCCAATCTGCCTGCCCCCTCAGTATCTCTCTGCAAAAAGAAGAGTCTCAGGCCCATGAGGAAGAAGTATCTCCCTGGGATGCTTATCTCTGGTGGGGCTCACAGTTGATCCCCTTGTGGGCAATGTCCTGCTCCCCTGATATTGTCAGAGGTACTCCCATTCCACCTGGGGATGGGGGGGAGAGCAGCATACCTAGACTGCCTTCTGTTGCCATTTGCATCTGAAAATGCTGGACCTGAACACCATTCTCTGTTGGGCAGGGGGACTCAAGACACCCTGCTGCTGTGCTGTGCCTCACATCCTGGTGTCCTAAACCAGCTCACCTCTTCTGAACACCTTTCAGAGTTATCCTTGCATTGTCTCTTGCACCATTACCAGATTTATAGTTATGCTTATCAGAGAAGAGCAGAGGAAAATGGGTCTATGCCATCTTGTTTGCTGGAAGCCCCACCGTTGCTATTAACTATTTTCTTACTTTGAGAATAGATATCAAATATCATTGAGCATTCTGATCCTCTCAACTACATAATGTGAAAGTCTATTCAGTGTCCATGGTATTCTATTTCTCTAGTGCCTGTTACTGACCATATATGTCCAACACACTCCCCAAGATATGGTCTAAAAGTCAGTTTGGTCAGAAATTCACTGCTCTAAATCAATCAGGGGCACTTGGTTATTGTAGACACTGGAGCTGACTTTGCATTGACCTTATCTGAGCTGTACAAATTTAGTGGTTAGGTTCTAGTCTTCCAGACTGAATGAGATTTTATATTTATCTCTTTAACACGATTTACTGAGTGTCAAGTACTTTTCTAGATGATGGTGATAAAGCAGTAAACAAAGACCCATTTCCCATTGGATTTACATTCTAGTAAGGGGGAGATAACTAATAAATAGAGAAACATATGAAATGTTAGTTATTGAAACTGATAAGTAAAAAGGTGAGGATACAAAGTATGGTGGGAAATACATTAATTTCATGTTTCATGTGCGCAGGAAATGCCTCTCTGAGAAGATGATATCTGTGTGAGCCAAGCTTTTCGTGGAAGAGAAGATAATTCCAGAGGAACTGAATTCAAAGTCATGAGAGGAAAAGTTACAAAGAGGCCAGTGTGGCTGGAAAAGAGCACATTAGGAAGAGATTGGTAGGAAGTAAGGTTGGAGAATAAGGAGCACCCAATTAGGTAAGAATTTTTTTTTTTTTTTTTGCGGTACGCGGGCCTCTCACTGTTGTGGCCTCTCCTGTTGTGGAGCACAGGCTCCAGATGCGCAGGCTCAACGGCCATGGCTCACAGGCCCAGCTGCTCCACGGCAGGTGGGATCCTCCCAGACCGGGGCACGAACCCATCTCCCCTGCATTGGCAGGAGGACTCTCAACCACTGTGCCACCAGGTAAGCCCTAGGTAAGAATTCTTCTCATAAAGAACTTTCTTCCTCTGTTTCTAGACACATGGATGTTTGGTGTTTCCTCAAACTATATAGTTTGGTGACCCTCAAACTATTCTGTTGATCATATAATGCCCTGTAGATTCTGATTCAGTAGGTTTCAGGTGGAGTCCAGCAAACTGTGTTTTTTACATAATTCATGGCTGATTCTAATGCACAGTTTGATAATCATTACTCTAGACCTCAACTGTCCAATGCAGTAACCACTGACCAAATGCAGATAGTACTGCTGAAGAACTGAATTTTAAATTCTATTTACTCCTACTTAATTTAAATGTTTAAAACTGATACCCAGTTCAATTATTGGAAAACTTCTAAGTGCATCTGGAACAATTTTGGATATGTAAACCTACTCAATCAACTGTAAATTTTATGAAACTGAAATACAGATCAAGTATTTCAATGAAAATTTAACATCCAAATTAAATGTGCTATAAGTATAGAATACACACCAGATTTCAAAGATTCAGCATTAAAAAGAAGAAAAAAAATCTCATAAATAATTTTTATATTGTTTACATTCTGAAATGATATTTTGGATATATGGGATTAAATAAAATATATTACTTTATATATTAAACATGCATATAAATAATATATTTAAATTAATTTTACTTTTTTAGTATTTATGTGGCTACTAATTTTTTTTTGCAAAATAATCTTTTTTTAATTGAAGTATAGTTGCTTTACAATACTGTGTTAGTTTCAGGTATACAGCAAAGTGATTTGGTTTTATATATACTTTTTTTTCTATTTTTTCTCCATTATAGATTACTACAAGATATTGAACATAGTTCCCTGTGCTATATGGTAAATCCTTGTTGTTCAGCTACTTTATGTATGGTAGTGTGTATCTGTTAGTCCCATACTCCTAATTTACCCCTCCCCCCCTTTCCCTTCGGTAATCATAAGTTTGTTTTCTATGTCTGTGAGTCTGTTTCTGCTTCGTAAATAAGTTCATTTGTATTTTTTTTAGATTCCACATATGTAATATCATGTAATATTTGTCTTTGTCTGACTTACTTCACTTAGTATGATAATCTATAGGTCCATCCATGTTGTTCCAAATGGCATTATCTCATTCTTTTTTATGGCTGAGTAATGTTCCACTGTGTATATATACCACATCTCCTTTATCCATTCATCTGTCGATGGACACATAAGTTGCATCCATGTCTTGGACTATTGTAAATAGTGCTGCTATGAACATTGGGGTGTATGTATCTTTTCAAATTAGAGATTTCATCTTTTCTGGATATATGCCCAGGGGTGGGATTACTAGATCATACGGTAACTCTATTTTTAGTTTTACTAAAATTTTTTAAATGACATGTGTGGCTAGCATTATATTTCAGTTGGACAGGATTGCTACATATTAAGAGTTCAACAATATTTTCATCCTTTTGCTAACTTTCCTGAAATAATAATGGGGGCTGGGGGGAGGAATAGGAAACACCAGGATTAATGGAAGTTTTCCTCAGATAATTTTATTAATATTATGAATATAGTATCAATTCATAATGGAAACATTCTAAGAACTAATCTTATTACAAACTAACCAATTTCTGGACCACTGAAAGGACTGAATTTCTCACAATTTGGCATTTAGTAAATAGGTCCAATACTTTGTTATTGTTTTAAAATAGTATGGGGAAGTGAATAGCTTCAAGAGCCTTATATCTGTTAACAGTCATTCTTTTTTATATTCTATATTTTCTGATGTTTTGACATCTGGGGCCTTGCTAATCTTGGAAAGACTGCCCCTCCCACTGCTAGCTAATTCTCAGAAAGAGCAAACAACTGACCCAGGAGCATGCCATTCTTATGCAAACTAATCAATTTAGAAGCCATCTAGCCCAACCTCTTTCTTGGGGGTCTTACACTCTGGGCCACTATCCTCTTTCTGTAATCACACCAAGGCCAGGTATCAGGGAAGGAGAGGCAGTCCCTACACCCCAGAGCCCACAGAAATTATTTCAACTCACCAGTCCTAAACTTGCTTACCCTGCCTCTCCAGTTCCTTCTCTAGAAAACCACAATAAAGGTTCTGGCCCGTGTTTTCCCCTCACCTCCCTCTGCCTCCTGACCAACCCTAGTATTTCCCAATGGGACCCCAAGTTGTGCGGTGTGCCCCCTCCTCTTGGGAACTGTAACGAACTATCCTTTCAATGGCAGTCGTCTCCTGAACTGTTAACCTCACCATATACGAATAATAATAAAACCTACATTTTCAAATACAGTCCCATGTCAAATTTCTGCTGTAAGTAGAAACTATTCCTAATTGTGATAATGTGGATAGACATGATATAGTCTCACTTTTGAGTTACTCATGCCATAAGGTACATTGCCTTAGATTGTGGTTGGTCTTATAAACTTAATTTTCATTCTAGATTGTGAGCTTTTGGAAAATTTGAGCCATCTCTTACACGTCTCCATATACCCTCAATTCCTCACCATACAAAGTACCCTGCATATTACAGGTTCAAATGTATAAGATTAACTATAAGCTAGTTAGCCAAACAAATGATAAAACTATTAATTTCTTTGACATAATTTCTTTTCATCCTGGCTCCCTCACTTACTGAAATAAATAAATAAACAAGCAAACAAATAAATAAATGACAAATAAACTCAAGATTAGACCATAGGCAATTATCCAAATTAACCTTGAGTTGAACAACCAAAAAACTGCTATGATTATTTTTTCTGCAACATCTTCACTCTTTAAAAAAACAAAAACAAAACAAAACAAACCTTTATGTGCCTAATATAGTCTGTTTCAACTACCCAATTTGTGCAACACAATAAAAATTGAATTGTGCTCTGACAGGTCAAATTACATATGAAAACACAACACCATGTTACTGAATATCCTAAAATCCCTAGATTCCCAATTTATAGATATTCTATTCAATTATGTTTTCTGATGCATAATTAATACATCTTATAACTATGATTATTAACCCTTTTGAGTGTCACAGAGCCTTTGGAGAATGGAATTTTAAATGATAGAATTTTCACAATAGGGAAAAATGCACAAATGCACATAAACATAACGTTAGGACTGTATAATTTTGGTGGGCTCACACACATTGTGAAGCCCATTCATGCACTCCTAGGAGTCAATGCTCCCAGTTTAAAAATGCTTGTCTTAAAGGTAGGGCAAATTAACTATATGTCCAATAATTATTGTGGGAAAAAAAGCATTTTCTAGTTATAACTTAGTATCTAAGTAGTGGACTGGACATCCATTAAAGAATCTAGAAAGAATAAAACTCTGAATTTTTTTCTGCCAAATTTTTCCTTATAAAGAGAGATATGCCCATCTCCTTCTATAAGAATTGTATATTATATATTGTAACACCAAGATAATAACTATAAATGTTTTTAAAATATACAAAAGTATAGGTGTTTCCTTGATAGACAAAGGCAAACACACACATCTATTTCCATAATAGACACAGATGCACTCACATGCAGATACACACGCATGTGCACGCACACACACACACACACACACACACACACCCCTCTTGATCCAGAGCTATGTATATAAAAATTTCAATAGAATCTTCTACCATTGGTAGCCTTGTAAAAGCTTTAAATCACAAACACATAAAATGATAAAATGAGAATAAAAGAATTTTTAGCACGGGTTATTTCCAACATATCAATTTTTTTTGGTCAAAATAAACTAGAGTTATAGTCCCAAAGTGGAACTTCATATAAATCGTATCACTTATTTCAAAAACAATTCCTCAATTCTGACTTAGAAAGTTTAAATTTGAGCTTATAGAGAAGCTAATGAAACAAATATCTAAACTCAAAGAAAGTAAAATCTACTTTACTTTCTTAGCCATATATGTTATATTTAACACGTGTGTACATATATACACATACACGATAATATATACACAGGGAACTGCAGACTCCAAATTCACAAAATGACCAGATTACCAGATTCTGAGATTGTAATCAGAAAATACCACCTTATGTACTTGAGACAAAACATCAGTATACAATGGATTAGAATGGTCATATAAAAGAGTGGTACACTTCACTTGGCAATGTAAAGGGCAAAACTCTTCTAGAAATGGTAAGGAAAGAATCAAAGATGTAAATAAAATATATTTAAACAGAGGCTTGCATTAGAGCATTATCTATACTACTGAAATTTTGGGAAGAATCTAAATGTCCACCAATAGGATGTAGTAAATTATGATATCTCCATATAGTAGAATAATATTCATCAATTAAAATACAAATACAGAAGAATATTTATTACCATAGGAAAACATACTATTCATAATATAATTAAAAATCTGGTGCATAAAATGCTATTTCAACATATTACCATTTTTGTAAGAAAAACAATACGTCAACAAAATATTTCAATTTTTATAATGGTTCAGATTTTTAAAAAAATTTAGTTTATTGTGTTCCTGTGTTCTTGCATCAAACTTAGGTTTTCATTTTAATGGGGAAAAAAACCCAATATATGGTGTTTTTAAATGCAGTTGCATACTAAGAAATCATTTTTTCTAATGAGAATAAGGCATATTACTTAAATTTAAAGAATAAGTTTTTTGCTTAAATGGCATCAAAATATCTAAAATTTAACTACTGTTAAGGTAACCTATGATATAGTAATATCCAATTTGTCCAGAAAATGTTTCATGACAGAAATATGGTAGTTTGTGTAAAGCTGGAGAGCCAAATGACCATTTTATGAATGATTCTCCAGGGCTGTGCAAAAGACAGACAGTCTAAGAGGTCTGTGTGATTCAGGCAATAGGAAGGTTCACAGTGCTGGAGGAAGGTCATCAGCCTCTACATCAGCCCATCCAGATTAAAAGTCCTGCAAAACGACACAAGTCTCTTTGCTCACCAAGCATACTTTTTTTTTTTTTTTTTTGCGGTACGCGGGCCTCTCATGGCCTCTCCCGTTGCGGAGCACAGGCTCCGGACGCGCAGGCTCAGTGGCCATGGCTCACGCGCCTAGCCGCTCCGTGGCATGTGGGATCTTCCCGGACCGGGGCACGAACCCGTGTCCCCTGCATTGGCAGGCGGAATCTCAACTAGTGCGCCACCAGGGAAGCCCCAAGCACACTTCTGATTAATCATTTGATTGCCTTAGTATCGTGATGAAAGAAAGCATGGGCCCAGGAGATAAGAGGATGATGATGGTTCTTGGGATAACACTACCCTTCCATAGCACCCCTACGGACCCCTATTATAAATTAAAAGCTGGTATGCATTTATAAATCATTTTCTTGTAAATTTTTTTGATTTTTGTTTTGTTTTGTTTTGGGTACCATATAACCATTCTGTGTACTCTGATTTTCCCTAAGTGAACAGGAAAGAAAAATGAGTTTCTAAACCTGAGAAATTAACCACCTGGGTGTCATTACCAAGCTGTTACACATGCCAGTAATTTTAACCTGGAAAGCCAGCCTCCTGGCTTCTTTACCAATGCCCCTAAACATGTCAACTGAAACAAAGGAGGCAGCTCAATTTATAAATCCCTGATATCTTAGCATTTTTTCCAAAGCCAAATTATCCTGCTTGCCTCTTGGTTTGACTGATGACAAGAACTGTAAATGTAAATATTATATAGATCCAGCTAAAATAAAATTTTATAAATTTGTGGTTAGATAAAAATATACAGAGGATATTTCTTCAGGCTTCATGTGTGTCTCTTGGGTGCTATGCTATATGGGAGAGCAGGTGTCAACCTGTGACAGAGGCCCTCCCCTGTGACATGCACTTATGAACTTCTTTATCCCTGTTGAAGAAACAACCAAGACTATTAACGCTTCAGTTGAGATAGTATATATATTTTGGATTCAATTTATAACATATTAAAGAGATCTTAGAGAACTGTTCTGGGTTCTAGAACTGCCACATCTTCTCTTGATAATTAAGGACCCTCACTCCCACCTCCACATCCAACGTTGGAGAAGGAACACCGTTAAGAAGCTAGCCTTGTTCTGATGGATAGCAGCTGGAGGGAGGGGGGGTGGTTCTTTATTAAGTGCTGTTATGCAGCTACTAGTAAGGATTTTGAAAATTCCATCTTGATCAGATGATACTCTTACTCAGATTCATATCTATCTTCCCACTAAAATCAAGCCATTCAACTGAAAATCAACACAACCTGAACAACTGCACCCTTTACTTCTCTTCTGCTTCTATGCTTCTATTCCTCCAGCCTGTCCTCCACACTGCCTATAGCATCCTTTTTATCACACACATGGAATATGTCCCTACACTTAGATTTTTTAATGGTTTTCCCACTAACTACAGTATACAATCTAAACTCCTTGCCACAGTATATAAAACTTTTCAAAATGTGGCCCCAGTTATGCACATACAGAATCCTCCTAATCACCCTAATACCACACACACACACACACACACACAGACACACACGAACGCACACACAGGTGCGCATGTCTCTAGCTTATAGACCAACATCTCCACAGTTCCAGTACCACAGTGCTTTTCTGTTTCCATGCTATCACCAATTGTTTCCTCTCCATCCCTTCCCATTTATTTGCCTAGCACACTCATAATCATTCTTCAACTCAAATTCTCTCTCCATTCACTCCTCTGACTTCAGGAAGATTTAGGTGCAATTTTTCTTATTTATCCTTTGACTTGATATAGAATCAATGAAAGCAGCTTCCATAGTATTTTTAGTTGTTTTCATGTCTGTTAACCTGCTAAATCCTTCTCAAGTGTGGTTCTTGGACCAGCAGGATCAACATCACCTAGAAACCTGTTAGAAATGCAAATTTCCAGGATCCACCTCCAGATCCACTGAATCAGAGACTCTGAGAGTGGGCTCAGCAATCTGTTTCAACAAGATCTCCAGGTGGTCATTAAAGTTGGAGAACCCCTGCTCTAGGCAATACATCAGGAACTGAAGTTAAGAAACACATAATAGAAGCTCAACTAATTGTGACTTAACCCAGTAGGGGGTTTATTTTTTTCACATAAGATCAAGTATGGAGACAGGCACCCCGAGGTAGCTCAAGGAAGTTATTAAGGACCTAAGTTCTATGTAGCTTCCTGACCCACAATTCTTAACATGTAGTGTTCATCTTCAGATGTACAAAATGACTGCTTGCAAAGTGACTCTTTTCTTTTTATCAATGAAACTATAAATTTTCCCAAAAGCCAACTTATTAGGTTCCACTTACATCATAAAACTATGCCACACAGCCATAACCAACTGCAAAGATTCTTGAAAACCATGATTTTCCGTGGTTTTTCCTAAGCTGGATACTCTGTTGACTTTTGCAAAAACAGGGTTCTGATAGTAAGAGAGTTTGGGTAGGCAACTACCATGTTTTCCTCAATCTGGAATAAATTTTTTCTATGATATGACAACAAGAAAACAAAAAGACAGCTCACTTAAGAATGTGCTCCCAATTTTTGCTTTCCTTAGGAGAACTTTAATCACTGTTAGCTCGTTAACCTTACTACTTAGGTTAAACGCAATGAAATTGCTGATGTTTGACCTTTTTTAATTTACAAAAATGACAATTTTTATAAGATTCTGCTAAATATAAATACTTCACTTTGGAGTTGTATATTTAGCTATTAGTGCATTTATACACTACAATAATCAAAGACATATTAAAATTGTTTGTTTAATCAAGGGAGAGAAAATGAATCCTCAACCACACACAAAAGTTTGAAGTCTATGATTTGAAATCCTTGGGTGATAAGAATCACGATGTACAATGCTACATGTTATATCCTTCTGGGAAACTAGTCTAGAAAAGGTGATGAATCTATGCAAACTATACTGCCCAGAAGACAACTCAATGCACATGCTGACTTTTGGTCCATCAGTAGTTTATCTTCAAACATGAAACTTTATTCTTAATACTCGGGGCACCAAAATCAAAATTTGGCTTGTACCAATCAACATGATTTTGAAGAAAAGCATTTCCTAAAGTGTTTTTTGTTGTCATCAGAATGCCAAGTAGAATGACAATTCCAATTTGTTTGAAAGTTAGACAAGGAATTATTCATGGAACTATTCTGGCACTAGATCTGTATGTACAGACTGTTTTACAAAGTAACACCTCAGATTTTCAGCACAGGCAGGTTTTTGCTATGCATAATGCAGTGGTAATTTATAGTCAATTGTTATGTCTTCATTATCCCTGATTCTATATGTGGTCTTTAGTATTAATTATTTGTAAAGTGTATTCCTTTATAACTCCCCACATAGAGATGGAGGAAGTAACACTTTTACAGAAGAATTTGATTGAATTTTTTTTTTTAAGTGGAGAGGAAATAATCACACATCTCCTAAGTGGAATGATTGCTAACATTTATTTTAAGAACTGTGTATTTTCTATCCTGTACATCTGTGCTCAACATTTGGACTAAGAGTACTTTCAGGGTTAGAATTTGGATCAACGCAGGAAATCATTAGTTGAGTAAATGGGTCACTGTAGTGAAATCACTTGGAAAACGCCTTAGATTTCAGGAATCTCTGAGTAAAGTTTAGAAGGTTTTCTCAGTGGTGGATCATTGTGGCCTGAATATAAAAAATGCAACTTTGAAAAGGACGATTCTAAAATAAATTCTAAATGAATCCAATGTAAAAATAAAAACATAAAAAGATTAAATAAAATGTGAGTGAACATTTATCTCAAGGTGAGTGATGACTTTCTAAATATGAAATGGAATTTGTTACATGAATTAATTAATGGAATTAATTAATATGGATGCAATTCCTCACTGGCTGTGGCCATCAGCCTCCCTCAGTTTCCTGTCACATGGCATGCACGTGGCTTCCCCAGAGTGAGTAAGCAAGGAGAATGAGCAAGACAGAATCTTTGCAAAACCTAAGTCACAGTCCTCTGTAATCTAATTTCAGAAATGGCATCCAACCATTTTTTACAGATTCTATGGGTTAGAAGTAAGTCACTAGGTCCAGAATATGCAAGGAGAGACAATTTCACAAGGGCCTAAATCCCCAACAGTAGGTATCATTGGGAGCCATCTTGGAGACTTCCTACCACAGATCCCAAATTGGTATCTGTTTATTAGTACTTAAAATCATTCTTTTAATGATCTCAAAAAACTCACTTGTAAATGCAGTATTCTTCCTCATTTTAAAAATTCACAGCTACAATTGTCCATTTCCAACCATTAATCCAATGAACAATCCATTTGCAAAATATTCTATTGAATGGGGATCATTAAAATATTCACGTCATACTTAACTTTCAATTTTTCAATGTATTGCATGAAGTTGCATTCATCATAGTTAACATGATATTTAGGTTTATTTGTATTTTCCAGTCCCCAAATTCCATAAAATAATTGGATATTTTCTTATATAATTTCTGCTATAGTGTCTCCTGCTTTCTTTCATCCTGTGATCATAGAACTAAATGATTCACCATTTGGTCAAACTTTCTACATATTGTGAAGCTTTTCTAAATATGTATTAAGGAGTGTAGGTTATGCTATGTGAGCTTCAGAATGGTTTTCAGGCAAACATCTGAAAATCACCCACTGGGTGCTTCAGGCTAAATTTTAACAGTTCACTTCCTTGACCTTCAAAGGCAGCTCCCTTATCTTTCAGCCGCAGCTTTCCTAACATCCACTCCCCAATCACTTCCAAAAGCCCTATAATCCATAAACCCAAACCAGAATATATAGACTGGTTTCTGTTTTCTTAACTCACGTCTCACTGAAGCAACATGTGCTATACTTCTCTCTGCAATCCCAGGGGACCGACTGGAAGCAAACTGTAGCATGACACCCTCATCAACACATTTACTCTTTCCTTTGCCCCAAAAGTTTTCTGCCCCTGAAATAATCAGAATAGCAATGCTCTACCACTGTATATACTTTTGAATTTCAAATATCTCTTATTTGATCCCCTGTGAATTATTATTTCCATTTTACAAATAGAAGAATTGAGGTCCCAAGAGATTACATGATTGATCAAAATTTCATCATTAATAAGTAAAAGGATAAGAACTGGAACTCAGGTCTGCTCACACTAAATCCAGGGTTCTTCCTTCCATACCACAGCAAATACTATAGAGACATACATATATAAGGTATGCTCAATAATGCTTTCAAGTGATGACAATTATGGGCCCATACATCAAGGATGAAGAACAAATTCCTCACCATGGACATACGAAGCCCCTCAAAAATCTGGCTCCTACCTATCTCTCCAGCCTCTTGCCAGTCTCTCTTCCCACCCCATCCTCTTAAATTCTAACCTCACAGAATTGCTTTTAATTCACACTTCCATGCCTTCACTTCCTCTGCTATCTCTGCCTCTAGTCCCTTACCCCTTGCTTCCTACTTCTACCCTCCCACCATCATCCTTTCAAGAGCATCTACTCTTGTTCATGACTCAATGTAGAGATTGTCACCATGATGACCTTCTGTCTTCCTCTTTCCCACTTCTACCCCTTTTGTATCCACACAGTATCATATATTTACACACATTTACATACACATTTATAGCACCTATAATGTTTAAATTGCATTTAGTTGATGATTTTGACTATATATTTACTATAATTTACAATTAACAGAGCACTTTCATATGTTATTACAATCAATCTTCAATGGATGTTGACACCACCTTTATGAGCAAAGACTGAATTATAATTAATCTTTCTATTCTCAGTTCCCAGTATTATGACTAGAATAAAGTATATTTTCAATGAATATTTGTTGACCAAATAAGGGATAAAGCTAGATATAAAATAGCTACCTGGTGCATTTGGGGAACAAAAAGATGTCATGTAAAAAAGCAATATAATCACCAACATTAATAACCTGGAAACTTTATTCACCATGCTGAGTAAAGCAATTGCCCCACTTTCTTCACCTGGAAAGCACCTCGTGTGTCAAGGAGGGAAGAAATAGATTCAGATGTAAGGAGTAAGGGCTATTTATTTAATTAAAAGAATGATGTTAAAACAAGTCTAATTTTTCTGCCAGAATTGACAACAACTTTAGCTATTTATAAGCACCGTTTTATAAAGTAAAGCACATTAAACCCTGAGCCTTGAAACTTGAATTCTCCCTGCTTTGCCACTAATAATTAGCTAAATGAAATTGAAGAACTCATTTAACCCCTCTGGCTTCAATTTTCTCTCATAAAACAAAGAGGTAAGACCAGATTATTTCTAAAATTATTTGCAGTTCTCAAAGACCTCAATAATCTCTGGAAAATTGCAGTTGGTAAGAGTGGCATCTATTTTTATCCTTTGTATTTTATTTTATGAGAAACTTTCTCAGGCAAGCACAGTCACACACTGTCACGGTGACTATTTACAAGTATCATAAATTTGCTGAGTGCCTAGGATGTATAAAGCCCTAATCCTGGGTCTTTCAGGGAATCAAAGGAGTACAACAATTTCTGCTCTCATGGAACATGTAATCTCTTTCACTGTGCCTTTTGATTCTAATTTGCACATTAAAATTAGCCAAACCATAATACACATAAATCATTAAGATTGAAATGATTGGGGTTAGTAATATCTTGAGAATAACACACATATGCAAGTAACAACCATCTGGTATTGTAACTGTCTGATTTGTGTGTTTTGTGTTGTATTTCTCCCTCAGTAGAATGTATACTACAGACAGTAAACAGATAGAATTTGAAGCTATGGGAAGAGTTACGAATGTCTAGGAGTGTGTGTATGTAGAAATAAGAGAGGAAAAAAGAGAGAACAAGAGAAGCCATTCTGGAATCCTGAGACTCAGGAAGTAACCTCTGTTAGAGGAAACTGAAGGTGCCTGAGAAGGAATATTCAAAGAGGAAGAGAGAAAAGCAAGACAGATTGGTAGCATGGAAGTCATGGGAGAAAAAATTTTAATGATGGTGGCGAGTCAAAGGAATGAAAAGGAGAAAAGGAATGAAAATACTTCAAATGGACTATCTGATTAAAAATTCACCAGTGCCCCTGAAAAGAACTCTCTGTCTTAGGAATGAATCAAACCTCAAATTACAGTGGGTTGAGGTTTAAATTAATGGCAAGCAAATGGAAACAAAAATGTTGGATAGTTGGTCAAGAAATTTAATGATAAAGGTAAACAAAGCTGAGCTTCAAGTTGGATGAAAGTATTTGGGGGGAAGTAAAATTAACATTTTACGAGGGAGAAACTTTAGCTTTATTTTTTAAATGAGGTAAAGAAACTAATAAAAACTAAAGCTATAAGAAAGAGGAAATATTTACTGGAATAAAGCTTGGAAAAGAGAGAGAACTCCCCTCTAGGAGGGATGTCTGAATCTGTAAGTACATTTAGAGATGGAAAGAAGGCAAGATGGAGGGATCATAATTGCTATTTGCTCAGTTGAGAAAGGTGGCTGGTACTGAGAATAAGGCTGGTACTGAGAATAAGGAATAAATTTCTGAATTAGGAAATTTCAAAAATGATAAAGGTTTGGAGCAGCTTCTGTGGGAATGGAAAAGGAAAAGGAAAAGGAATAAAGGTGAATAGAAAAAGGGAGTAACATACCACCATTATGAATGTATAACACACCTTATGTTTTATAATACATTGTAAAGTGAAAAGTATGTGTACAGCTTTGAAAAATGATAATTTACATCACTTAAAAATAGATTCCAATAAGTAACCAAGTGAGAGCTGCCGGTCAGTTGAAAAGATGCAGATTAGGTTATTGGGAGTTTAAGGAAAATAACACAACATAACGCAGGCAATAAGTTGTGGCATCTTTGAAAGTTCTTAGTTCCCAGTGAGAGCAGCCAGTCTAGAGGCAGATGAGAGACTTGCCCTCTGTGCTACCCCAAGGAGAAGAGCTGGGTCTGAGAATGAAAAGAGCACTGGCTGAGATTAAGGGTTTTGACATTTAGGAAGGCATGCTTCAGGTTTTCTTCAGATATTGCAAGCACCAGAGACAAGAGAGAGTCCAAGGGGGACACCAGAAAATACCCTTTACATGACTGGTTTCTTCAGCAAGAAATTCCATAATGTTCTCCAGGTGATTAGCTTTAGGAGGTCATTTTAATAGGCCCACCAATTGTAAACAAATTATTTTGGAGTGCTGCTTTAAATCATGTTTTGGTAAAAATTTGCTTTTCAAGTGTACCATGTTTGACTTTAGGAGAATGTTTTGCTTTAGGATGATACAATAAATGCCATTGTTGGGTTTGCTGCTTGAAATGCACACCTCAAAAAAACAGAAAAAGAAAAGGATTTGAATTAGGTCAATTGATTGTTAGCAGGTACATTTACTGTATATAAAATTGAGTAGCTTCCTTTGTAACCTATGACATAGCCTCCAGCACCATGTGAAAAGGTATCTGTTACTACAATAAAAACCTCAGTTACCACAATAAAAGCTCTGATGGAAACAGGCTTGCTGTTCTAGTCACAGTGGTCTGTCACTGAAGAGCTACAGTTCAAGGATCCCACCACTGCTCAAGGGGAGAGCAAATAACTGGCGTCTCTGAGCCTCAGACTCCCAGGATCATTGCTGTCTCTTCCTGCCTGCTTCACAGACATCAATCAGGAGGTTGAAATGTGTGTTTGTTTGTTTTTTTAAGAAAAATTAAGATTGCCAAAAACACTTGAAAAAATTCAGAAAAGTTCAGTCTGACTACAAATAATGGAAAATCTACTGATAAAAATGCAGTAGTAGGCACTTCCCTGGTGGCATAGTGGCTAAGAATCCACCGGCCAATACAGGGGACACAGGTTCGAGCCCTGGTCCGGAAAGATCCCACATGCCGCGGAGCAATTAAGCCCTTGCGCCACAACTCCTGGCCTACGCTCTAGAGCCCACGAGCCACAACTACTGAGCCCGCATGCCACAAGTACTGAAGCCTGCATGCCTAGAGCCCGTGGTCCACAACAAGAGAAGCCACCGCAATGAAAAGCCCACGTGCTGCAACAAAGAGTAGCCTCCGCTCACCACAACTAGAGAAAGCCCGCGCGCAGCAACGAAGACCCAATGCAGCCAAAAATAAGTAAATAAAATAAATAAATTTATTTTTAAAAAATGCAGTAGTATGTTCTGCCTATAACAATAACACAGATTCAAAAATAGGAATAAAACCAATATTGAAGAGTGTCAGTGAAATGAAGTCTCTTTCCAAGTTGGTGGGAGTGTAAATTCATACTTTCATTGAAAAAAATGAAAGTGTGAATATCAAGAGCCTAAAATGACTACAGATAATAACTCATGAATCTCACTTTTAGAAATTTATAATAAGAGAAAGATAACAGATGTGTCCAAGAATGTGTCAAGGAGACAGTTCACCACAGAGATGTTTGTAATAGAAAAAAATATATGAAAAACCTGAATATTCCACAACAGTGGTATTGTTCTACAAATTTTGGTATGTCTTTGTAATTGGCATATTACACAACTATTTAACATTATTATGTTTTTTTTCCCAAAATATCTAATATCCTAAACATTTCCAAGTTAGAAATTTACAACAGCTAGGCAGGAAATCCTTCAAAGTGTTTGCATTAAGGTTTGGGTTTTTTTTGTTGGGGCGGTGGGCAGACAGTGTATGTAAAAATTGCTAAGCAAAAAGAAGCTTTTACTCATGCTCAGCCCCACGGTGATATAAGGTACATGTTGTCTGACTAGAAAACAATATTCTGCCCAACTTTTAATAGACCTCAAAGGCCTCTTTACATTGTTGAATTTGTCTTGGTTTCTTTTCTCAGAGGATTAGAAATCAGATTGTGTTGGCACACTGTAAATAGAGACATCTTTCATAAGCAGAAATTTATATGAACTAAACTCATAAGACTA
Organism: Mesoplodon bidens; assembly: GCF_964165515.1. NCBI lineage: Eukaryota > Metazoa > Chordata > Mammalia > Artiodactyla > Ziphiidae > Mesoplodon > Mesoplodon bidens. The sequence goes on from NC_138178.1 coordinate 123,240,320, forward strand.
TGATATAAATCCAAATTCAAATTTATTAATTCACAACAAGAAATAAATGTCACAGAAACCAGAATACTTATAAGTCCATGTGACAGGGCATATCTACATGAGAAGCTGGATGATAGGTTGTTGGGTGAGCCTGGAATCTGAAGAAGGAATTTGATGAATAAAATGTTTAATGGTATGAAGGGAAAACATCTTGTTGCAAGATTCTAACCAAAAAGATGATCTTTCCAATAGGACCAGAATATTCAACTACAGCTCCCTTCCTTGATCTCTAAGCCAAAATTGGCCTTGCTATGTCAGTGTGACTGAGAGGAAGATTCCCATCCCCGAGATGAGGGGGTCTTCATACAGGGCCTAGTCTTAAAGAATGTGGATAAAACAAAGAGAGCTTTTATGCAGGCTCTCAAGACCCAGTAGGCAAGAAAAGGATGCCTAGCTGAAGAGGAGAGATAAGGGTTACATTTCATCATCACTACAGAAAGGGTCTGGCACACATAGACAGTTGAGTCTGGAGGGTGGATTTATCCCCCCCGTGGTCCACCAATCCTCGAGGAAGATGAGTTCTTCTGTGTCTGGCAAGAGCAGTAGCAGCACTTGCATTAACCACTCTCAGCCTGCTGCCAAGAGGCCGCAAGGCAGGATGTGTTCTGTTTGAGGCTTTCAGCCATCCTAAAGAGACAGATTCGCACTTGGCCGGCTGGCTGGAGTCCTCTCTGACTGTGCGGCCAGCCAAGCAGAGGCAGGCAGCCGAATCACAGTGAGCACAACCAGGTGCTTACATCCAGCTGCCCAGGCTTTCGACTAAACCAGGTACTATTGCCAATATTGGACAATTTTGACCTACAAAAATGGCAATGTCATACGGTTGAACTTTTATATCCAAGCTGGCCATAAAATCAAAGACTCTGTACTCCATCCCCAAAATAAGACAGCAATTCCTTTAAAAACTAGTACAACTAGTACAACTAGTAACCTAGTACAACTCAAATCCAATTTAGATTTTAAGCCTAGCAAAGAAAACTAAATCCCAACTGCTCTACGAGGAAGTTAATCAGCCAAACTCCCACTACAAGCTTGAGCTACTTTAGAGGACTATCTGGTAACCAACAAAAAGAAGGAAAATAAAAAAGAGATATTTTTCTTCAGACATAAGCTCCAGGGCACTTGTTCCAGGGATACCTACCAAAACAGAGGGGAACACTTGACGGAGTTATCAGACTGAGACTCCCTCCCTCCTGGGAGCGTTTGGTAGGAAATACCAACATTTACACTGTAGCTCTCCTTTCTCTACACATCTATGGCTAACGAAGCCCACAGCTGATTGACACAGTAATGTTTTAGCTATATTAATCCATGCAAAAAGTTACAATATAGTCCTTTTGCCCTGAAACACTATCCTTTTTTTGAGAAAAGTTGTATATCTCTACTCTGATGTATTGATTTTGCAACTGAATAGTGACAATCTTATTTCCAGGTTCTCAGAAGATTCATCAATGTAGTGTCCTTGTCAAGTAATAATAAAAGTAACATATTACTTACTGAACCCTTACTATGTGCTGAGCACAATTGTAAGTCTTTTCCATGTGTTAACTTATTCAGTCTCCTTCTTAGCATCTCAGCTTGGAGAGGCAGGACTCAAACCCAGGAAGTCTGCTTTTAGACTTCCTTAATCACCAGTGGTTAACTTTTCTTAATCACCCTTATACTAATATATAAAAGAAGGAAGCAACAGTAACAACAGAAAGTCTCTGAATTTAATTTTTTTCTATAATGAATTTAATTTATATAAGCAGGAAAAATTATTATTATTATTTTTTTTTTTTTTTTTGCGGTACGCGGGCCTCTCACTGTTGTGGCCTCTCCCGTTGCGGAGCACAGGCTCCGGATGCGCAGGCTCAGCGGCCATGGCTCATGGGCCCAGCCGCTCTGCGGCATGTGGGATCTTCCCGGACCGGGGTATGAACCCGTGTCCCCTGCATCGGCAGGCGGACTCTCAACCACTGCGCCACCAGGGAAGCCCAGGAAAAATTATTTTTAAAGGTTAACCTTTTTATTGCTTATTTATTATGTCTCTCCTTACTCCAGTGAAAGCTCTTTGTGGGCAGGCTTTGGCCACTGCTATTTCTCTGGGTCTGGAACAGACATAGGAAGCATTCATTGAATACAATTACCATGCTTTTTGTCTATATTTTCCATCTTATATCTTTTCAGAAAATAAAAGAAAGGTCAGGGTCGTGGTGTGTACAGTAAATTATATGGTCAATCTATTCATAAATATTTGTTGAATGAATAAATTATCTGAAAAAAAGCTTTGACATTTCCAATTCTCATATACATGCATGGTTTGTACCACCTCCCCAAATACCATCAATTCCAAGGGCACTATATAAATATTGATAGAAATCAGTGCCTACAAAGGAAGGCAAAGTGCAGTTGAAGAGTAGGACCCCGTGACAACTCCAACTCAGTGGGACAGAGTTCACAAAGAGGAAACCGAAAAGCTCTGCTTTCTTCCCATTCTTTGATGGAGTCCTTTGATGCTGCCTGAAGAATGTCTATTCCCTGGAAGTCAGCATCTCATCAGACCTCAAGGGTAGAGAAGTGTGGCTGCCACATACTACAAGATCAGCTGTGATTGGCAGGATCTCATAAAATGAGGAAAGCAATTTATTAAATAAGAAAAATACACAACAAAGTGTGTTACTCACATTGGATTATAGGCAAAGAGGAGAGAGAATTTTAAATGCTCTGGTGGGTAAAATTAGGAAAAGAGTCTGAATGGCTGTCAACGTAACTGAGATGAGGAAGAAGATCCAGTTACATCCATTTGCCAATAAGTTATGGTAGTAGTTGAATTCAGTGAGGTGAAGTTCTCCACAAAGATTAAAATGGACATGAACTTTCCAGGTTACAAGTCAGGAAACAGAGCCCCTTCACCCATTTTATTATTATTAGAAAATCTCCATGCAAATGAAAGAAACAGTAATCAGGGATACTGAGTTTTAGCCAGCTGAACCCTCAGAAAATGTCTGGAAAGAAATCTGGAAATATTTAAGAGATAATGTGATATCAGAGGAAATGGTTTGGGGGGGTTGTACATAATTTAATGAACCTTCATGCAGGGAATTCTTAAATGATCCAGATTCAAACCTGTTATGTCACTCACTGATTTCACCAGTTAAAGTAAATAAATGTATTATGTGGTCAAGACCACATAGTTTGAAATCCTGGGACTGGTAAAGCTCATTCTCCTGTTCTGGTGGCTTTGGTTATTGGCTAAAAAAACCGAAGAAAACTAGAACAGCCTGATGCCTTGATCCTCTCTCTGAATGTTATCATCAGGAAAAGTGCAGGGCTTCCCTGGTGGCACAGTGGTTGAGAGTCCACCTGCCGAATCAGGGGACACGGGTTCGTGTCCCCGTCCGGGAAGATCCCACATGCCGTGGAGCGGCTGGGCCCGTGAGCCATGGCCGCTGAGCCTGCACGTCCGGAGCCTGTGCTCCGCAACGGGAGAGGCCACAACAGTGAGAGGCACACGTACCCCTCCCCCCCAAAAAAGAAAAGTGCAGCTAGCCAAAAAGTTTACAAACAGGGTTTAGCAAACTATAACCTATAGGCCAAATCAGTCCTGCCCCTTGTGTTTTATAAATAAAAGTTTTATTGAAACACAGTCACTCCATTTGTTTACATGTTATCTGCTCAGCTTTCACACCTAGAGGGCAGAATTGAGTAGCTGAGACAGAAAGAGGGTGTACTATGGTCCACAAAACTAAAAATATTTACTATCTGGCCTTTTATAGAAAAAGTTTTCTGACCTCCTAGAGATAGAGAGGACAGGGGATTTATTATCGAGGTTTTATAAAAGAAAAGCCTGTCATCACATACTTAAGGGATTCTCTTTCCAATGTGTGAGTCACTTTTTGGTGATATGGTGAATATTTGGAGAGATATTCTTAATCTTTCAGGACTCTAGCTAGACCCAGGCACCATCCTTTCTCATGTATGGAATGTGGTAAGCTAATGATCTGAAAGAGTCACTCCACCTAATAATCATTTGAGAAAATCTAACTCATCTCAGAATAAAGTTCCATAAAGTATGGTGATTACTCTGTTTAGTATTCCATCAAACTGTTGAACTTTATAAGACTCTCATAAAACTTTAATGTACTTCCGATGCTGTAATCAGATGAACAAAGCTATATATTAACATAAAACACTTCTGATTGTATGACATATTAAGATTTTTAAAACATATGTTCAATCTACAATCTGAAAGCAACAGGATGGTGTAGAGTTGATGACTGTAGTTAAATCCATTATAAACTACATTATTCTTTTTAAATCTGAATAAAATTTCACTGACAAAAATGGTTTATGCTCAGCCATTAATGTGGACAGGGAGGATGAGTCAACTATAATGTATTAAATAAGTCACAGTTGTGAGCTGTTTATTAGGTAATTTATATCATGCCATGTTTATCTCGGTTACTCATCAAGACATTTTTACCTCATGAAATGGTATTTTATTTTCCTTTATTTGAATGAAAATATATACAGATTTACAGTTTCACAATTTTTCATTTCCACCATGGGAGAAAAAAGACTTTTTCCTAGATCATTCAATGTAAATAAAACATTTAGAAATATTAAAATATTTGCATTTTTCACAATAAGGAAAATGTCATTTTTAAATAGGTTACTCAAAGAATAATGAAGAAACAAAGAGATTACTTCCTCTATTTAAACATTCTAGTTTATTCAGCTGAATGACAGGAATAAGACCTTGTCTGTACACACTGTGAAGCACATCCAGATTTTCTATAAAATAGTTTATTAAAGCAACATTCTGAAAGGGATGGGTCTTATAGAGTTTTAGTTTTCTTTGGTTCAACAGAGTCAACTTAGAGATGAGAAGAATGTATTCAATATCTATTTTTAACAAAACCTGGAGGGTTTCTTTAATTGACAAGGTTAAAAGAATTACAAAGGATTCATCAACAATGTCTGAACACTCAGGAGTAAGAACTTACACATTTTTCTCTAAAGCTAATAAGCACAAATTCTTTAAATGTAACACAGTGGGAGGAGGGAAAGATTTAACATAAACTGATGAAAATGCTTCACCCTCTATGACTGAAAGAATAGTCTTGACTCTGGTTGGGTCCAGATTCTGTGGTCCTCTCATTATACTTCCTTTTCTACATATCCTGCATAGGTTTCCTACATTTCTATTTTCTATAGAGAGTTTTTGGTCTTCCCCAAGGCCCAGGTTGTTCAGGGCCGCAGCTTTATCCTCTGCTCCTATGACTGGCTCTTTTGTATTCTGTGGGTGTTTTCTGCTACTATCAGGAACAAATATCATCCTAATTGGCATCTTGGTCTTCCTTGATTTCCTCTACTAAAGAATTTTGTTGAATACTGTGCAATTCAATTATACATTTTTAAGCTGATAAGATCATGGAGTGGGGAACATATGCTGTTTAATCATCTCAGACTAAGGAATATGAGGCCTATATCTGAACCCCAACAGTTCATATATGTTAGATGGAAGAATAAACCTAAACCAGTTTTGAGGGGTTTTCTAGTTTTGGGGTTTTTTTTAATTAAACTCTCTAGTAGGGGGAATGACTTCAAATAAATCAAATAAACTTATTTTTCTAAAGTAGATTTTCCAAAGACAACTAGAAGTATATTGTCTTAAAGGGACTCTAAAGAAAAGTGCTCCTTTAAGACAGTAGAATTATATTTTTGCTAGTTCTTTTTAAAAAATATATTTCTAGTTTTTATTGTAGTGTTAGTCTTGCCATGCCACTGTTTTGTTTTGAATTATCATCTTTCCTCATTTTAATCTTCCAATTTTTCTTATTTTGATATATTAGAACCATTACCTTTATTAGTCAGGGGCCCAACAGGCTTAAGTGAGGAGAGTTTAATGAAGAGACTATAGTGGGTTGAATAGTGATCCTCCCAAACATTTCTACCTGGAACCTCAGGGTGTGACTGTATTTGGAATTAGGGTTTTTGCCAATGAAATCAAGGTAAAGATCTCAAGATGAGATCATCCTAGGTCAGGATTGGTTCTAAACTCAATGACAGGTGTTCTTATAAGACACAGAAAAGGAAAAGATACAGAGAGGCACAGAGAAGGCCATGTGAAGACCAAGGCAGAGATTGGAGAGATGGGACCACAAGCCAGGGAACCCCAAGGATTTCTGACAGCCACCAGAAGCTAAGAGAAAGAGGTATGGAATAGATTCTGCTCCTATCCCCCAGAGGAAATGAACCCTGCTGATACTTTCACTTTGGACCTTTGGCCGTCAAAACCATGAAAGAATTTCTCTTGTTTTAAGCTACCAAGTTTGTATTAATTTGTTATGGCAGGCCTAGGAAATTAGTACAGAGACAATTGACAAGGATTCCACAAGAGTTAAGACAAACTATCAAGGCAGGAAGAAACACCCTGTTTGGTGAAAGAAGAATAGGAGAGCATTACCACTCCTATGCCTAAAAAGTCAAGGGAAAGAGAAGTTACTACAATTCAGGGAAAAGTAGCCACTAACAATTGATGACCTGGAAAGGAGAGAAGGGAAGAAATAACATTGCCCTCACTCTCTTCTACACTCTGATTTCTGCCAATACCTCCTGTTGGTCACATCAAGGGAAACGAGAGGGCAAGGTCACAGAGCAGTGTGGGGAAGACAGAAGAATAGGTTTGGAGGAGCAAATGAAGGATATCTAACACTGTAATATGAACAATACCATAGAATTATCTTTGCAGCAAATATTTCCATCCCATGTTTTTTCCTGAACATGGGCAGGAATGAAAGATATAAAATATAATAGGTTTTTAAGTTGTCAAATGTCTTAAATTAATGAGAAATAAATTGCCTCTATACATTTCTGTCAAGGCCTATAGACTGATAAAGAGTATTTAACTACAAATTTAAGGGATTTGGGTTATAAATCAAAAGAAACAGTGTTTCCTCTACAAACACTAAAAATATATTTTTTGCAGCACATTGACTTTTACAGAACAAATATAAAACTAACATTATGTGCAAATGACATGAAGACATTGACTTTTATTTAAGTACTTACTATGTTGAAGAAGCATTTAGAGTTGCTTAGAAGTTTGTATAGTTATACATGTTCAAGTTATTTTGACATCTTGATCTTTTTCACTATATGGAACATCTTATTTACTGACAATTTAATCTGTGAAAGTGGTGGATGGTATGTTCTCCATTATAATCAAGCTATGTTGAGTACCTTTTAAGTTATCAACTCATAACCCACCTGTTTAGCTGATATGTTGTTTATAATCATTAAAATACCCCAGCATAGTAATGATATTCCCTGTGTCATTAAGTCAATCCAAACGTCATAATCTTTACTTTGTTGTCAAGTCGATAGCTGGGATTGTAGTCACACGTTAAAATATGTCTACCAGAATGGCATTAATTACTCTACTTTGAAACTTCATTTTAGCATTTTTAGTTCAACACAACCAGTGCTTCTACAATCAGCTGATATGACGACTTGAAACAATAAAAAGTATGGGCTAGGCATTTATACCAATTTTGTTCCCAGTGCTTCCTGTTTCTAAGTTTAAAAACTTCCCCAGCAGCACAGAGAGGTTAGAGAGTCAAACCAATAATGTGAGCTGTGAATAAGTGGAGGAGAACTACAAAGATATTTTCCAGAGATAGCTTCTCAGCTGCAGATCTCTGATGATGCAGAACTCAGGTGGAGAAAAGGAATATTTTACATTGAGACCTTTGTCAGCCACAATCAGGAATTATGGTCCCTAGACCAATATAAAGAAAGAAGAACTGAAAAGAGAAAAAGAATGAAGATCAATGCTTCCAGCAGAGAACACATTGCAGAGACTGCCTTCCTGCCAGACTAGATCTTGAACAGTCTATTCCAAAAAGAAAGAAAAGGCTTTCATCAAGCCAGCAAGAAGAGAAGGCACATCAGTGAGTGTCATTTTTTTGGCTCATTTATCTTAGCTGAAAGATGTTTCAAGTAAGATAGGAAAATCTATTTGAAGGTCTTAAAGTGAGAAAAAAATGAACTTAACTTTGGAAACAGGCAATTAAACAATATAAAAATTGAGCTTTCTTAAAACTTAGCAAGGAATAAATATCCAGCGATAGATTTCTGAATGTGACACAGAATGAATCATAATGAAGACAAAGGGGAGAACTAGACTCATGATCATAGCTGCTCCAGCTGGATATCCCTCCAGGGTCTCCAAGAATCAGGGACTTGTTACCACTCTTGCCCCATGACCTATGCCATGGTTATAGCAATAAGATTCCCCAAGCCAAGAACTATGGACATAAATAATTATATTCTCAATTTCAACTCAAAATAGATGTTGAAGAGCAGGAGCACTCTCAATAAGAAAACATGTCATAGTCTCTATTTTCTGTCCCTCAGAGGAAAATTGGCAACGTACCAGGGGCCTATGAGTCAATACTCTGTGCAATAAGGCAAAATGTAGAGAAAATGGTATCAAGAAAAAGTAAGCCAGAAGACCACACTGAACACAGAGGGTTTAGGATTCAACAGGAGCACCCTTAATGGACAGAACCAGTCAACACCATTAATGGCAGAACCAGTCAACTTTAAATATGCTGCATTTCCAAATCAGAGTGTCCTCAGGCAGAAAGACAACTACAAGTCTGAAGGCTCAGGGAGAGAGCCAAGAGCTATTCTGGTCTGCAGGATTAGGAAACAGACTTAAGGCACTATTCCATGTCCAGTAGAAATCGGATGCTCATTTTCTATTTTCTTCAATTCTAAGAAGCAACTGAAATCATCTCCAATTTGTTAGATACCAAGTAGTCTCTCTGACTCATTCTATTCCATTTTTTGTACCATTTTTGTTTCAGTATAATGTGAGTCCAAATACTCAAAATTTAACTAATATATAAATCATAAAATCAATTTTATAAGACTATGTAAGACAGTTTAAAGTTGGATTGATAAGATTTGGAAATACTCCTGTAAAGTCAATAGCTAATGATTACACCAAACTTTAAAACCAAATGAACATGAAAATACCAGTTTCTTATTATCCTTTAAAATGGTTCTGTTCCAGAAATTTTGTTCAATTTTGTTCTATTCAAAATATTATATGTATTAGCCAAGGCCTTCAAATAAACATGAATTTTCTGAATGCCAAACGTGATTATTTCGGTTTTCAGTGTCTACCTGTATTAGCTTCAAGAAAGTTTAAAATTATCTTGGTTTTAAACTTATCTTGGTTTTATAACATCATTATTTTTCCTTTGTAAAAAATTTATTTTTAAAAAATAATCCAGTTGCATTTAATATTAAGTATACCTTGTGCTATTTTATAATTCTATTATTTTTCTCATTTCAGGATTTAATTTTGCACTTTTCATATCACAAGTAGACTCATATTCACCTTTACAATAAAAAAATTTGCATGAGATTGGAATCTATTGTACAAACCATGATTAATCACAAATTTTGATTAGGATTACTGAATTTTTCACTACAGCATCAAAAAAGGCTCTTGTTTTGCTTGAATTAGCATTAGACTAGACATCTCAGAGTTGTATACTTGATCCTACATTCACACTGGGTGAAAACAGCATGAAATCAGTAGACTATGATGTTATGCATATCTAACATAATACCTAAAGCAAACACTGAAAGACCTATAAAGAGAGATACACTCAAAAAATTACAGATAAATCAAAATGGAATTTTAAAAAAATCTTTAACCCGCAGGAAGGCAGGAAAAATATAACAGAGAACCAAAAAAAAAAGGGGGACAAATAGAAAATGAAACAAACAAAAAATGGCAGACTTAAGCCCTAATATATCATTAATTAAATTAGATAAAAATTGTCTAAATATACCATTTAAAAGACAGAGATTGGCAGAGTAGATTTTAAAAAATGACCCAATGATGTGCTGACTATAAGAAATTCATTTCAAATAATGCTACTATAAAAAGTGGAAAAACTAGACCAATCAAAAGAGACTTAAAAGACATATGAAATTTTTTAAAATAGGCAACACTAAACTAGTGATCTATACTTGGGTGATAAGTTCAAGAAGTGATTATTTTAAATGTCAAGATAGTGGTCAATTATGTTGTGAAGTAAACAGCTGAGACTGAGATAGGACACATGGTGGCAAGAGGGAATTCTGGGGTGGCAGGGCAGCAGTCCTATTCCTTTCTTCTACCAAAGTTTTATTTCTTAGATGATGGTTATAAGGGTGTCCACTTTATAATAGTTTCTTTAGCTTTTTGTTTGTTTTTTGTGGCTTTCTGTATCTGTGTTTTATTTTAAAATAAAAAGATCAAGTTTTTAAAAAGGAACATGGGATAAGGAAAAAAAACTGCTAACATAATCAGAAGAATATTCAAAAGATCAGGTTTCAAAAAGTATAGGAAACATAGCAATGCTGGGAATCACAGAAAAACTAATGAGACTTCCTTCACCATGCACCCCATGATTAATCATCCAACTACTTTCTGAGATTCTGATTGGCTCATTATGTAGAATGACCATTCTTTTACCAGGAGAGTAGAGGACACTTTGGCAGTTCCACTAAGATTGCACAAAGTGAGGAATGGGTAAATCCTCAGAGAAACCAAGTTGCTCTTACCAGAATAATAGAAAATAAAATTGAACTCTGAAGGATCTTATAGAGTAAACTGCAGAAGTTAAATATGAGTAAAAATATATTACCCAATCCTACAGGCATTTGTAAGCTAGGAGTTAAAAATCTGTTGACAGAAAAATTCCATGTGCCATCTTATTAATACTGAGGGCTATTAGAATTTTCAGGAGAAATTTTACAGTTTTCTTCTGAACTCTTGCATTTTAACCTGAGAAATGGCTAATCCTGAAACTATAGCAGTCTATCTGGGAAAAAATACAATAGATAAGTATGCTGCATTTTTCTAGAGCATCACTTGCACTTGAAGATTTGCAGGCAGAAGTTGGTTTACTTTCTTAATTTTTGTATTCTTAGATTTTTTTATACACACACAGGCAAAATCAAACTTCCTCTATCAATCAATTAAATTTTTATTCATGAAATGTTTATGCGGAAAGGCAGAAAACAGAAAATGTACATTAAAAGTCAAAGTGAACACAGTAAAGATGAACAAATGATGTTCCTTCCTATCACTGCCTCTAAAAGTTATCATTAATCTTCCAAGGAAAACAGCTAGACTGAAAATGGTTTCAATATTTTCTCTTATTATAAAACTAATATGTATTTATTATTAAAAATAAGTGATACAGAAAGTTTGAAAAGGAAAAAGTGAAAATTATACATAATCTTATTAGACAGAATGCATAGCCTAAATTCTCCCAGGTACAAATTCACTGTCCTATGAGTTAGAAAAAATCTTATCAGAAAAGCTTGAGATACTAGTTCTAGATCACCTGGAAATAAAATTCTCCTCTTGACTTTAAAATATCTTGGGCTTCCCTGGTGGCGCAGTGGTTGAGAATCTGCCTGCTGATGCAGGGAACACAGGTTCAGGCTCTGGTCTGGGAGGATCCCACATGCCACGGAGCAACTAGGTCCGTGAGCCACAACTACTGAGCCTGCGCGTCTGAAGCTTGTGCTCCGCAACAAGAGAGGCCGCGACAGTGAGAGGCCCGCGCACCGCGATGAAGAGTGGCCCCTGCTTGCCACAACTAGAGAAAGCCCTCGCACAGAAACGAAGACCCAACACAGCCAAAAATAAATAAATAAATAAATAAATAAAAATATCTTAAAGATAAAGCATGAGTACATGTATAATTCTCTCCCACCAGGAGAATGAAACTATGATTTGGATTCATTTGGAAATTTATTTTATTCTTAGTCTTATGAAATGGGGAGGGTTGGGGGAAAGAGAAAAATCTTTGAATATAAAATATTTCAAAAACAGTACTTTAGTGTAATTCCGCAAATAAAATGTTCAACAAAATCATATCAACTCTCCCTGGAAGAAAACCACTAGCTCTAATACTTCTATAGAAATATAGCCACAAAAATGTCTTCTAATCTAACTAATTAGTATACTTGCTCAACTCTTGTTTATTTTTAAATAAGAAGGGAAATGAAACTGCATCTCAGGGATTTGAATACAAAAATGTATTCATTATAAAACTCAATGGCATAAATTATCCAAAATTTTCTTTCAGAAACCATTTATCAAATAAAACTCTTATCTGCTCTTCTCACAAAGGAGACTAATCTCTATTTTCCTCTGCCCTTTGAAAACAACTAATTGAATGAAAGACTCATAATGGGATTCCTTTGCAGTGTGTCTAAATATTTGGCTTCAGATCCAAATGGAACAGTTCTATGTATGGCCTTAGAAACTGAAAAATTAAACTTAAGTTGAAAATGATGACTTTTGAAACATTAAGCACCTAAGTAACTTTGAAAAAAGTTACTTTCAAAGTTACCTGAGGTGCTTAATATTATTCTATTCTCAAAATAAGTCACTTTTTCAAATATTAAAGAAACTTTAGGATTATGGAATAGCCCTAAATTCATGCCTCATGAAGAGAAAAAGCACAGGCTATGGTTTCCATGGTTAAACCTCCTGACATGTCAGGACATCAAAGACTCCATCTAATAACCCTAAGGGAAAAGTGCTTAAGAAGAAGAAAAGACAAGATAACCTGAAGAAAGAGAGACTATAACCTGCCAGTCACTCAATGGAAACTATTGACTACTTAGCCAGCAAAAATAGAATCAGACTCTGAGAAAACATGACCTTATTAGCTTGACTGTGTGAAGAGGTGATGAAGCATGTAGAAAAATAAAAATTTACTGAATTTAATTGGGAATAAAACTTGTTGGCCAGTGTATTAAGGAGTATTGGCATAGTCACAGTTCATTGACCAATCATAAATAATAATATAAACTACAAGACAGCATGTTCCATCTGTGGATAGATTAAGCTCTAAATGACAGCAATGGAAATATCTATACATCTGTCAAGTCATATTTGGATACAAGGAAAATAAATCTCAAACTGACTCTAAAAATGAACTTGTAAAGAGATACAAATCTATCAGAATCCTAGAAAAATCTGAACAATCTAGGCATCTAATTGGCACAACTTGGCCTATGGATTGATTTCTTTGGGACCAGGTATCTACCCATAGTCCAATCAGCTGTGGCCAGTGATAGGGAAATTTAGGTGGTGTAAATAAGAGAATAAAGACAGGAAGAAAAGAAGTCGAGAGTGAATAAAGAGTGAATTTATTTTAAAGGAAATGAAAGAGAATACTATGATCCACTTATCTAGTAAATTAAACCCCCATGATTGACTTTCAAACATACTCTCTTCCAAATTTTCCATAATCCCCTCCCCTAAGTGATCTAAGGACTACATTTATAACTGTAAAGACATTCTTCTCTCAATAGGATAGGATAGGAGAGAATGAAAAGTATCAGTGAATGGAACATTATAAGGGTTGGTATTATTTCTAGAAACTTTTATTGCTATTTACACACACATCCCCCCCCACATATAGGTATGTGCTAAAACATGATGCAAAGTATACATCTTAAACATCAATTTCTGCAATTTCTTTTCAGCAGTTTCAGTGCACCAACTGCAGGCAGAAATAAATTCCTGAAACATGGTTACATATGTCTTTCTTTTGTTCCCTGAGCTAGATATTTTGGAACCTGAGTTTATCCTCTTCATGCTGTAAGTTATCCAATGCTCCAAAAATGACCATTCAACCTCACCACCCTTGCATTTTCCACCCCTTTAAATTACTTTATGATAGTAAATTCCCAAGCACCCAAAATAAACCATAGGCAACATAAGGATTGTTAACTTCTCATTTTTAGATACAAAGGGATGTTTCATTGCCCTTTATTCTAATGAAATCCAATAACAAATCTAAGTATTTCATATTCTCTATGCCGCTTATTCCCCAGGATCATTCTCTGCCTTAGTCTCTGCTCATGTAAAGATACAAATTTCTCAGCAGTTTAGAGCAAAAAGAACAACCAACCCTCAGTAAGGATAGGGTTTGAAAGGCTGTGGAGAAAAAGAATCAGGATTTTGTGTTTTTTCTCCTAAGAGACAGATTTAATATTTAAGAATCAGTATTTTAAAAAATTCTGAATTTTGCATAGTAGTGACAAAAGAGAAGTCTCTGATATTAGTATTAGCTGCACTTCAGTGCCAAATAAGATTAGGTATGCAGATCATAAAATGCAAAATCAAAATCAGTGAACATTTCCCTCAGGAAATCCTAACCACAAATTTCACCCATGTCTTAGCAAGCAGGCACTAAAAGATATTCTCTAAAACACCAAGGATGTAGGATGTGTAGTCTGTTGCATGTCATTATCATAGCACTTAACTATATTATAAAGATATTCTCTGTGCACAACTTAGTAACATTCATTATATTATAAGCTGATTGGGCAAGGATTCATTACCTATTCAGCTTTGTCTAACGTAACACCAATCACATAGTAGGTGCTCTGTACTGTTATATATTCCATATGCTATATAGTGTACTCACTCTTAGGTAATCTATTTGCTATATTTATGTCTTTGAACTAAATAATTCTTTCAGATATCCTTATAACTATATGCCTAGACCAGATGGACTGCAATTTAAATTGAGTTAAGATTCCAGTGCTCCTAAAAGACAAGAACACTCATATAGAATGTCCTATAGAAGACGCCTGATAGCCATCACAATAACTTACACAAGTATAACTTACAACTAATTTTGTTTTATATTCCAGAAGTTCATGAGTCTGTGATCTCCAAAGCAGCACATCACAGTTGATAAAGGGCAGAAAAAGCTAGATTCAGGTTCCAATTCCATCACTTATCAGCTCTATGACTTCAGACAAATAACTACTTCCCCTTTTTTCAGGGTCCTCATTTATAAAATCATGGCTAATTAATGTCTATCTCATACAACAAAATAACATAATATTTTTAAACATATAGCACATTATCTGATGGACAGTGAGCAGCTGATAACTATTCGTTTCTATTATAATTATAATAACAATTATTATTATCATTATTACTATTAGAAAAGGAAGAAAAAGGAGGAGGAGGAGGGAAAAAATGCCCATGTTATATTTTGAAGTAGGGCAAGCAGTTTCTTTAAAGTATAGACAATGTCTAAAAACTCTACAGAAGTCTTCTCTTGGCATTCTACCAGAAAAACAGATACCAATATGCATTGATGAGAAAAATTCTTGGTATAAGAAAACACTGGTACAGGTACTTCTTTCTTAGATTCTGCAGTAGCTCATTTACTGATTACAGAGTTGTTGGGCTTTTTTAGGAACACATAATTATATATTTGCTAATTAAGATAAGCCTTTTTAAAAGTCTAAAGATATGTTTCCAAAAGGGAAGTTGTGGAATATTTTTATCGAAATTATCACCACACTCAAAGGAATAGTCCAATAATTCTGGCAACTGTACATGGGGATTTCAGGCTCTCCAAAAGACCACAAAATCATGCTTCCACAGATGCAAGTTCCACAGATATGTTAAGATTCTTCCCTCTACTCATAATCTTGAAACTAATAAGCCTAAATTTCTTTTTAAATTCAAGGATAAAACAAACATATTTCAAGTTGGGCAATAAAATGGGGACTAAAATGGTTCTAGAGAAAAATTCAATATGGGCAATGATTTAAACAGATACTTCACAAAAGATATGCAAATGGACAATGAGTACATGGAAAGATGCTCAACATAATTAATAATTAGGTAAATGCAAATTAAAGTTACAATAAAATATTACTAAACACACATGAGAATGGCTAAAATCAAAAATACTGACAGCACCAAATGCTGGTGAGGATGTAGAGTAACCAGAATTTTTATACATTGTTGGCAGGAATGTAAAATGATTCAAGCACTTTGGAAAAAGGTCTGACAATTTCTTTCAAAAGTAAACATATACCTACCCCATGAGCCAGTAATTTCATTACCAGGTATTTATTCAATAAAAAGTGTTTTTTAAAAAAACATATTTACAAAATAAAACTTATACAAAAGTGCTCATAATGAGAACCCAAATAAACAAAATAAGAAATGAAAGAGGAGAAATCACAACTGATACTACAGAAAGAAATACAAAAAACCATAAGAGAATACTATGAAAATTATATGCCAACAAATTGGACAACCCAGAAGAAATGGACAAGCTTCTAGAAATATACAGCCCACCAAAACTGAATCAAGAAGAAATAGATAATTTGAACAGACTGATCACTAGAAGTGAAATAGAATCTGTAATATTAAAAAAAAAGGGCTTCCCTGGTGGTGCAGTGGTTGAGAGTCCGCCTGCCGATGCAGGGGACATGGGTTCGTGCCCTGGTCCGGGAAGATCCCACATGCCGCGGAGCAGCTGGGCCCGTGAGCCATGGCCACTGAGCCTGTGCTTCCAGAGCCTGTGCTCTGCAACGGGAGAGGCCACAACAGTGAGAGGCCCACGTACCGCAAAAAAAAAAAAAAAAAATTCCCTGCAAACAAAAGTCCAGGATCAGATGGCTTCACTGGGGAATTCTACAAAACATACAAAGAAGAACTTATACTGATCCTTTTCAAACTCTTCCAAAAGATTGAAGAGCAGGGAACACTCCCAAGGTCATTCTATGAAGCCACCAGCACCCTGATACCAAAACCAGACAAAGACACTACCAAAAAAGAAAATTACAGGCCAATATATTTGAGGAATATAAATGCAATAACTCAATATTAGCAAACCAAATCCAATAACACGTAAGAAAGATCATATACCACAAACAAGTTCGATTCATCCCAGGGTCACAAGGATGGTTCAACATATGCAAATCAATGTGATACACCACATCAACAAAAGAAAAGACAAAAACCATATGATCATAACAATAGATGTAGAAAAAGCATGTGATAAAATTCAACATCCATTCACGATAATAACTCTTACCAAAGTGGGTATAGGAGGAACATAGCTCAACATAATAAAAGTTATTATTTATGACAAACTCACAGCCAACATAATACTCTACAGTGAAAAGCTGAAAGTCTTCCTTCTAAAATCTGGAACAAGACAAGGATGCCTGCTCTCACCACTTCTACTCAACATAGTACTGGAAGTTCTAGCCATAACAATCAGAAAAGACAAAGAAATAAAAGGCTTCCAAATTGGAAGGGAAGAGGTAAAAGTGTCACTATATGCAGATGACATGATACTGTATATAAAAAACCCTAAAGATTCCACACAAAAACTACTAGACCTGATAAATGAATTCAGCAAGGTAGCAGGATACAAGATTAACATACAGAAATTGGTTGCATTTCTTTACACTAACAATGAATATCAAAAAGGGAATGTAAAAAAACAATTCCTTTTAAAATCACATCAATAAAAAATAAAATACCTGACTGAGGAAGTGAGAGTCTTATACTCTGAGAACTATAAAACATTGATAAATGAAACTGAAGATTATTTAAAGAAATGGAAAGATTTCCCATGTTCTTGGATTGGAAGAATTAATATTGTTAAAATGGCCAAACTACCCAAAGCAATCTACAGATTTAATGTGATCTTTATCAAATTACCCATGACATTTTTCACAGAACTAGAACAAATAATCCTAAAATTTATATGGAACCATGAAAGACTCAGAATTGCCAAAGCAATCCTGAGGAAAAAGAACAAAGCAGAAGGCATAACCTTCCCAGAATTGAGACAATACTACAAAGTGACAGTAATCAAAACAGTGTGATATATTGGCACAAAAACAGACATATGGATCAGTGCAACAGAATAAAGAGCCCAGAAATAAACCCACATACCTACGGTCAGTTATCTTTGACAAAGGAGGCAAGAATATACAATAGGGAAAAGATAGTGTCCTCAGTGAGTGGGGTTGGGAAAGTTGGACAGCCACATGTAAATCAATGAAGTTAGAACACACCCTCACACACCCTCACACCATACAGAAAAATAAACTCAAAATGGCTTAAGGACTTAAATATAAGACATGACACCATAAAATTCCTAGAACATAGGCAAAACATTCTCTGACATAAATTGTAGCAACGTTTTCTTAGGTCAGTCTTGCAAGGCAATAGAAATAAGAGCAAACATAAGCAAATGGGATCTAATCAAACCTATAAGCTTTTGCACAGGAAAGGAAACCATAAACAAAACAAAAAGACAACCTATTAACTGGGAGAAAATATTTGCAAATGATGCCACAGACAAGGGCTTAATTTCCAAAATATACAAAGAGCTCATACAACTCAATAACAAAAACAACAACAAAAACAACCCAATTGAAAAATGGGCAGAACACGTAAATAGACATATTCTCCAAAGAAGACATACAGATGGCCAACAGGCACATGAAAACATGTTCAACACCTCATTATTAGAGAAATGCAAATCAAAACTACAATGAGGTACCACTTCACACCGCTCAGAATGGCCGTCATTAAAAAGTCTACAAATAACAAAGGCTGAAGAGGGTGTGGAGAAAAGGGAACCCTCTTACACTGTTGGTGGGAATGTAACTTGGTGCAGCCACTTTGGAGAACAGTATGGAGGTTCCTTAAAAAAATAAAAATAAAGTTGCCATATGATTCAGCAATCCCACTCCTGGGCATGTATCCAGATAAAACTATAATTTAAAAAGATACATGCATACCTATGCTCAGAGCAGCACTATTTACAGTAGCCAAGACATGGTAACTACCTAAATGTCTCTCAACAGATGAATGGATAAAGAAGATGTGGTATACATTATATACAATGGAATATTACTCAGCCATAAAAAGAATGAAATAATGCCATTTACAGCTACATGGATGGACCTAGAGATTATCATACTAAGTGAAGTAAGTCAAAACAGAAAGATAAATACCATATGATATCACTTATATGTGGCATCTAAAATGTGACACAAATGAATTTATCTATGAAATAGAAGCAGACTCACAGACATAGAGAACAGACTTGTGGTCGCCAAGGGGGAGGGGGATGGGAGAGGGTTGGATTGGGAGTTTGGGACTAGCAGATGTAAACTATTATATATGGAATGGATGAACAACAAGGTCCTACTGTATAGCACAGGGAACTATATTCAATATCCTGTAATAAACCATAAGGGACAAGAATATGGAAAAGAATACATATATATATATATAATTGAATCACTTTGTTGTACACCAGAAACTAATGTTTTCTTGCGAATTGTCATTCTTTACTGAAAAGTTCTCTAAGAGGAATCTGAGAAAATAAAAGTAGATTTAATTACCAGAGATAACTTTCATAAAATCACTTTGGAGAAGTTGAGAGTAAAATTTTCCCGTTATTACCCAGATAATCAGTTTTACATTTTTACAGCTATCTTTCCTGAACTTTTACATATGAAAGAAAAATTGCAATTTAGACTTGACCTTAAAAGTGACCTATACTGTATTTATCTTGTACTTAGAGACCAAAAAGCAGAATCATAAAGAAGATTGTTTTTTTTCTTCTAAATTCACTATTCATTTGGTCACTTTTTTTTTTTTTAACTTTTCTTAATGGCTCCTCTGGTTCAAGATGGCATCCTGAGCAAACAGACTTTTTTCTCTTCCTAATTTCTCTGACTCTTATAATAACAAAGCAGAAAAGAGATGAAATGTACAGGTGTATTGAGAACTGGAGGAGTAACCTGTTCTAAGGACTACAGATACAACAGAAGACAACTTGGACTGAGTCTGTGCTCTCACAGCACTTTAATTCATGTGTAAAAGACATAAATGCAGTTGGCCCTCCATATCCTTGGGTTCTGCATCTGTGAATTCAATTAACAGCAGATCAAAAATATTCCCCAAAAAACCCAGAAAGTTCCAAAAAACAGAACTTGAATTTGCCTCTCACGGACAATTATTTACATAGCATTTACATTGTATTTACAACTATTTACCACAGCATTTACATTGCACTAGGTATTATAAGTAATCTAGAGATGATTTAAAGTATATGGGAGGATGTGCATAGGTTATAGAAAAATACTATGCCATTTTATATAAAGGACTTGAGCATCCTTGGATTTGGGTATATGTGTGGATCCTGGAACCAATAATGAGGAATGACTATACATTTTTAAATGAACATGAAAAATATCAGAATTATAATAAGTGCCACATAGTGAATTACCATGTGAGTGCAAGAGACTTGGAAGCCATCTTAGATGAGGTATCTAGGAATGACCTCTCTGAAAAGAGAGGCACCAAAAGCTTTGGCACCAAAGCTGAGTCCTAAATAACCACAGGTGAACAAAAGGAGTACATTCTAGGAAGACGTAACAGTAATTATAAAGTCCTAGAGTAAGAATTAGACTACTATGCTTGAGAAAACAGGAAGAAAGCTATACTTCCTATAATATACTAGATGAGGGGAAAGGGGTACAAGTGAGATCAAAGAGGAAGCAAGAGGCAGATAATGTGGGGCTCTTTACGACAGAGTAGAGTTTAGCTTTATTATAAACACAATAAGAAACTACTGGAAGATTTTAAGCAATGAGTGACCTTGGCATACTTGCTATTTAAAGCCATGGGAATGCATGAAATCACCTGGGGAACAGCTGTGTAGATGACAAGGGAGAACTGAGCCCTGCGGCGCCCCATGTAGTTAACTGTGAAGCAACAGAGGAGGAAGGAACCAAGAAAAAAGCTGAAAAGGAGCTGGTGAAAAGAGACAATGAATCAGTGATATTAATCCAGTCACAGTCTTGCATTCGCAAATATGAAAGAACAACCAAAAATAATCAATTAATACAAGAAAAGTGGATGAAAATGAACAACAACAGCAACTGACTTTCGAGGAAACATAATTCAGGGAATTAGAGGAAAACTGAAAAATGGTTAGAAGAGCCCTCTAATCAGAGGAGTTTTGATTATATCCCTTATATCCGGGCAACAAGAATAATCTACAATGATAAATTGCATTCAGAAAATAACAAAGTGTTCATGCTTAAATAAAAAGTGATTGGTGAAATGTTTTTTTCAAAAAATAAAAAGCTAACAGAAAAAGACAAGGAAGTACCCCAGAACATAGAACAGAATCATTTTATAAACAAAGCATGGATCATTTAATGGTAATTACAGAATAAGACAAAATACTGCAAGCTAAGGGCCACACACAAACTCAGTTGCTGACAGGGACAGGAGGGTAAAGTAAATTCATCAAAGCAACTGGGAAGAAATAAACATAAGCCTCATCTAAAGGGGACAGTTATTACTCTGCTCCAATCAGTTACAACCATGCAGAAATGTGGGCCCAATAGTACCAGGTCTTCTTCCATTTTTCTAGAGAAGAAAAATAAAGAATATTCATATGAAATCTCTGTATTTTCATATATTAGCTATTAATTCAATTTCCTTTAAAAATAGTCACCATGTGGGTCAAACATAATACTTCTGAACACCTAGATTCGGCCCCCCAACCATCAGTTTTTAACTTCTGTAGTTTAAACACTGATTATGGATAAGTAGGATAGAGCTGGCAAAACTGGAAAAAGAGAAGAGAGGAGGAGGGAACTGTAATAGCATTGATTTCCTCGTTTAGTTTGGGAGGAATCAAGAGATACTGCCTCAAGTGGATGGATCAGGAAATACAAATTTAAGTACAATTTAAACGTTTAAGTCTTCTCAATAAAGAATTAAAATATAATAATATGACTAATAAAGACGGGAGAGTGAGGAGGAAATGTTGGCAGAGTAAATAAGCTCCATTCTTTACCAATAGTAGAAAGTATCAATACTGCTTAACTTGATAATCAAAAAATAGTGTGACCATATCATTTAGAGTTAGAGAGATATCCACAGCAAGAGCCTGAAACAGAATGTCAAAAGCTGCTACTTCTGAGGAAGGGATAGGAGGCGAGAGAAAGTAAAGATACTAAAGATACTTTAACTTCTAATGTTATGTTATTAAAATTTTATTTCCATACACATGTATGACTTTTCAAATTAACCAGCTAAAGAAAGCATTAAACAAAGGCATAGGATTTTACGATTATATTTGAACAGAATAAGTGTGTTTGTCTTAAATGAAGCAACAATACTGCTCTGTACTTTATACAGTATCTCTTAAGTTATCAAAATACAACTTGAGTTTAGGCCCAATTTTTTTTAATTCTAATATCTAAATGCTTTCTCTATTCAGAAATTAAAATGCTATACATCCATGAGTTTTTCCTCTTTGTCTTGGATGACAGGAAAGTTAGACCCAAGATCAGTGCCCCAATTCTAACAATCACCTCATTTTGGGTGTCTATTCACCTCATTCCCTGTGCTTTATTTAGATGATATCTTTTCATTCTACTCCTAATTGCCTTATTTTGCATTATGCCTAATCTCATAAGTCACTTCAAATCTTTTCAGAAATAGTCAGGATATAAATTCTAAGTAAAGCAGAAAAAACAAAACTTATAAAACTTGAGAAACTTTTAAGAACTTCTCTGGTAACCTAAATGTAGCCTTTTTAGTTAAAATTTTGTAAAATAGAGAAATTTTATATAAAAACCACAAAATGTAAAACTGCTCTAAAAAATAAAACCTATTAAAAGAACCTCAAAATGAAAAATAGTAACAGTGCTCAAGTATAATCACATATTAGTAGAAGATTATAAATAAATAAAATGTAAAAGTGATATAATGCTTTCAATACTTTTTCAATATCACAATAAAGTCTACATATATAGGCTTTTAAAAATATAAACTATGTTAAAATTTATTAATTCTATTACATATAATATACATTATATATATATATATATATATAACATATATATACACCCATATTCTCTTCATTTTTGAGGATAATGTTTTTGTAACCCAGTTAACTATACTTGGGTTTACTTCTTTGGCATGCACACTCTTAATAGCCTCAGTACTTAAATAAGTTCTCTTATTATTTTTCCCTAAGATAAGATACTGTAATTATTTTGTGAATCATTTTGTCTTTAATTACTTCGTGCTGTTTCATATATAAAAAGTTTAATGGGGAGAAGGCTAGATTCAGGTTTCTGTCCTTAGGTTTTAAAACCAGAGTTTTTTATTCACAATTTTCTAATTAATTAACTGAAATATTAGCTAATGATCCACGTTATGGGGAAAAAAAGTTCTATCCAAATGCAAATGCTACTCTTTAAATGTATATAGCCACTTATTGCTATTGCCATTTTTCTCAGAAGACATGATTTGATTCTCATTCACTATGTTATACATAAAAATAGATTAGCTGAGCTTAAGAAAAACTCATCATTATTCAACACTTCTCTTTGGCTAGAACAATTCCAGTCCTATTCAGAAAGTACTTCCTCTGTAGGAATTTGAAACTTTGGCTTGGGTTTAAACTCAAAAACTAAATTTCCCTGCTTTTTTTTTTTTTTTTGATTAGTCTCACAAACAGTTGTATAAAAATCAACCAGATCATGCATTGACATGACTTCATCACTTATCAAGATAATAAAATCATCAGAACTAAATCAACCAAAACTAAGTTCTTTTTTTTTTTTCAGTAATGCAGATTGGTACTGTTCTAAGCAATAGTTGTATAAAATAGTGCAATCAAGGATATTCACAAGTGTACATGTTATTCACATTATCTTCACATGTAAAACTTTGTTCTTAGAAAATTCAGGTTACTGGGAACAAAAAATGTACAAATAAAACAAACAATAAACTGTATTTATACTTTTACATACTACTGTTTAGCTTTTCAAAATTATATGGACCATCTATAAAAAGCATCCTATGAATATTTTAGTTACTTAACAAAATGATTGATAGTAGTTTTGAGTCTTTCTCTGACTTCTAACAAATCAGTCATCAATTGCTGTAGAAGTCAGGAGGTAGAAAACTCAATATTTGGAATGTCAGTTCCTCCCTGGTATTCTCTCTGGCCTCTCCTCCTAGCTGGGGCAAGCCCTCACCTTCTTTCTTAACCCCAACCCAACATCTTGAACCAATTCTGTTTATAAGCAGAATAAGACCTATCCTAACATTACAAATTTTAGTATAAGATTATTTGGATTACTA
Organism: Mesoplodon bidens; assembly: GCF_964165515.1. Lineage (NCBI taxonomy): Eukaryota > Metazoa > Chordata > Mammalia > Artiodactyla > Ziphiidae > Mesoplodon > Mesoplodon bidens. The sequence goes on from NC_138178.1 coordinate 123,264,405, forward strand.
ATCTTTCAACTCAGAATTTTTTTAGGCTTTCCTTCCTACTCTTGAACTTTAGTCCTTATTGTCCTGCATGGTTTCTTGTGTTTCTACCCATTTGTCCCTTTAATTTGACTAGGATGCTATAGGTTTGATTTGGATTCCACATGTAGATACTGACTCTCTACCACACACACAGCCTAATAAGCTCCTGTGCCCAGCTTCCTCTAAGATGGAAAGATTAGGTAAAAAGGGAAGCAGACCAATTAGAAATTTTGGTCCATTCTTGATAGACTCCCAAAGATATCCATTCCAGTCTTCTGTGAGTGCGAAAGATTGGATAATGGAAGACTACTAATCAGGAATTTTTGACCACTCTTGTTAGACTCCCCATAATTTATGATCTTGAATGTAAGCAAGTCACATGGCTGGTTAAGTGAAGTACAGGCATATTTCAACATATTTTTATTATTCTCTCCCTGTCATCACATGCAAAGCATGTCTGATTAGGCACCATAGTTCTTGTGGCAGATCATATTTCTTAAGATGGCTAGAGCAGTAGCTCCCATTCTACATGCTTTTGTGAAATATGATCTTAGTACTCCCCCATTAGGTTGTGGAATCTATTTCTCCACCTCCTTGAATCTGATCAGGCCTTAAACTACTTTAACCAATATAATACAGTGGAAGTGATAAAATATTAGTTTTAGCATAGTCTTTAATTGGCCTAGAAGAGTCCACTTTGTGCATCTTGAAAGTCAGGTCCCATGTTAGAAATTTGAGCACCCTGCACCACTGAGCAACAAGAAGCCCAAGCCACGTGGAGAAGCTGGAAGATGAGATACAGGATGGAAAGAGAGAAGCTAGGGAGCTCAAATGCACTAGATACGTGCAAGAAAAAATCCATCTTGAATAGTCCACCCAGTGGAGCTTTCAGATAACTTGGGTCCCAGCTACTAGCTGAATAACCGCATAAGAGATCCTAACTGAGAACCTATCAATTGAGCCCAGTCAACCATAGAATCATGGGAAATAGTAAAAAAATTGTTATTTTAAGTCACTATATGGGGGGGGGTGGTTGTTACATAGATAACCAGAACTGTGGTATTCATGAATTCCAGATTTCATACAGTCTTCTTCATCACCAGCTTCTACATAGCTTCATGGTATATGTACAGATTAAAAGATTTAAAATAGCAACTTCTTAAGCAATGCTCTAAATATAATGCCACCAAGCAATATGTAAATGAACAGTCATCAAAAGATTTAGGAAAATAACATAGAACAATACATTTCAGTAGCTTTCAACCTTCCTCAGCTAAAATACATTTGAGGGATACAGCACACTACCCATCAATAGCATTTGATTCACTACAGTAATAATATCTACATGTGAGGAAAGAAGCATATGGAATGGACATGAGAAAACAGCAAGAAGAATTTTAGCTTGAAAAGACCTCCAGACCATCTGATACCAGCTCCCCCATCAGTTAACCATCACTGAAATATTTAATAAAACTAAAGCATAATCACGTTTCCTTATCCATAATGAATGATGCTTAGTGAGTTTGAAAAAGAACTTATCAGCGATATTTATTTATACCATTTCTTAGCAAGGTGGTAACCATTTTTAAACCAAACTTTATTTTGAGGATTCTTCTAGCTCCACATATCGTAACAGGTAATTTATGAAATTGTGACGGTAATAAGCCCACTTCTACTATTTTCCTGTTTTATGATCTTGGACAAGTTATTTAATCTCTTTGTGCCTCAGTTCCCTCATCTGAAAAAAATGGTGATAATAATGGTACCTACCTCTTAAAGTGGCAAGGAATATTGAGTGAGTTAATTAAGCACAATAACCATTTCTGGAAGTAATGGGCACCACACAAGTGTTAGCATTATTTTTCATCTCATTCATTGTATTAGGAGCACTTGATTGATTACAGAATGGCTGTAACAAATCCTGATATCAAATGGATTTCACTAGACAAATAGCCTAAATTCTCCTTAGAGAGTAGATAAATGTGAAGTGTTTGTTAAATAGGATTCTAAATAATGATTGCTCTTATCACTATTCTAATCAGTTTTATCAAAAGCAAGCAGGACAATTTAATTAAAACTCATTGTGTAACTTTTAAGGGTAATACCAGAAATGTATTTCTAACCCAGAAATGTCAAATGGAGCTGACCTAATGAAGGAGCACACTGCCTCATTAAAAATGAATACCATGGTACCAACTCAGTTGATGAGGGGTTTCAGCTAGACTTTCAGTTTCTTTCAAAAGGGAGTAAAGCTGTCCACTGAAATGTACTTTGCCTGGTCAAACAGTTGATGCAGTAAAAAGCAGTCATAAAGCTAAAGGCAATTAAGACTCAGATCCCAAGCCTGTCATTCTAAAAGGCAAGCACCAAAAGACAGTTTGCTAGAATTCTGCCATTTGTTTTTAGGAGAACATGATAGGAATGCTGTATATGTAGTTTATGCTTCCTGATTCAGTGCTTCTTGCTGCTAGCTACTGAAGCTGAGAAGCTCAATATTCACAAAAACGCTACTAACAAGGACAGACGCTAATTCTTTACACAACATCTACTCTCCCCTCCTGTCTTAGTAACTGAATCTGTTTTAAAAAACAACAAATATATACTATAAACATTTATTTACTTTAATTTAAAATGTGTAAGGGTAGACTTAAACTCCTGTCTGTTGATGTAGTGTCAAAGTCCTTTCTTTGAATGTCTCAATTGATTACAATCCTTTATTATCTTTCTTGCAAAAATCACACTCATAATTTATCTTCTAAAATTTCAAGCTTCAGTTTCTTTAAAGAAGAAAAAGGCCATTTAGGAGGCAATGAATGTACATCCTTTCACAGTTTGAAATTTTTTTTCATGTTTTTACAATTGTTTCCCTTCATCTAATTTGATAACATTTTTTAAAAATAAAATTTGCTTTTATGGTATATTTCAAAAGGCTGAACTTTGTTTTCATAGAAACAACAACTTTATTTCTTCCCCACATAAATAATATGAATTTAGGTAATATTTAGTTAAGTCACATAGTTAAGTCACTTAATTATATTGACATTTCAGGAATGTACAGGTTTGGGAGCAAATATAACTGAATCTTGTCAAGCAAGAAAAAAAAGTCTTAACTAGAGGGAATAAAAGTGAACAGCCGTATTTGAAATGAACCCCCATAACCATGGTGATTCAGCATACCCATTCATCATCAGAATATTTGAGAGAGATACTGGAGAGTCTAGTTTTAACTAGCAAGTGATTAAGTGGAGGTTGTATATGAGAGATTTTACTATAGAAAATAACCTATAGATTCTTTAATTTTTACCCACCTCTTCATAATCATAGAAATTATTTGTAATAGGTATTTTTCAAGCAGCCTATCTTATCTCTTTGATCCTGGTGTTTAAAGAAAGAAATATCCCTGAGACAAAATCTCATGCCTTTATCTGTAGGAGGACATTCAACTATTATTCGCTGTGCTGGGTTGAATCCCATCCCCTAAAAATTAACATATGTTGAAGTTCTAGCCCCCAGTATCTCAGATGTGACCTTATTGGGAAATGAATTCATTGCAGATGTCATTAGTTAAGATGAGGTCATATGAAGTATGGTGGGTTCCTAATCCAATATGGCTGGTGTCCTTACTAAAAAGGGGAAATTTGGAGATTCACACACAGACACACACACACACACACACACACAGAAAACACTATGTGAACATGAAGACAGAGATGAAGGTGATGCATCTACAAGACAAGGAATGCCAAAGATTGCCAGTAAACCAGCAGAGGCTAGGAGAGAGGCATGGAACTGACTCTCCCATATAGCACTCAAAAGGAACCAATCCTGCTAACACCCTGATCATAGACTTCTAGTCTCCAGAACTGTGAGACAACAACATTCTGTTGTTTAAGCCACACAGTTTGTGGTACTTTGTTGTGGCAGCCTAAGGAAACTAAAACAGTCACTCTTTGGACCAATATATCCCTAAGCTACAGTCATGTTTAGCTTAAATCTGATCCATCTGGTTTCCATGTGTTTGTCCTTTTCTACCCTTCACACTTTTCCCATCTCTTTTTAATAGGCAAAGTATCCTCTTCTCTTAACAATATTTCTTCATATGATATTCTTTTAAGTTCATTTGCTACCTTGGTTTCTCTTCTCCTGATACATTCCTACGTAGAGTCTAGTGCCTAAAATTGGAAATGGCATATGGTCTGGCAAATGCAAAGTAGAGCAAAGAATGAATCACCCTTGTTCCAGACATGAGTCCTTCAAATGACATAGCCCAACATGAGAATTTTGGCAGCCACATTACAGTGTTTACCAACATTAAATGAAAATCGTTTCCACACATGCATGTTTTCTATATTTTGTCCTTGTCACAAGCTGATTTTTTTTGATCCAAGGATAAAACTTTGTTTATTCCTGTGAAACTTCATTTTGTTGCTATGACACACTATTCTAACATATCAAGTTTGACTTAGAACTTAATTCATTATTTAAGTCACTAGTATAATTGTTGAATGCATAAGGCAAGAATAGATCCTAAGTTACATTGCCAGAAATTTTCTGCAAGCCAAAGTTTACCTGTTAAGTGGCAAACTGAGATAAACCTTATCAGTTATCAAGAAACATAGCTATACACATACCAAGCCCATATCACTTCACAAGTCTAAAGAAACTTTCAATTACTTTAATAAAATCCAGATAAGCTTTATATCTACCCTTCTTCTGATCTACCAACTTAGCAATTCTGTCAAAAAAGGAAATGGACATATATACACTACCAAATGTAGAATAGATAGCTAGTGGGAAGCAGCTGCGTAGCACAGGGAGATCAGCTCGGTGCTTTGTGACCACCTAGAGGGGTGGGATAAGGAGGATGGGAGGGAGACTCAAGAAGGAGGAGATACGGGGATATATGTATATGTATAGCTGACTCACTTTGTTATAAAGCAGAAACTAACACACCATTGTAAAGCAATTATACCCCAATAAAGATGTTAAAAAAAAAAAAAAAGGAAATGGAGCTAGTTGGCATCACTTGTTCTTGAAGAAACCCAGCTGACTTTTAGTGATCCCAGCTAAGTAATGTAACACTTCACCATTTCTTGAGAAATTGACTTCCAAATTTAGATAAAATCATATCAGAATTCATTATGTGGCTTTCTCTTCATAAATCTAAATGAGTTGCAAAGTTTAACATACTTAATATAATCATGATAAAATTAAATCCTAGTTCATTTTAGAAAGGCAACCTGAAATTGCCTAAACAGTGGATGAAGAATTTTTTCAATGAAAAATATGTTTCTAGCTTACAGTACTGCAGTTGTTTCAATCATGTATTGATAAATACAATATAAATAAAAGTAAAATATAAATACAAATAAAAATAAGTTACCATCAGCAGGCAGACTCGGTGCCCTGGTCCAGGAAGATCCCACATGCCACGGAGCGGCTGGGCCCGTAAGCCATGGCCGCTGGGCTGTGCGTCCGGAGTCTGTGCTCCGCAATGGGAGAGGCCACAGCAGTGAGAGGCCCACGTACTGAAAAAAAAAAAAAAAAAAGCGTCACCCTCAGATTCCTTTATAAACCAGGTGATAATTCTTTAAACCACAGTAATGAATGAAGCTCACATTTTCTATGCTGCAGTAAAGAGTAAGCATGTGGGAGAATTACAGCTATTTATTTCCTTCGGAGCATCACCTTGATTGATGTTAGTATATTAAACCAGGTAAGTAAGTTTTAAAGCAAGGAAAAAAAATAATAGTTTTGCTATTGGCTATTTTACTCAACCACAGCAGAAAACAGAAGGAAAAATTATTAGTATTGAAGCGTGTTGAGGAGAAAATATATTTACCCATCTATAAAGCCTTTTGCAAGCTTTTCTTATTTTAAAAGAGCAATATTGATCAGGCTGTGCTAACTTTGCCTTTTAGCAACTTATTTAAAGGAAAACATTTCAGTCACTGTGATCAAAAATAATGTTTACCACTGTAGTTTACATTTAACGTATTGTAGTTATTTCAGAAGTTATTCTATTTTGCCATGTTGAGATAGTATTTCTTTTCTTCTTTTCATTTTGAACTGGTCAATTCTAAAACTCCCCACTTAAGCTCCCCAGAACAAACCAATCTTTTTTTATTAAATAAATAAGAAGAATAAAATAATGAGCTCAAAGGGAGATGAGGGAATAAACACTACAGAAGGCTAGACTGATACCACTCATGAAATAAAACTATAAATTCCAATTTCTCAGCCTACTAAAAAAGATTGATATGATGGCTATTTTGCTGGTTTTTAATATTCTACAATACTCTAGAGGAAATCCAATCCAGATGTTATTGTAAAAGTAAAAAAATTAAAAAGGATTAGTAAAAGAATTGCTAAGGATGATAGTACTATCTCTTATTTCTATTCATAGAAGGAGGAAAGGCTTATAGTTCATTTTAATCTTACTTTGCTTGCTATCAGTATTATCTCACTTGTTTGGAAATTATAAGGATTCTATGCATGGGTTTTCATGAATGAGACTTTCCTTGATAGAAAGTGATATCACCCCGGAGGAAGATGGCGGAAGAGTAAGACGCGGAGATCACCTTCCTCCCCACATATACATCAGAAATTCATCTACACATGGAACAACTCCCACAGAACACCTACTGAATGCTGACAGAAGACCTCAGACCCCCCCAAAAGGCAAGAAACTCCCCACATACCTGGGTAGGGCAAAAGAAAAAAAGAATAAACAGAGACAATAGGATAGGGACGGGACCTGCACCAGTGGGAGGGAGCCGTGAAGGAGGAAAGGTTTCCACACACTACAAGCCCCTTCGCGGGCGGAGTCTGCAGGTGGCGGAGGGGGAAAGCTTCGGAGTAGCGGAGGAGAGCACAGCAACAGGGGTGTGGAGGGAAAAGCGGAGAGATTCCGGCACAGAGGATCGGTGCCCTCAGGCACACACCAGCCCGAGAGGCTTGTCTGCTTGGCCGTCGGGGCGGGCGGGGCTGGGAGCTGAGGCTCGAGTATCGGGTTTCAGTCGGAGCGCAGTGAGAGGACTGGGGCTGACGGCAGGAAGAGAGCCTGAAGGGGTTAGTGCACCACGGCTAGCCCGGAGGGAGTCCAGGGAAAAAGTCTGGAGCTGCCGAAGAGGCAAGAGACTTTTTTCCCTTTTGTTTCCTGGTGCGCGAGGAGAGGGCATTAACAGGGCTGCTTGGGGAAGCGCCGGAGACAGGCGCGGACCTCGGAGACGGGTGTGGGACGCTGGGACTGCTGCTGCCGCCGCCGCCGCGGGGCCTGTGTGCGAGCGCGGGTTACTGTCCACCCCGCTTTCCGGGAGGCCTGTGCACCCCGCCACTGCCGGGATCCCGGGACCCGGGGACGGCTTTTCCGGGAAAGCGCACGGAGCACCTCGGGCTGCTGCAACGTCACGCCGGCCTCTGCCGCCGCAGGCCCGCCCCACACTGCGCGCCCCTCCCTCCCCTCTGCCTGAGTGAGCCAGAGCCCCCGAATCAGCGGCTCCTTTAAACCCGTCCTGTCTGAGCGAAGAACGGACGCCCTCCGGCGACCTACGCGCAGAGGCGGGGCCACGTCCAAGGCTGAGACCCGGGAGCTGTGAGAGCAGAGGCAGGGAAATCTCTGTGCAGCCTCGGAGGCAGCGGATTAAAGATCCACGGCCCATTTGATGTGCCCTGCGTCTGTGGAGTGCATAAATGGACAGTGAATCATCCCAAATTGAGGAAGTGGACTTTGAAGACAAGATTTAAGACTTTCCCCCCTTTTCCTCTTTTTACAACGAATTATCCAAAATTAAGGAGGTGGACTTAGAGAGCAAGGTTTCAGACTTCTCGCCCTTTTCCTCTTTTTACAACGAATTATCCCAAATTGAGGAGGTGGACTTGGAGAGCAAGATTTTTGATTTTTCCCCCGGCTCTCTTTTTGTGAATGTGTATGTGTAATCTTCTGTGTAAGAGTCTCTGTATAGCTTTGCTTGACCATATGTCCCAGGGTTCTATCGGTCCGTTTTTTTTTTTTAAATAATTACTTTTTAATTTTAATAACGCTACTATATTTCATACTTTATTCTATTTTACCTTACCTGCTCTTTCTTTTTTTCCTACCTTCCCTTCCTCCCTCCCTCCCTCCGCTCCTCCTTTCCTTCTTTCTTTTTCTTTCCTCCCTCCCTCCCACCCTTCTTCTTTCCACTTTCTTTTTCTTTCCTTCCTCCCTACCTCCCTCCCTCCCTTCTTCCATTCACTCTTCCTTTTGCTTTCATTCCTCCCTGCCTCCCTCCATTCTTTCTTTCTTTCCATCCTTCCTCCCTCCCTCCCTCCTTTCTTTCTTCCTTCCCTCCTTTCTTTCTTCCCTTCTTCCTTTCTTTCCCTCTCTCTTTCTTTCTTCTACTAATTCTTTCTTTCTACTTTTTCTCCCTGTTATTCTGAGCCAGGTGGATGAAAGGCTCTTGGTGCTGCAGCCAGGAGTCAGTGCTGTACCTCTGAAGTGGGAAAGCCAACTTCAGGACACGGGTCCACAAGAGACCTCCCAGCTCCACATAATATCAAGCAGCGAAAATCTCCCAGAGATCTCCATCTCAACACCAGCACCCAGCTTCAGTCAACGGCCAGCAAGCTACAGTGCTGGTCACCCTATGCCAAGCAACGAGCAAGGCACGAACACAACCCCAGCCATTAGCAGAAAGGCTCCCTAAAAACATAATAAGGCCATAGGCACCCCAAAACACACCACCAGACGTGGACCTGTCCACCAGAAAGACAAGATCGAGCCTCAACCACCAGAACACAGGCATTAGTCCCCCCCACCAGGAAGCCTACACAACCTACTGAAACAACCTTAGCCACTGGGGACAGACACCAAAAACAACGGGAACTACGAATCTGCAGCCTGCAAAAAGGAGATCCCAAACACAGTAACATAAGCAAAATGAGAAGACAGAAAAACACACAGCAGGTGAAGGAGCAAGATAAAAACCTACCAGACCTAACAAATGAAGAGGTAATAGGCAGTCTACCTGAAAAAGAATTCAGAATAATGATAGTAAAGCTGATCCAAGATTCTATTTCCAAGGTCCAAAATCTTGGAAATAGAATAGACAAAATGCAAGAAACAGTTAACAAGGACCTAGAAGAACTAAAGATTAATCAAGCATCGATTAAAAACACAATAAATGAAATGAAAAATACTCTAGATGGGATCCATAGCAGAATAACTGAGGCAGAAGAACGGATAAGTGAGGTGGAAGATAAAATAGTGGACATAACTGATGCAGAGCAAAATAATGAAAAAAGAATGAAAAGAACAGAGGACAGTCTCAGAGACCTCTGGGACAACATTAAACGCACCAACATTCGAATTATAGGGGTTCCAGAAGAAGAAGAGAAAAAGAAAGGGACTGAGAAAATATTTGAAGAGATTATAGTTGAAAACTTCCCTAATATGGGAAAGGAAATAGTTAATCAAGTCCAGGAGGCACAGAGAGTCCCATACAGAATAAATCCAAGGAGAAATACGCCAAGACACATATTAATCAAACTGTCAAAAATTAAACACAAAGAAATCATATTAAAAGCAGCAAGGGACAAAACAACAAATAACACACAAGGGAATCCCCATCAGGTTAACAGCTGTTCTCTCAGCAGACACTCTACAAGCCAGAAGGGAGTGGCAGGACATAATTAAAGTGATGAAGGAGAGAAACCTGCAACCAAGATTACTCTACCCAGCAAGGATCTCATTCAGATTTGATGGAGAAATTAAAACGTTTACAGACAAGCAAAAGCTGAGAGAGTTCAGCACCACCAAACCAGTTTACAACAAATGCTAAAGGAACTTCTCTAGGCAAGAAACACAACAGAAGGAATATACCTACAATAACGAACCCAAAGCAATTAAGGAAATGGGAATAGGAACATACATATCAATAATTACCTTAAATGTAAATGGACTAAATGCTCCCACCAAAAGACACAGATTGGCTGAATGGATACAAAAACAAGACCCATATATATGCTGTCTACAAGAGACCCACTTCAGACCTAGAGACACATACAGATTGAAAGTAAGGGGATGGAAAAAGATATTCCATGCAAATGGAAATCAAAAGAAAGCTGGAGTAGCAATTCTTATATCAGACAAAATAGACTTTAAAGTAAAGACTATTAGAAGAGACAAAGAAGGACACTACATAACGATAAAGGGATCGATCCAAGAAGAAGATATAACAATTGTAAATATTTATGCACCCAACATAGGAGCACCTCAATACATAAGGCAAATACTAACAGCCATAAAAGGGGAAATCGACAGTAACACAATCATAGTAGGGGACTTTAACACCCCACTTTCACCAATGGACAGATCATCCAAAATGAAAATAAATAAGGAAACACAAGCTTTAAATGATACATTAAACAAGATGGACTTAGTTGATATTTATAGGACATTCCATCCAAAAACAACAGAATACACATTTTTCTCAAGTGCTCATGGAACATTCTCCAGGATAGATCATATCTTGGGTCACAAATCAAGCCTTGGTAAATATAAGAAAATTGAAATTGTATCAAGTATCTTTTCCGACCACAATGCTATGAGACTAGACATCAATTACAGAAAAGATCTGTAAAAAATACAAACACATGGACGCTAAACAATACACTACTCAATAACGAAGTGATCACTGAAGAAATCAAAGAAGAAATTAAAAAATACCTAGAAACAAATGACAATGGAGACACGACGACCCAAAACCTATGGGAGGCAGCAAAAGCAGTTCTAAGGTGGAAGTTTATAGCAATACAATGCCACCTTAAGAAACAGGAAACATCTCGAGTAAACAACCTGACCCTGCACCTAAAGCAATTAGAGAAAGAAGAACAAAAAACCCCCAAAGTTAGCAGAAGGAAAGAAATCATAAAGATCAGATCAGAAATAAATGAAAAAGAAATGAAGGAAACGATAGCAAAGATCAACCAAACTAAAAGCTGGTTATTTGAGAAGATAAACAAAATTGACAAACCATTAGCCAGACTCATTAAGAAAAGAAGGGAGAAGACTCAAATCAACAGAATTAGAAATGAAAAAGGAGAAGTAACAACTGACACTGCAGAAATACAAAAGATCATGAGAGAATACTCTAAGCAACTCTATGCCAATAAAATGGACAACCTGGAAGAAATGGACAAATTCTTAGAAATGCACAACCTGCCAAGACTGAATCACGAAGAAATAGAAAATATGAACAGACCAATCACAAGCACTGAAATTGAAACTGTGATTAAAAATCTTCCAACAAACAAAAGCCCAGGACCAGATGGCTTCACAGGCGAATTCTATCAAACATTTAGAGAAGAGCTAACACCCATCCTTCTCAAACTCTTCCAAACAATATCAGAGGAAGGAACACTCCCAAACTCATTCTACGAGGCCACCATCACCTTGATACCAAAACCAGGCAAGGATGTCACAAAGAAAGAAAACTACAGGCCAATATCACTGATAAACATAGATGCAAAACTCCTCAACAAAATACTAGCAAACAGAATCCAACAGCACATTAAAAGGATCATACACCATGATCAAGTGGGGTTTATTCCAGGAATGCAAGGATTCTTCAATATACGCAAATCAATCCATGTGATACACCATATTAACAAGTTGAAGGAGAAAAACCATATGATCATCTCAATAGATGCAGAGAAAGCTTTCGACAAAATTCAACACCCATTTATGATAAAAACCCTGCAGGGGGCCCGGAGGAAGATGGCGGAAGAGTAAGACGCGGAGATCACCTTCCTCCCCACAGATACATCAGAAATTCATCTACACGTGGAACAACTCCTACAGAACACCTACTGAACGCTGACAGAAGACCTCAGACCCCCCAAAAGGCAAGAAGCTCCCCACATACCTGGGTAGGGCAAAAGAAAAAAAGAATAAACAGAGACAATAGGATAGGGACGGGACCTGCACCAGTGGGAGGGAGCCGTGAAGGGGGGAAGGTTTCTACACACTACAAGCCCCTTCGCGGGGGGAGACTGCAGGTGGCGGAGGGGGAAAGCTTCGGAGTAGCGGAGGAGAGCACAGCAACAGGGGTGCGGAGGGCAAAGCGGAGAGATTCTGGCACAGAGGACCGGTGCCCTCAGGCACACACCAGCCCGAGAGGCTTGTCTGCTCGGCCGCCGTGGCGGGCGGGGTGGGAGCTGAGGCTCGGGTATCGGCTTTCAGTCGGAGCGCAGGGAGAGGACTGGGGCTGGCGGCAGGAAGAGAGCCTGAAGGGGTTAGTGCACCACGGCTAGCCCGGAGGGAGTCCGGGGAAAGGGTCTGGAGCTGCTGAAGAGGCAAGAGACATTTTTCCCTTTTGTTTCCTGGTGCGCGAGGAGAGGGCATTAAGAGGGCTGCTTGGGGAAGCGCCGGAGACAGGCACGAGCCGCGGGTAAGGCACGGACCTCGGAGACGGGCGTGGGCCGCCGCCCGCCGCCGCCCGCCGCCGCCGCCGCCGCCGCTGCTGCCGCCGCCGCCGCGGGGCCTGTGTGCGAGCGCGGGTCACTGTCCGCCCCGCCTTCCGGGGGGCCTGTGCACCCCGCCACTGCCGGGGTCCCCGAGACCCGGGGACGGCTTTCCCGGGAAAGCGCACGGAGCGCCACGGGCTACTGCAACGTCACGCTGGCCTCTGCCGCCGCAGGCCCGCCCCACACTGCGCGCCCCTCCCTCCCCTCTGCCTGAGTGAGCCAGAGCCCCCGAATCAGCGGCTCCTTTAAACCCGTCCTGTCTGAGCGAAGAACGGACGCCCTCCGGCGACCTACGCGCAGAGGCGGGGCCAGGTCCAAGGCTGAGACCCGGGAGCTGTGAGAGCAGAGGCAGGGAAATCTCTCTGTGCAGCCTCGGAAGCAGCGGATTAAAGCTCCACGGTCCATTTGATGTGCCCTGCGTCTGTGGAGTGCATGAATGGACAGCGAATCATCCCAAATTGAGGAAGTGGACTTTGAGGACAAGATTTAAGACTTTCCCCCCTTTTCCTCTTTTTACAACGAATTATTCCAAATTAAGGAGGTGGACTTAGAGAGCAAGATTTCAGACTTCTCGCCCTTTTCCTCTTTTTACAACGAATTATCCCAAATTGAGGAGGTGGACTTGGAGAGCAAGATTTTTGATTTTTACCCCTGCTCTCTTTTTGTGAATGTGTATGTGTAATCTTCTGTGTAAGATTCTCTCTGTATAGCTTTGCTTCCACCATATGTCCCAGGGTTCTATCGGTCCGGTTTTTTTTTTTTAAATAATTACTTTCTAATTTTAATAACGCTACTATATTTCATACTTTATTCTATTTTACTTTACCTGCTCTTTCTTTTTTTCCTACTCTCCCTTCCTCCCTCCCTCCCTCCGCTCCTCCTTTCCTTCTTTCTTTTTCTTTCCTCCCTCCCACCCTTCTTCTTTCCACTTTCTTTTTCTTTCCTTCCTCCCTCCCTCCTGTCTTTCTTCCTTTCCTTCCTCCCTCCCTCCCTCCTTTCTTTCCTTCTTTCTTTCAATCCTTCCTCCCTCCCTCCCTCCTTTCTTTCTTCCTTCCTTCCTTCCTTCCTTTCTTCCCTTCTTCCTTTCTTTCCCTCTCTCTTTCTTTCTTCTACTAATTCTTTCTTTCTACTTTTTCTCCCTGTTATTCTGAGCCGGGTGGATGAAAGGCTCTTGGTGCTGCAGCCAGGAGCCAGTGCTGTGCCTCTGAAATGGGAGAGCCAACTTCAGGACACGAGTCCACAAGAGACCTCCCAGCTCCACATCATATCAAGCAGCGAAAATCTCCCAGAGATCTCCATCCCAACACCAGCACCCAGCTTCAGTCAACGACCAGCAAGCTACAGTGCGGGTCACCCTATGCCAAGCAACTAGCAAGGCAGGAACACAACCCCACCCATTAGCAGAGAGCCTACCTAAAAACATAATAAGGCCATAGGCACCCCAAAACACACCACCAGACGTGGACCTGTCCACCAGAAAGACAAGATCGAGCCTCAACCACCAGAGCACAGGAATTAGTCCCCCCCACCAGGAAGCCTACACAACCTACTGAAACAACCTTAGCCACTGGGGTCAGACACCAAAAACAACGGGAACTACGAATCTGCAGCCGGCAAAAAGGAGACCCCAAACACAGTAACATAAGCAAAATGAGAAGGCAGAAAAACACACAGCAGGTGAAGGAGCAAGATAAACACCTACCAGACCTAACAAATGAAGAGGTAATAGGCAGTCTACCTGAAAAAGAATTCAGAATAATGATAGTAAAGCTGATCCAAGATTCTATTTCCCAGATCAAAAATCTTGGAAATAGAATAGACAACATGCAAGAAACAGTTAACAAGGACCTAGAAGAACTAAAGATGAATCAAGCATCGATTAAAAACACAATAAATGAAATGAAAAATACTCTAGATGGGATCCATAGCAGAATAACTGAGGCAGAAGAACGGATAAGTGAGGTGGAAGATAAAATAGTGGACATAACTGATGCAGAGCAAAATAAAGAAAAAAGAATGAAAAGAACAGAGGACAGTCTCAGAGACCTCTGGGACAACATTAAACGCACCAACATTCGAATTATAGGGGTTCCAGAAGAAGAAGAGAAAAAGAAAGGGACTGAGAAAATATTTGAAGAGATTATAGTTGAAAACTTCCCCAATATGGGAAAGGAAATAGTTAATCAAGTCCAGGAGGCACAGAGAGTCCCCTACAGAATAAATCCAAGGAGAAATACACCAAGACACATATTAATCAAACTGTCAAAAATTAAACACAAAGAAATCATATTAAAAGCAGCAAGGCAAAAACAACAAATAACACACAAGGGAATCCCCATCAGGTTAACAGCTGATCTCTCAGCAGAAACCCTACAAGCCAGAAGGGAGTGGCAGGACATAATTAAAGTGATGAAGGAGAGAAACCTGCAACCTAGATTACTCTACCCAGCAAGGATCTCATTCAGATTTGATGGAGAAATTAAAACCTTTACAGACAAGCAAAAGCTGAGAGAGTTCAGCACCACCAAACCAGCTTTACAACAAATGCTAAAGGAACTTCTCTAGGCAAGAAACACAACAGAAGGAATATACCTACAATAACGAACCCAAAGCAATTAAGGAAATGGGAATAGGAACATACATATCAATAATTACCTTAAATGTAAATGGACTAAATGCTCCCACCAAAAGACACAGATTGGCTGAATGGATACAAAAACAAGACCCATATATATGCTGTCTACAAGAGACCCACTTCAGACCTAGAGACACATACAGATTGAAAGTAAAGGGATGGAAAAAGATATTCCATGCAAATGGAAATCAAAAGAAAGCTGGAGTAGCAATTCTTATATCAGACAAAATAGACTTTAAAATAAAGACTATTAGAAGAGACAAGGAAGGACACTACATAACGATAAAGGGATCGATCCAAGAAGAAGATATAACAATTGTAAATATTTATGCACCCAACATAGGAGCACCTCAATACATAAGGCAAATACTAACAGCCATAAAAGGGGAAATCGACAGTAACACAATCATAGTAGGGGACTTTAACACCCCACTTTCACCAATGGACAGATCATCCAAAATGAAAATAAATAAGGAAACACAAGCTTTAAATGATACATTAAACGAGATGGACTTAGTTGATATTTATAGGACATTCCATCCAAAAACAACAGAATACACATTTTTTCTCAAGTGCTCATGGAACATTCTCCAGGATAGATCATATCTTGGGTCACAAATCAAGCCTCGGTAATTTTAAGAAAATTGAAATTGTATCAAGTATCTTCTCCGACCACAATGCTATGAGACTAGACATCAATTACAGGAAAAGATGTGTAAAAAATACAAACACATGGAGGCTAAACAATACACTACTCAATAACGAAGTGATCACTGAAGAAATCAAAGAGGAAATTAAAAAATACCTAGAAACAAATGACAATGGAGACACGACGACCCAAAACCTATGGGACGCAGCAAAAGCAGTTCTAAGGGGGAAGTTTATAGCAATACAATGCCACCTTAAGAAACAGGAAGCATTTCGAGTAAACAACCTGACCCTGCACCTAAAGCAATTAGAGAAAGAAGAACAAAAATACCCCAAAGCTAGCAGAAGGAAAGAAATCATAAAGATCAGATCAGAAATAAATGAAAAAGAAATGAAGGAAACGATAGCAAAGATCAACCAATCTAAAAGCTGGTTCTTTGAGAAGATAAACAAAATTGACAAACCATTAGCCAGACTCATCAGGAAAAAAAGGGAGAAGACTCAAATCAATAGAATTAGAAATGAAAAAGGAGAAGTAACAACTGACACTGCAGAAATACAAAAGATTATGAGAGATTACTATAAGCAACTCTATTCCAATAAAATGGACAACCTGGAAGAAATGGACACATTCTTAGAAATGCACAACCTGCCAAGACTGACTCAGGAAGAAATAGAAAATATGAATAGACCAATCACAAGCACTGAAATTGAAACTGTGATTAAAAATCTTCCATCAAACAAAAGCCCAGGACCAGATGGCTTCACAGGTGAATTCTATCAAACATTTAGAGAAGAGCTAACACCTATCCTTCTCAAACTCTTCCAAAATGTAGCAGAGGGAGGAACACTCCCAAACTCATTCTACGAGGCCGACATCACCTTGATACCAAAACCAGGCAAGGATGTCACAAAAAAGAAAACTACAGGCCAATATCACTGATGAACATAGATGCAAAAATCCTCAACAAAATACTAGCAAACAGAATCCAACAGCACATTAAAAGGATCATACACCATGATCAAGTGGGGTTTATCCCAGGAATGCAAGGATTCTTCAATATACGCAAATCAATCAATGTAATACACCATATTAACAAGTTGAAGGAGAAAAACCATATGATCATCTCAATAGATGCAGAGAAAGCTTTCGACAAAATTCAACACCCATTTATGATAAAAACCCTGCAGAAAGTAGGTATAGAGGGATCTTTCCTCAACATAATAAAGGCCATATATGACAAACCCACAGCCAACATTGTCCTCAATGGTGAAAAACTGAAACCATTTCCACTAAGATCAGGAACAAGACAAGGCTGCCCACTCTCACCACTCTTATTCAACCTAGTTTTGGAAGTTTTAGCCACAGCAATCAGAGAAGAAAAGGAAATAAAAGGAATCCAAATTGGAAAAGAAGAAGTAAAGCTGTCACTGTTTGCAGATGACATGATACTATACATAGAGAATCCTAAAGATGCTACCGAAAAACTACTAGAGCTCATCAATGAATTTGGTAAAGTAGCAGGATATAAAATTAATGTACAGAAATCTCTGGCATTCCTGTACACTAATGATGAAAAATCTGAAAATGAAATCAAGAAAACACTCCCATTTACCATCGCAACAAAAAGAATAAAATATCTAGGAATAAACCTACCTAAGGAGACAAAAGACCTGTATGCAGAAAACTATAAGACACTGATGAAAGAAATTAAAGATGATACAAATAGATGGAGAGATATACCATGCTCCTGGATTGGAAGAATCAATATTGTGAAAATGACTCTACTACCCAAAGCAATCTACAGATTCAATGCAATCCCTATCAAACTACCAATGGCATTTTTCACAGAACTAGAACAATAAATTTCAAAATTTGTTTGGAAAAACAAAAGGCCCCGAATAGCTAAAGCAATCTTGAGAACGAAAAACGGAGCTGGAGGAATCAGGCTCCCTGACTTCAGACTATACTACAAAGCTACAGTAATTAAGACAGTCTGGTACTGGCATAAAAACAGAAAGATAGATCAGTGGATCAGGATAGAAAGCCCAGAGATAAACCCACGCACATATGGCCAACTTATCTTTGATAAAGGAGCCAGGAATGTACAGTGGAGAAAGGACAGCCTCTTCAATAAGTGGTGCTGGGAAAACTGGACAGGGACATGTAAAAGTTTGAGATTAGATCATTCCCTAGCACCATACACAAAAATAAGCTCAAAATGGATTAAAGACTTAAATGTAAGGCCAGAAACTATCAAACTCTTAGAGGAAAACATAGGTAGAACACTCTATGACATAAATCACAGCAAGATCCTTTTGGACCCACCTCCTAGAGAAATGGAAATAAAAACAAAGATAAACAAATGGGACCTAATGAAACTTCAAAGCTTTTGCATAGCAAAGGAAACCATAAAGAAGACCAAAAGACAACCCTCAGAATGGGAGAAAATATTTGCAAATGAAGCAACTGACAATGGATTAATCTCCAAAATTTATAAACAGCTCACGAAGCTCAATAGCAAAAAAACAGACAACCCAATCCAAAAATGGGCAGAAGACTTAAATAGGCATTTCTCCAAAGAAGATATACAGACTGCCAACAAACACATGAAAGAATGCTCAACATCATTAATCATTAGAGAAATGCAAATCAAAACTACAATGAGATATCATCTCACACCAGTCAGAATGGCCATCATCAAGAAATCTAGAAACAATAAATGCTGGAGAGGGTGTGGAGAAAAGGGAACACTCTTGCACTGCTGGTGGGAATGTGAATTGGTACAGCCGCTATGGAGAACAGTATGGAGGTTCCTTAAAAAACTACAAATAGAACTACCATATGACCCAGCAATCCCACTACTGCGCATATACCCTGAGAAAACCATAATTCAAAAAGAGACATGTACCAAAATGTTCATTGCAGCTCTATTCACAATAGCCCGGAGCTGGAAACAACCTAAGTGTCCATCATCGGATGAATGGATAAAGAAGATGTGGCACATATATACAATGGAATATTACCCAGCCATAAAAAGAAACGAAACTGAGCTATTTGTAATGAGGTGGATAGACCTAGAGTCTGTCATACAGAGTGAAGTTAGTCAGAAAGAGAAAGACAAATACCGTATGCTAACACATATATACGGAATTTAAAAAAAAAGAAATGTCATGAAGAACCTAGGGGCAAAACGGGAATAAAGACACAGACCTACTTGAGAATGGACTTGAGGATATGGGGAGGGGGAAGGGTAAGCTGTGACAAAGCGAAAGAGAGGCATGGACATATATACACTACCAAACGTAAGGTAGATAGATAGTGGGAAGCAGCCGCAGAGCACAGGGAGATCAGCTCGGTGCTTTGTGACCGCCTGGAGGGGTGGGATGGGGAGGGTGGGAGGGAGGGAGATGCATGAGGGAAGGGATGTGGGAACAGATGTATATGTATGACTGATTCACTTTGTTATAAAGCAGAAACTAATTAAAAAAATAAATAAATAAATAAATAAATTAAAAAAAAAAAAAAAAAAAAACCCTGCAGAAAGTAGGCATAGAGGGAACTTTCCTCAACATAATAAAGGCCATATATGACAAACCCACAGCCAACATTGTCCTCAATGGTGAAAAAATGAAACCATTTCCACTAAGATCAGGAACAAGACAAGGCTGCCCACTCTCACCACTCTTATTCAACCTAGTTTTGGAAGTTTTAGCCACAGCAATCAGAGAAGAAAAGGAAATAAAAGGAATCCAAATTGGAAAAGAAGAAGTAAAGCTCTCAGTGTTTGCAGATGACATGATACTATACATAGAGAATCCTAAAGATGCTACCGAAAAACTACTAGAGCTAATCAATGAATTTGGTAAAGTAGCAGGATACAAAATTAATGCACAGAAATCTCTGGCATTCCTGTACACTAATGATGAAAAATCTGAAAATGATATCAAGAAAACACTCCCATTTACCATTGCAACAAAAAGAATAAAATATCTAGGAATAAACCTACCTAAGGAGACAAAAGACCTGTATGCAGAAAATTATAAGACACTGATGAAAGAAATTAAAGATGATACAAATAGATGGAGAGATATACCATGCTCCTGGATTGGAAAAATCAATATTGTGAAAATGACTCTACTACCCAAAGCAATCTACAGATTCAATGCAATCCCTATCAAACTACCACTGGCATTTTTCACAGAACTAGAACAAAAAAATTCAAAATTTGTTTGGAAAAACAAAAGACCCCGAATAGCCAAAGCAATCTTGAGAATGAAAAACGGAGCTGGAGGAATCAGGCTCTCTGACTTCAGACTATACTACAAAGCTACAGTAATTAAGACAGTGTGGTACTGGCATAAAAACAGAAAGATAGATCAGTGGATCAGGATAGAAAGCCCAGAGATAAACCCATGCACATATGGCCAACTTATCTTTGATAAAGGAGCCAGGAATGTACAGTGGAGAAAGGACAGCCTCTTCAATAAGTGGTGCTGGGAAAACTGGACAGGGACATGTAGAAGTATGAGATTAGATCACTCCCTAACACCATACACAAAAATAAGCTCAAAATGGATTAAAGACTTAAATGTAAGGCCAGAAACTATCAAACTCTTAGAGGAAAACATAGGTAGAACACTCTATGACATAAATCACAGCAAGATCCTTTTGGACCCACCTCCTAGAGAAATGGAAATAAAAACAAAGATAAACAAATGGGACCTAATGAAACTTCAAAGCTTTTGCACAGCAAAGGAAACCATAAACGAGACCAAAAGACAACCCTCAGAATGGAAGAAAATATTTGCAAATGAAGCAACTGACAAAGGATTAATCTCCAAAATTTATAAACAGCTCATGCAGCTCAATAGCAAAAAAACAAACAACCCAATCCAAAAATGGGCAGAAGACTTAAATAGGCATTTCTCCAAAGAAGATATACAGACAGCAAACAAACACATGAAAGAATGCTCAACATCATTAATCATTAGAGAAATGCAAATCAAAACTACAATGAGATATCATCTCACACCAGTCAGAATGGCCATCATCAAGAAATCTAGAAACAAGAAATGCTGGAGAGGGTGTGGAGAAAAGGGAACACTCTTGCACTGCTGGTGGGAATGTGAATTGGTACAGCCACTATGGAGAACAGTATGGAGGTTCCTTAAAAAACTAAATATAGAACTACCATATGAGCCAGCAATCGCACTACTAGGCATATACCCTGAGAAAAACATAATTCAAAAAGAGACATGTACCAAAATGTTCATTGCAGCTCTATTCACAATAGCCCGGAGCTGGAAACAACCTAAGTGTCCATCATCGGATGAATGGATAAAGAAGATGTGGCACATATATACAATGGAATATTACTCAGCCATAAAAAGAAACGAAACTGAGCTATTTGTAATGAGGTGGATAGACCTAGAGTCTGTCATACAGAGTGAAGTAAGTCAGAAAGAGAAAGACAAATACCGTATGCTAACACATATATATAGAATTAAAAAAAAATGTCATGAAGAACCTAGGGGTAAAACGGGAATAAAGACACAGACCTACTTGAGAATGGACTTGAGGATATGGGGAGGGGGAAGGGTAAGCTGTGACAAAGTGAGAGAGAGGCATGGACATATATACACTACCAAACGTAAGGTAGATAGATAGTGGGAAGCAGCCGCAGAGCACAGGGAGATCAGCTCAGTGCTTTGTGACCGCCTGGAGGGGTGGGATGGGGAGGGTGGGAGGGAGGGAGATGCATGAGGGAAGAGATGTGGGAACAGATGTATATGTATGACTGATTCACTTTGTTATAAAGCAGAAACTAATAAAAATAAATAAATAAATAATCCTACAATCCCTTCTGGTCCCTGTAAACACAGTCTATCAGTATAACATTAGATACAGCTCAGTAGAACCCCTACACTAAAACTCTCCAAACCTACCAAAGAGGGAGAAAATAAGAAGGATTTCTTTTCATTCCATAGACTGGAAATTTTATAGAATTTTACCTGTAATCAAAGAGCATGTTGGAAGCATCTTTTAATTGACCTTTCTCTGATATTAACAGAGTAAGTCGAGGGTATTTCTCCAGAAACTATATCTATAGCTACTGCATGTATATTTAAGAAACAAAATAACCCATTTTTTTTCCTCTGTGCAATAGAAAGCACTGCCTCAGATCCTCTGAACAATATGCTTATCTTCAGCTTTATCAGGATGTCTCTGTTTTTCCTTAGGGTCATTTGTAGAGACATGGATGAGCCTAGAGAATGTCATACACAGTTAAATAAGTCACAAAGAGAAAAACAAATATTGTATATCAACACATATATATGGAATCTAGAAAAATGGTATAGATGATCTTATTCGCAAAGCAGAAATAGAGACACGGACATAGAGGACAAATATATCGACACCAAGGGGGAAATGGGAAGGGGGAGGAATTGGGAGATTGGGATTAACACTTATACACTATTGATACTATGTATAAAATAGATAGCTAATGAGAACATACTGTATAGCACAGGGAACTCTACTTAATGCACTGTAGTGACCTAAATGGGAAGGAAATCCAAAAAAAAAAAGAGGGGATATATATAGAGAGAGAAAGAGAGAGAGAGCTGATTGATTTTGCTGTACAGTAGAAACTAAAACAACATTGTAAAGCAACTATACTCCAATAAAAATTAATTTAAAAAAAATAAAGGGAATACTTCACCGCTGTTGAGAGGAAAAAAAAAAAAAACAGTTAAGCATGGATAGATCTAGACAAAAATGTGAAGTTGGTACCTTCTCCCAAATTCCTTTTTCATGCCTCACTTTCTCCTCTCACTACTACCCCAGCCTCATCCTATGCCCTCATATTCTTCCCTGAATGTAAAAGTCTCCTCATCCCAGCTTTTATATACTAGTTCGTTATTCATTCAGTATTTACTGAACACCAACTATGTGCCAGGCACTGGACACTGGAGTAAGTATGCTTTTCTTTCATGCATGAATATAGCCATCTGTTCCGTGTTCTATTCTCTCAGGATCCTGTTCCTGTTATTTTAATAAAGTTATTCATGCTAAGATATTGGTGGGTGGAAACTGTATAATCTGCTACCTTTCAAATTACATACAGCGCTTAAAATTGCTGTGCTGAAGTTTAAGCAGCCAAGTAAATTAAGTTGAAATCTTCTTTTCCAGAATTTTCAAGGCCACAGGGTATTTCTTATAATATAGGTGCAAACAGAAGACTTAACTGCAGCAGAATAGGTCAATGTCAGAGACACCAGGACTGGAAATTAGGCTGGCCTACAGAAGTGAGGGAAATATTCTGAGGACTGACAGCTGCAGGGAAAACTAGAAGGGAGAAAGATCATTCCAGAGGGTGTCAGGGGAGTACAGTAACCTGCAACTGTCACTTCTTGCCTGAGTTTCTGCACGTAGCCTCCTTATTGGAGTGACTGCTTCCAGTCTTGCCTCTTTAATCTGTCCTTGATGTTAGCTGGAGTGATTTTTCTGAAATATTGTATTTGTTAATAACTCCACAACAAAATGATTTATATTTTATTATCTCCTAGTTTCTGTAGGTCATGAATCTGGGCGTGGCTTAGCTGGGTCTTCTGGCTCAGAGTCTTGCACAAGGTGTCAGCTGAAGCTGCAAACTCAAGTCTCAACTGAAGGAGGATCCACTCACACGCTCATTCACATGGTTGTTGAACAGGACTCAGTGCCTCTTAGGTTATTTGACTAAGGGCCTCAGCTCTGCTTGGCTCCATCCTACAGCCATGTTGAGCTACTTGAAATCTCTCAGTTCCCCCAATGCACCATGATTTCCCTCTGATCCAGACCTTGGCACATCCTATTTCCATCCCCTGGAATTTCACTTGTATTAAAGTGTATGCATGTACATGGTACTTAAAGTTGTGGATCTGGAAGAGATTACCAAGAGAATAAGTATAGAAAGTTCTCCTTTCTTTTTTTTTTTTTTGCGGTATGCGGGCCTCTCACTGTTGTGGCCTCTCCCGTTGTGGAGCACAGGCTCCGGACGCGCAGGGTCAGCGGCCATGGCTCACGGGCCCAGCCGCTCCGCGGCATATGGGATCCTCCCGGACCGGGGCACGAACCCGTATCCCCTGCATCGGCAGGCGGACTCTCAACCACTGCGCCACCAGGGAGGCCCTCTCCTTTCTTTTTATGTTGACTCCACCTCTGTCACCATCTGCCACCCCACTGTTTCGCATCCCATTGCAGCAAAACTCTTCAAAAAATTGTACTCTTTTGTTTCCAATCCCCACCACCCATTCTCTCTTGAAACGACTTCAGTTGGGTTTTTATCTCTATCATGTTGTTCAGTCCAATGGTCGTTTTCTGTCCTGACAATACTTGGCTATTAGGAGCATTTGACACAGCTGATCACACCCCTTCTCTTTGCTGTGCCTTCTTCATTTGGCTGGGATAACACATTCATGGTTTTCCTTTAACCTCACTGGTTACTCTTTCTTGGATTCTTTTACAGGTTCCTATTTTTTTTTCCAGAATAAACCCAGTACTTGTTCTTTTTCTATTCTCTATCTATATTTATTCTCTTGATAATCTCTTCCAGATTCATGACTTTAAATACCATCTATATGCTGATGAATCCCAATTTATATCTCTAAACCAGACCTCTTTTCTGAACTCCAGACCTGTATAATCAACGTTGTACTCCAACACAACTTTGATATTATATCGTACAGGGTCCAGATAAGAAATAGAAACAGGCGCAGTAAAATTAGGAAATTTGAGGAGGGTGTATTGACAAGCTGACCATTCACAAAGTTGTGGGCAGAGTGTAAGGGAACCATGGTAGATAGTGCAGTGACTCTGGGTCAGTAGCAGCAGAGCTCTTAAGACCCATAAGTATGAAGTGATAGGGGAAAGGGTTGTTACTAGAAACTGAAAGGTCAGAATTGTGTAGATGAGACCACCAGGAGAACAGAAGTAATATCTGATCAGGTAACACAGAGAACTTGAGTAAAACCTCACTGCGAGGAAGCCAGGAAAATAGATCCATGATCTCATTCTCTTTCCTCTCTAGTCTACGAGCTTTGCATTGGCTGAACGTAATCAGAAGCTGAAGAGCAAAGAGATCCCACTGATGAAATGAACATATATCAGTTTCCTGGGGCAGAGAGCAAAATAAAGAAGACTAGAGAAAAGATCTTGGAGAACAAAGGGAAAATATTCTACATTCATATGTAACAGGCACCTCAAAATTAACATTTCTAAAACTCAACATTTTCCCCCAAAACCTGCTCCATCTTTAGCCTTTGCATCTCACAGGATGGTGATTTCATCCTTCCAGTTGCTTAGACCAAATCCCTGGGTTATTCCTGCCATTTTTTATTCTTTTATTTCTCTCAAAGCTACAGCCAATCTATCAGGAAATTCGATGGTCTCTGTGCTTGAAAAACAGTCAGCCTCCCTATCCACAGGTTCTGCAACCCCAGGTTAGGCCAACCACAGATGGAAAATATTCCAAAACAAACAAACAAAAAATCCAGAAAGTTCCAAAAAGCAAAAGTTGAATTTGCCTCTCACCAGCAACTCTTTACATAGCATTTACATTTTATTTATGTGTATTTACAAGTGTTTACATAGCATTTACATTGTTTTCGGTATTTTAAGTAATCTAGAGATGACTTAAAGTACATGGGAGGATGTGCCTAGGCTATATGCAAATACCAGATGACTGTATAAAGGACTTGAGCATCCATACATTTTGATATCAGTAGGGGTCCTGGAACAAATCACCTGCAGATACCACAGGACGATTGTATATCCAGAAGCCTTACACTTTCCAGGATCATTGTAAAACCATTACCTCTTGACTGAATTCCTATAACAACAACAAGCAGTATTGTATAAATATTTTTGTGGTCAACTTTTATGAAACACCTCTAAAAACTCATCTATGTATGCATATGAATGTGGTCCCTATTTGTGATACTTATAGTAAAAATTACATGTAATTCTGTTTTTTGAATGATATTCCTGTTCCTATTCATTACCCATCTTCTTTTTAAAACAAATACAGAGTGACTACAGTTGAGAGATAAGGAATTGCCTTCAATTACATACTTACAGTTTCACACAAAAATTTGAAAAGGTCCAGGAAAATTACATGTCTGCCCCAGCAAGTTTGTAATGGTAAATGAGGAATTGGAGGCAGATTACTAAAAATAAATTTAAATAATCCTCTTTTGTAAAACATGCTAAGCTTTGTCTGTTCAAGTCAGTTTTGGCAAAGAAATTCTGACTATGACATTAAAAATATGTGTATATATTTTGAAACCATTCCAGGCTCAGAAAATGCCAAGATAATTAGCAAGTTTACAAACTGGACTGTGCTACCTTTTCTAAAGCAATACCACAGACTTTACAAAGGCCTTTCCCACCTTACTGACTGTCTATTTTTGGAAAAGAGGTTATTCTAGCTCTTTCAAATAGAAATTTAAGTGAAATAATCAAGTTTCTTCTAACTGAAAGAAACAGTGATCACTCCGATGGCACATTTAATTGGAAGTATATAAAATAAAAGCAAAATTGATATTATTCAGAATTAAATATACACACAGCAGCTCTCTGTATATTTATTAAACTTTTAAACTTATACTGAAGCTGAAACTGAGGTCAAGAAAGGAAATGGCCTTTAAAAGTCAGCTACCAGGCTCAGTCCTGTTAGGTTTTAAAAAAGGAACTAAAGAAGGTGCAGGGTTGTGTCGGCTTACATCTTCATCATGATACATCAAACTCCTTTTACATTCATACATTCATTAAGAACGATCTGATAGCTCCTTTATTCTTGTCAATGATCTGTTTTCTATTCACAATGTTGTCAACTTAATTTATTTAAAAGAAATGTATAAAATATAATAAAATGTACGTTACTCCTCCATTTTTATGACTATAATCTTTGGGCTGAATTGTAATAAGATTATCGCTCTCTCCCTAGGCTGTCAAGAAACTTAGTCAAGTGGTCAGCAATTTACGTTATTTATGTTGTGTATGTACTTAGTATTATAAAAATAGCAATAGTAATAGCTGAATTTTGACTGATTATTATCTTTCAGCCATAGTACAAACCAATTAAAATACATTAACTTATTTAATAGTCATAACAACCCAGTAGGGTATCTATTAATACCCTGACTTATCCCCAAAAGGCTTTAAATTATAGTTATCCACCAATAGGCAACTTGAGAAAAATGTTTGTTTGTGGCATGGTTAGTCTGATGGTTTATTAACTATGAGGGTTTCTAGTACTCCTCCTTCTACAGAGACGCCGCTTGCCCAAAGGGTAGACACTATTTCTAAGTGAGTGACAGAATGGTGAAATGTCCACCTTTTAACAAGTGAGCTACTACTGACAGATGCTCTGAAAGAGAACGAGTTCAGAGGAGGGTGGTATTCTCAGCCTCCTACGGAGTGACACCTCCACTCGGAATTCTAATTTCAGTTTCTGTTACTAAGGAAGAGGAGCAAACCCTGACAGCACAGGCCACGGAGAAGAATGAAGGAGAGACAGGACTGTGAATTCTTAATTAACGGGATGTTCAGGGATGCCAGGGCAAGCTTTATAAATAAAGCTGCTGTGGAAGGTTGCATTGAGAATAGGTACAGAAACCTCTCACCGCTATCACTAACTTCATGAGGTGAAAAGGCAGTTTCCAAAGTTCTAGTCAGTGGTGAGAAGGAAAATTATTTCCTCTGGAAACCCTGAATCTATCTCTCTGAAAGCATTTCCATACCATTAAATGACTTGGTTAATGGAAAGGCTCAGGGGTTCCAAAATTCAGTTTCTGAAACTAATTCAAAATTTGCACTCAAGAAATGAAAGAAATAATCATATGCAAAAATACTAAAGACATACTGATTTCAACTAATGTTAAATTCCCAGGGGAACCATAACCCTAAATTCCCCCTAACTCTTTGGGGAAAAGTGAAAAGTAACATAGATTCTCCTTTTCTCTAAGAAAAATTATTGAATTTAATAGTTTAGTGGAAATACTCATTTAATTATGCATCAGTGGGTAAATACTGAAAATTTACAAAGTGCTAGGCACCGTGCTAGGCCCAAGAGCTACCAAGAAGAAAGGCACATCCCTGAAGTTAAAGAAACCGTAGTCTGTTTGGAGTGAATACCGAAACCTCCCGTGATATGCCACAGACACCAGCAAGCTTTCAAATAGTGACTTAAGGAGGTAACTAGCACTTTCACCCAACACTGTTATGACTCCCTCAAGATGTGCACAAACTGGAATAAGCATAAAATATAATCATTTACTAGAACAGGAAAATTGAATGTTTAAAAATAGATACCAAGCCATATTTCCACAAATAATATTGTTTATAGATGCATAAGTATTACTTGAGACATGTTTATGGTCACAGTTGTCCTCAAAGTTTTGATGGCTTGTCAGCTGTTAGAGGGATTAGCCGTAGTCAGTAAAACTCTAGTATATTAACATTTAGTAGGCATTTATATCCAATCAGAATCATGCTAGGGGCTAGAGGAACAAAGGAAAAGACACATCCCTTGTCCCCAAGGAACTCAGAGGCGGATGGGAGAGAGAGGCACTAAACACCCAATTATAGTAGTCTGTATTGTCATAGCCAGGGTAGACATACACACAAACTGCTGTAGGAGACAAAGGAAAGGACTATACCACCACAAGGATAAGTAACAAGGAGACTGTCCATAGCTCTAGGTTTAAATGCCTTGAAGATAATGAGAACTGTCGAACAGAGGAATAGATCATCTTGCTATAGAGGGATCCTTCAGACCTCAAGAAATGTTAAGGAGACCAATGTTCAACATGTAGAAAATTTCAGAGAGATGACACCAGGTAATAATCCGGACTTTCCAATTGGATCTAATCCAGAATTTGCAACTCTGGATACATCTTTCTATGCTACCATACTGTAGCTTTATGAAAAGTGGGCTCTGTTGCCCCCTCTCTTAAAGTTCTCCAGCGCAGACTTGCCCACAAAGGTTTTGAAGCTCTCCATCTTGGAACAAGCTCTGCCAGGAGAGCTGGGTCTCACATCAGCAGAAACCAGGTAGCTCCAGAGCAGTAATCAAGGTGACCTCCCTTTTGGAACATGACTGTCCTGAAGATTAGAAGTGTCA
This sequence comes from Mesoplodon bidens, assembly GCF_964165515.1. Taxonomy (NCBI): domain Eukaryota; kingdom Metazoa; phylum Chordata; class Mammalia; order Artiodactyla; family Ziphiidae; genus Mesoplodon; species Mesoplodon bidens. Next base: position 123,293,379 of record NC_138178.1, read on the forward strand.
GCATCCTCACAAACTGTACATACTCTCCCAGCCACATTTGGATTTGGAGCACCCTGTGCTTGGTCCTCACTCTCTAATACTGGCCTCTGCCTCCTCCCACTGTTGTGAAATCTCTTTCTTCCTCTTTCCTCTGCTGTATTTTTCTTTAAATCACAACTCAAACTCCTCTTCATTCAGAAAGTCATCCCAATTCATCACATTTATTCATGGCCTTTCACAGCAAATACTGACCACAGACATATGAAATCCTGATAATGTGGATAGAACTTTTTTCTCTCAAAAGCAAAAGTAGAAGAGGGAAATCTTTTTTCCAAGCCTGTTTTCTCTAATAATAATAAAACCTAACATTTATTGAGTGCTCCCTCTACATCTAATACCCTTCTACACTGTTTATAGAAATAACCGCATTTAATCCTCACGTCTGAGTATGTCACCTACTATTAATACCACCATTTGACAAAGAAAACAGTGAGGTGAGTACCTTGTCCCAAACTGCTCGTTTTGTAATCAATAGAGCTGGGCTTTGAACCTAGGCAATATGGGTTCAGACTATGTACTCAACCATGGCTCTACTATTCCTCTTCAGTATATGACAGTTCTTACTGTTATGACTCAGGTGGGAACATAAACAAGGTGACTGCTTTGTTAACTACTTCATCTTATAGGAATTAAGGCAGAGAAGATGGGGGATAGGGATGGCTAGTTGCTGGATCAGCAATTATAACCCCATGGATTCTGTGCCAATGCAAGTGCAGGCATGGGCTGACTTGAAGAAAGGATAAAAAGTACGAGAAGTAGATCCACTCTGTTGCTACAAATTTAAGAGAACTGAGCAAAAGAACTATAATCCAAGAGAGACTGATACAAAATAATAACTAAACATACAAGATATGTGGACCCTTTCTGACGTGGAGATATAGCAAGGGAGACAGAGCAAAGGCCACCACATGTGAAGAATTAGCACCTTTCAAAACTACACAAAATGTTCCTTAGCAGTTTATTTTGCCTGTACTATTATTAGGACCTACTCAGACATTGTAACACTGATGATATTTTATTTTATTATTATCCATCCATCTATCTCTCTTCTGAAATTTTATACCTAGTAAAAATTCACATGTCCCTAAACTGTAAGAATTTTAAGGAAAGATCCATGTTTTGTCCTTTTTTTTTTTTTTGGTATCTCCCAAAACTCCTAGAACAGTATTTTGACAATAAAAAAGCATTTAGTAAATACATCTTGAAATTAAATCATTTAAAAATTTAGATACCTTTCCTGCAGGGATATATTTTCCCCAAAAGCTTCTGAAAGGAATTACATTAAAGAGGAAATGGAAAAGCTTATTTTAATCAAAATGGCATATGGCAAAGAGTGAGAATATTAATAATTTTGAAAAGAGCAAGGTGAAGAAAAAGTTTTAATATTTAGAAAGGAAAGTGTCACTGTGAAATAGAAAATGAATCAGAGAATGCAAAATTCATTTCAAATGGATACAAAAGAAATGGAGCTTTAACAATGAAAAGTTTCACTGGAAACAGATGACTTTTTGTAAAGCTTTTAAACTCTAACCCTTGGCACAAACTCAAACGAGCCTCGCTTTTGAGAGAGGATTTCTCTTGGCATCTATGCCATTTTATTTTCATATCCTTTAGAGCCACCTGTTGGATAATGCACCTGTCTGCTCTAAGGTAATTTACTAAAATCAAGAGTTTGCATGTGTTTTGTAGCTGCCTGAGTTGAGCATCCTCTTTTCAAAATAGATTTCAGAAGCAAGAGTAAGAAAGAGAGAGAAACTTCCTGGATAAAAGTATGCTGCTGTAGTCCCCCCATGACTGTTATTAAAGTTAATATGAAAGTATGAAAGTGTGGTCTTCCCCCACCCAACTCCCCAATAATGATTGCTTTCCCACTTTCATCCTACAAGTTCAAACGTAGCCAGTATAACTAGCATCATACAGTATTAGTAGTCTGTTCTCTGCATTGAAAAATTGCAGTAGCCAGATAAGCTGTCAACATAAATGGCTTTTTGTTCCACCAACAGATGACAGTTACAACATGCATCTCCAAGAACTTACTTTGCAAAATGAACTTCTTATCGCTCCACAGCAAGCACAGAGTACCAGTTGAGGGAACCAGGACTTTTCTGGAAAACAGTGTCCTTTCCTTTGCTTTGAAAATTAGGTAGGAAACTAAAAACAATTTCAAGTAAGATTACAAATGGTGTGTAAATTCTTCAGATCCTTATGGGCACACATATAGGCCTATTTATCCTTCTCTATCTCCTTTTCTCCCCATCGTGTTTCTTAAAATCATTGTTAGCATTTGTTAAGAGTGTATCTCTGGCAAACTATAAAACAACAATGTTACTCATGATTATTTTAAAATATTTTTTTGTAATCAAAATATAACTGGAATGCCAATGTTCATTTTAAAAAGAAATTTTAAACTCTTTCAATGTTCTTTCTGAAAAAACACTCCTAGGTTACAAATGGTCAAGATGAAGCAGGCCAAAAAGTGGCCCAGAAGGGGCAGCAGAGTTCCAAAATGTGGATTTTGTTGATTTAGAGAAGGGATTGGCAAACTTTTTCTGTAAAGGGCCAGAGAGTAAATATTTTAGGCTTTGTGGGCCAATTGGTTTCTGTTGCAACTCCTCAACTCTGCCACTGTAGCATCAAAGCAGCCACAGATAATACATAAACAAATGGGAGTACATGTGTTCCAATAAAGCTTTATTCACAAAAGTAGACGGCAGGACACGTGTGGCTTATGGACCCTAGTTTGCCAACCTCTGGTTTAGAGGCACAAAAATAGCTGACAGAAATTGGACATCAATGTCACTTTATTTAGCAAGAGAGAGAGAGAGAGAGAGAGAGAATGTTCCCTGGCCCACGTGAAAATAATAAAGGGAGAAAACTGGCACAAAGAGTTGTTGAGCTGCAACTAATATTTAAGTGTTATCCTTGGTATATTTCTTAGATTTTACTTGATATTACCCAGATAGGCAATAATTAAATGATTTATTTAAGATCAAAGTAAATTATGTCTATGAAGAACCATCACCACAACAAATAGTCCGTGGGCTGGGTATTTGTAAATAATGTCATCTACCTTAAAGTTTGGAGAGGGAGGGAGAACCTGGGAGAAAGCTATCAAAGTTTACTGCAACTATATTAGTTAGCACTTCTGAGAAGAATTTTATTTTCAGTTATAAGAAGATAGACAATTCTGTAATATAAACTAAAATACTTAGTATAGTCGCACTAGATTAGTAGCATTAAAAAAGCACACACACACAAACATGCACACACACACATGCACATCTATTTTATATAACTCCATTATGATGCTGCTGCTGATGCAGATAATAATGATGATGATGATAGTTATCAGTAACACTACTTGCCTACTGTATATTGGGAATTATGATAGATTGTTTTACAAAATTATTTCTAATCCTCAATGACCCTATAAAATAGGTATTATTACCCCACCTTCCACAGATGAGAAAATGTGTATAGTTATTAAGTTGCTACAGCTGAGATTAGTCTGACACCCAAATATACAATCTTTCCACACTTGATAGAGCAGAATTTTCTAGTTCTCCAACTTAGACAATAAAAGTTAATTCAGTTATATAACATTAAGTTTACATTTATGGAATTCTGACCTAACTTACCTGCTTGAAACAGCCCAGAGGACCAAAATGTGATGTGCACCCACTCTCCAAGACCAAAACTCCATAGTAGAGCAGTAAATTGGGCATGATGGGGAGTGAGTTATGTAATTATAACCAGCCAACATTTTCTTCGTCTACTGACTAAGGGAAAGGAGGAAGGCAACTCACCCTAAAAATGTTACTAAAAATGTCCAAATGAGACTTGAAAGCAAGAAGGCAGAATTGGAAGCCATCACTCCCACTCATATCCGCACTCAGCAACAATAATTTAGCAGCCATCCACAGTCAAAATGCCTTTGTGGGAGCTGCAAGATCCAGGGAGAAAATTGTAAAACCCCAGTAGAGCCAAAGACTGAGGAGGGTCATTTTGAGAAGGCAAGCCAGCACCCAGGTGGCAGATTCACTGACCATAATCCTAGCTACAGACTCAGAAGGAGGCCCAACCCACCCTGTGGACTCAGCTACAGCCCTATTTGGCCTTGGTTCTGCCACCAATACCGTCTGCCAAGAGATGGAGTAAGAGTCACACCTGGCTACATTCTGAGTAGAAGGCCCACAAATCTCAGTCCCAGCTATGAACCCAGAAGCAGCCTGTGACCTGACTCTAGCCCCTCTTAGCTGCTGGTCCTACCTGCCCAGGGACAGAGTGAGAGACATGCTTGTCCATGCCCCAAGGCAGGCCCTCTCACCTTGGGTCAACTGCAGATCTTAGAGAAGCCCCATAAGCTGACTCCAGCCCCTTGCAGCTGCATCAGAGAGCAGTCCTGCCCACCCAGGGACCTGGAGGGAGACAAATCTCTCTGTGCCCCAAGGCTGGCCTGCTGACTTATGTCTGACCACAGATCCTGAAGCAACCCTGTGACTCAGCTCCAGCCCTGCTGATCCACAGTCCAGGAGCAGTCCTGCCTGTCCAAGGACTCAGTGGGATAAACATTCCTCTGTGCCCCCAAAGGCAGACTCACTGACTTCAGTCCAACTTCAGATAATGAGGCAGCCCTGTGGCCAGGATCCCATCCTGCTCAGCCATGAGCAATTAGGAGCAGGCCTGTTTATCTAAGAATTTAACAGGAGGCATGCCTTTCTGTGCCCCTGAACGTAGGCCTGTAGATCTCAGTCTGAGCCATGGACCCTGAAGCAGTCCCATGACTCAGTTCCAACCCCTCTCAAGTTGCAGTTGGGTCCAATCTTGCCCACCCAGAGGACCACCCAGTGCCATGTCAGGAGCCTTCCCAGGGACCCAGATAAATGTCTACTGAAGTAGACATTTATCCCATCACGAGTCTCACAGACCAAGGTGCTAGAAGCAGTCCCATCCACCCAGAGACCAGATAGAAACCACACCCACCTGAGCCCCTAGTACCAGGCCTACTGACTGAGGACCCCACTGTAGACCAAGCAACAGACACATGACCTGGCTCCAACTTCGTTCGACTGCAATTATGGAGGCAATGCCATCAGTCTGGAGACCCAACAGGAGAGGTCTTTACATACCAAAAACAGTCTGTAAAGACTGAAAGAGGTGTTTGATCCTTCAAATGCAGAGACAGAAGTGCAAGACTGTGCAGATCATGAAGAATCAGGTAAACATGACATCGACAAAGAAACTAATAAAGATCCAGTAACCAACCCCAAAGAAATAAAGATCTGTGAATTGCCCAGAAAAGAATTCAGATAAGCATCTTAAAGCAGCTCAGGGAGGTGAAAGAGAAGACATATAAACCACTAAACAAAATCAGGAAACAATGGATGAACAAAATGAGAAGTTTAATAAAGAAATAGAATCCATTAAAAAGAGCCAAACAAATTCTGGAGCTGAAGAATACAATAAGAGTACTAAAATTTTCAACAGAAAACTTCAACAGCAGACTTGATCATGCAGAAGAAAGAATCAGCAAACTAAAAAGCAGGTCTTTTGAAATTAGCCAGTTAGGGGAATGAAAAGAGAAAAGCACCAAGAGTACACAGTGGGGAAAGGATAGTCTCTTCAATAAATGGTGCTGAGAAACTGAATATCCAAATGCAAAAGAATGAAATTGTATCCTTATCTTACATCATATTTACATTCACTTGAAATGGATTAAAGAGGTAAATGGAAGACATGAAAATATAATAAAGAGGAGACATTAAAACTGATACCACAGCAATACAAAGGATCATAAGAGACTACTATCAAAATTATGTCAACAAATTGGATAACCTAGAAAAAAATGAACATAGAACCAACCAAGACTTAATCATGAAGAAATAGAAATCTGAATAGACCAATAAAGAGTAAGGAGATTGAAGCAGAAATCAAAATCCTCCCAACAGAGAAAATCCCAGGACCAGATGGCCTCATGGGTGAATTCTACCAAATATTTAAAGAAGAATTAAAATCAGTCCTTCTCAAATTATTTCAAAAAATTAAAAGAAGGGAACATTTCCAAACTCATTTTATGAAACCAGCATTGTCCTTAATACCAAAGCCAGATGAGGACACTACAAGAGAAGAAAATCACAAGCCTGATGAACATAAATCCCTGATGAACATAAATGCAAATTTCCTGAACAAAATACAGTAAACCAAATTTAACAGCACGTTAAAAGGATCATACACTATGATCAAGTAGGATTTACCCCTGGGATGCAAGGATGCCTTAATATATGCAAAACAATAAAACTCTTAGAAGGAAACAGAGAAAAAGCTCCTTGATGTGGGTCTTGGCAGTGATTTTTTGGATGCTACATCAAAAGCGCAGGCAACAAAAGCAAAACTTAACAAGTGGGACTGTATCAAACTAAAAATCTCTGTACAGCAAAGGAAACTATCAACCAAATGGAAAGGCAACCTATGGAATCAGAGAAAATATTTGCAAACTTTATCCAATAAGTTGTTGATGTTCAAAATATATAAGAAACTCATACTGGATGGAACTGGAATTCTGATATATTGCTGATCAGAGTATAGAATGGTGCAACCACTTAGGAAAATATTTAGTTTCTTATAAAGTTAAACTATTTTATTGTAGGTATTTAGCTAAGAGAAATGAAAACATGTCAGAAAAACATTTGGATACTAATGCTTACAGCAGCTTTATTCATAATAGTCTTAAACTGGAGACAATCCAAATGATCAACAGGTGAATAGATAAACAAACTGTGGTATATTCATGCAATGGAGTATTACTCCATAAATAAAAATAAAAATGTATAAACTACTGATATATGTAAAAACTTGGAAAAATCTCAAAAACATGTAAATGAAGGAGACTAATTTATAGTAACAAAGTTGATCAGTGGTTGTCTGAGGTGGGGATCAAATGCAAAGGAACATGAAGAAACATTTTGGAATGATAGAAGTGTTCTATAGCTAGACTGGGGTGGCAGATACAAGGGTATGCACTTTTGTTAAAACTCATCTAATGGCAACATTAATGGATGCATTTGCTATGTGAAAATTACACTATAAAGCTGGTTTTAAAAGAAAAAATGAGATAATGATATTATAGGAATTTCTCTTGTTACTAAATATACCCAACCTCAGAAAAATCGTGGCCCTCTCATTCAGTATTACATAAAGCAGCCCCAATAATCATCCTCAATTCTTCTATGCTACTTGTTAGTTGTCAGCAAGTATCATGATTATATTTTGTACTTTTTTAAAGAAACTAAACTGTAAGACAGATGGAAGTAATTGGTGTAACTCACCTTAAAAAGAATATCAAAAATCGGATGTACATCTTCCCCAACAACCATCCCTGAGCTCTCTACTGTAGGAATCCCAAGCTCAGAAAAAATCCAGAAAGGTAATATAATGCAGGGGTCCCCAACCCCCGGGCCATGGACTGGTACCGGTCCATGGCCTGTTAGGAACAGGGCCGCACAGCAGGGGGTGAGCGGCGGCAAGCGAGTGAAGCTTCATCTGCCGCTCCCCATCGCTCGCATTACCGCCTGAGCCATCCCCCCACCCTCCCACCCCCCGGGTCTGTGGAAAAATTGTCTCCCACGAAACCGGTCCCTGGTGCCAAAAAGGTTGGGGACTGTTGATATAATGTATACAGAGACCCAATATTAGGCATCAGGGAGTGATTGGGGACATATATCAAGGGAATTTGTCAAACAATTTTAAAAATGTACTGTCCAAAATAATCAAGCATTTTCCAAATGCCAATAAAAAGTGTATCATATAAAATTCATTTTAAAGCCTGACTTTCAGGAATGCTTGATCCACAGAAAATGCATATGTCTTAAGTAAGCAAAAAGATTCCCTTTAGGTTGCATTAAATTATGAATTTATAAGTTATTAATGAAGCCCTCATAGAAAATGTGAAGATTTAATGAAGATAGTGGGAGAAGGAAATGACGAAAGGTGAGACCAGGGAAAACAAAGCTTGAGTCCACTTAAATTTGAGGTCTTCATTAAGGCAAAGTGAAGAATACAAGTGAGTCAAAATGTAAAAGCAAAATTTTAAAAAACCAAACAGAGAAGGGACATTTCTGTCTTGATTTTGAACTTCATCTAATGATTTGCACTGTCCATCTCTCCTATCACATGACTTTCTTATTTCATTTCAGGATGTATCCATATTAAAAAAAAAAAAAACAGTAAGTCATCTTTCCAAGTATACCATAAGCCTGAACTTCAATTTCCCACTGATCTCTTTCCTGCTAATGACAATAGTCACATCCCAGAATCCTGTTTCATCCACGATAGGAGGGCTTAAGTTGCATCATGTTGTCTTCAGAAACTGCAGAGCATTTGTGGGATTAACTAACATAAAAAAATTAAGTAGAAATCCAAGGTTATATAAAGAACAGGTGGGTGCTCTGGAGGGAAGAAAAAATTGATCCATTAACTGAGAGCAAAACACCGCTGGTAAAACAGAAATCTTCGTTAAGCACCCCAGGTCAAATAACAAAAAGCTGCATTTGTGTTTGCCTCTTTGTGATCTATTTTTGAATATAGATCTTACTTATTTTACACTATGGATGTTTTAGGAATTCATTTACTCCACACAATTATGCAGGCACTTAGTAAAAGCACAGACTATAGACACTGTACAGAAATGATATCAAACTGTGGCTTCTGTGGCTAGTAGCTTCTGCCACTGAGAAACCAGAAAAAAGCACAGGCAGCTCTGCTTAGCTGAAGCAAAGATCCTAAGCTCTGACATCCTGGAAATGATTCGGGAGAACTAAAATCAGTCTTTCCAGTTTACAAGATTCAGGAGCTGCCAGGGGATCCTGTTACATTTTAGACTGGAGACAAAGGAAGCATAGAGCCCATTGCTCAGGGGTAGGTATTTGAGAATAATGCAGGTACCTCATCAGATCCTAGCAAGGAAACAATGGTGGGACGGTATAGATGAAAGCCAAATCCTGCTGAGACCAAAAAGAGCTCTAAATTTTGAATAAGGTTTCAGCCACTTGTTTGCACAATCTATGCTGCTGACACTTCCGCAGAATGGACCAGAAGTTGAGAGCCCGGTTTAGGGAGGGAGGGAGAGGGGGTGGGAGTGTGTGAGGAGACATACAAAGATGGGCTCCAGGTCAGAGTAAGGGCTGCTGAATGAATATTTATGACTGTGTTTGTTGAGTATGTATTTTCTCATTAAATCTTCATAATAACTGCTATGAAAAAAACACTATTAATTATTCCTATTGTCAAAGAAACCAAGCTCCCATCATATTTGGATTTGGAAGCCCTGGTTGTTGTTATTTGCTTGCAGGCTGGCCGGGAAACGTGGGCTAGAGCCCATACTACTTACACAGAGAAACAAAGCCAGCAAGTTCTTTTACAACATAAAGAAAGAAATTCCATTTCCCATAACAAATCTATTATATAAATTAAATGAAAATATAATGCTTCCAGACACTTACCCTGGGAAGTTAGTTTCCAGAGTAAGAGTCTCATAGGAACAGCCTTTTTTGACTGTGTCCCTTTGATCGCAGAATTTAAAAATCCTTATCTCACCAGCAGGTTTTTTTGCATTCTTTCCTCCTAGACCTAATCCATTACCATTGTTTGTGAAATGCAGCTTCTTTTCTTTTTAACCAAGGCTGAATCAAGTTTTCTAAGTTCAGTTTCCTCACTACTTTACATATAAGAAGACTGAAGCTTAGAGAGGGTGAATCTACCCAAGTTCACATAGATCTGAATTGGCAGGTCAGAACTCGAACCAAGGTCTGTCTGATCCCCAATCCCCTGGTCTGATTGACCTTATTATTCTGCATCCTTCAAGTGCTAATAGAACAGCTGAGGCAATGGGAAGTTCAATGTGAGCAAGAAGTGCCAAGGGGCCAGCTTTTTTTAGCCTCATTAAACTTAATATTTAAGGAGAACCACTTTCTCACTTGAAGTATTCAGGTAATTATTTTAATTCTCTGTTTCCCTCTACTAGTATGGAACTATCCCAAGCCAACTACCAAGAAAGAAATCTGCTATAGAAATACATCCAATCTTAATAAGATTTGGATAATTAGCTTACAGGATGGAGCTGATATACTTCCCCAAATTAACTAATTTTCGCATTCAGCCACAACTCATAAAGCTTCTTTGTAATTAGCATTTTCTTGTTTTTAAAACGCTAACAATATACTCCAATCTGCACAGTTTATAAACCAAGAGGCTGAGCTAATGTTTTATGTTCTTTCTTTGGTAGAAAAGACTACCTTGGGGACCCATAAGGATATGAAATCTTTCTTCCAAAGTAATAAGTTTATAATATTATACTAGATAGGTAAAATATCACAGTCATACAAATCATATTGCACCAAACTCCATATATGCTTGAAAAGCTTTTCACTTTCATCTACAATAGTTATGCAAACCAACAGAATCACTTTGCATAAAATTTCAGTCCTTAGTACTTTTTCTTTAGCTAATTATCATTTTAAAAGAATTAGAGGAAAATCTAATCCTTCAATCTAATGCAAGAGAAGATTATAGGGCTCATCAAAAATGCCCTTTTAATTTATTAGCAGACTTATGGAGAAATTGGTTGGCCACACCTTCATCACCTGGCCAGACCCTGCATTTTGAAAATGTGATTAATCTCAGCTACTTTAAAGGTTTAGATGAAAAAACAACCTAGTTTCAGGCAAATTTAAACATTCCCTTCCCTCAAAAAGAATTAATTAATTAATTAATGTTCTAGTATACTCAGAAATCAATAAGCAATCAAACTTGTCTCCAGCGTTAATTACCTGGAAATCACCTTTGAAGTATTTACAGAGGGATAATTTCATTGAGGTAGCTGTAACCGGTTCCATTTTTTCTTGAGTATTGTCAAAAGCAAAATAAATGTGTAAAACTTTTACAAAGATTTTTTCCAAACTAACCTTTTGCATAATGGCAAAAGTAATGAAAGCAGACCTCAAGTTTCAGGAAGAAAAATTTTGTAGGGAAAGTGTTAGGCAGGGTGATAAGAGATATTCATGATAGAAAAGTAAAAGGACAGAAGAAAAAATTCTTAAATTTGTATTGACATTCTTATGAGGCATACCACTGAAAGAAGTTAAGCATTCAGCATTTCCATTTTCACAGAAGTATGAAGAATGTAGAAAACAGTAACACATTCATCCTCAGAATACTGTCTGGCTTTATTTTTCTGGCCTCAACACATGCATAGATATTCCAAAAAGGATGTATACCTAAAATCAGAAAAATTTATTACTTTTAAGTTTATATATCTTTACAATAATACATCTCAAATATTTTAAGTGCATAAAACTCATCATGTAAACTTGTTAAAATACAGGATCTATCACATAGATAATCATCACAATCATCACAGAAGATTCTTGATCAACAGATCTACATTTTAAGAAATGCATAATTCTTTCAAAGTTTGAAAAACACTAGAAAAACACTGATCTAAACTAGTTTTGAGGCTCACATTCACATTCTCAAGAAGCTGTTGTTATGAAGAGTATAACCAACTTTAGCCTGTGACACCTTGAAGGAATTGATATAAGAATCAAAATAAATACATAGAGATGCTGCTGCTGAGATAGATAGATAGATAGGTAGATAGATAGATGATAGATAGATAGATAGATAGATAGGTAGATAGATAGATGATAGATAGATAGGTAGACAGATAGACAGGAATCCAATGGGAAGAAATGCCAGGGCAGAAGGGAAGTGAGAAAGGAGATTAAGACAGAAGTGGGAAAAAAATTTAATAAGGTAACTAAGGTTAAGTCCAAACAATGGAAAACAACAATTTTAATTTTTACACTAAATTGGTTGTTTAGTAACGTAGAGATACTGCCTTCGGCTACTTTAGAACAGGACATGGTCCTTTGAGATCTATTTACTCTTTATTCTCTTTATCTCTCTTCTCCATAACCAGCTCACCTCTCTGTCCTCAGCTTTCTTTTCCTTTTGTGATTTCTTTCACTCTTTCCAGTCATTGCCTTCTGGTAAACTTATCAATTTCCTGTTTTATTATATCTTGCTCCTATGCCTACCTTAAGCACAGGTAGTCACTTTCATGGTGTGATTAAAAGAACTTCTGTCAACATAATGACTTCCCTTCTCCCTCTGGCTGAAATTTTAGAGCTTCTTTCTTTTAGGTTAAGTGTTGCCTTATTCATCAACTTCTCTTAAAATTCTATATGCTTCTGGAAGTGATATATACTACCACATGATCAAGTCACTATCAGCTAGAAAACCTTTTTCCCTGACAGTCAGGAACCAGCAGGCTTGAACAGCTTTGGGCTTCTAACAGACATAAAGGGAAGGCATCTTGGCCTACTTTAAAATTTGGAGACATCTCACAATAGGTACATGATACATATTGAGTAATTGATTTTCCATCTTCAATTAATTGTTTTGGACACACTTTTGATTGGCAGGGACAGCAAACTTTAACATGACAACATTCTCCTAGATTTTTTCCTAGACTCTTGGACTCAGAAAAATTGAAGAAATAAGTTGAAGAGAACAGCAATCCATGCATTAATGGAATTAAACAATGAACTGAAAAATCTCTTAGAAAATAGATTAAAATACACACACACACACGTGCACACACACACACACACACACACACACTAAGGCTAAGGACCCTGGGAGTTATATACCCTTTTATCTCTACCTTCTTTCTTGTTTAAAAAATGTTCCAAAACCTACCTTCATAAAAGCCCAAGGCAGGCTTGCATTAGGCAATGATCATTGTTGGGAAATCTTTCCAAGTATCAACTAAAAATTCCTCATGTTATGGCTTAATTTTTTTCCCTTTTATTTTGTGCATGGTGAAAATGAATAGCTAATCATGATCTATTATTTAACACTTTTCCATAGTCTGTACTTAGGTACAGAGGCTATCCCTGTGTTTGTTTTCTTTCTTTTTTTTTTTTTTCCGGTACGCGGGTCCCTCACTGCTGTGGCCTCTTCCGTTGCGGAGCACAGGCTCCGGATGTGCAGGCTCAGCGGCCATGGCTCACGGGCCCAGCCGCTCTGTGGCATGTGGGATCTTCCCGGACCAGGGCACGAACCCGTGTCCCCTGCATTGGCAGGCGGACTCTCAACCACTGCGCCACCAGGAAAGCCCTGTTTTCTCTTTTATGATTTAAACAATGCTTCAGCAGAGGTCCTAAGAACTGTTATTGCTTCTCCTTCCTTACAACCACTCGCAACCAGAATCTTTATCAAAGTTCATTTTCATATACTGCTTATATTTTCAGGGAAACTTCTTCAGAATTTTAAAAATATTTTTAATATTTGGCACTCAAGAAACAGAATTTTTCAACATAACTAGAAAAAGAAAATGATTAAAGTTTAAATTCATTAGGCATTCAATAAATGTTTATTGAATTTAGCTGAAGTGTTATGAATTTTTCTATTTTTAATCTTCATTATGATTTATTTTCTAGTTTCACTTATTATGAGAAAACATTTCCATATTACAATAGTTAGATTTAATTTTTTCCTCCCTTGAATAATTCTTTATTCCCTGTTATTATGTGTAATATTTCAAACTAAAGTGCTCTTATTGCAAGTCTCTTGTCTCCATGTGTCTTTTTCTTGCAATGAATAAATGTGTTAAATTTCTTCTCCTCTTAATAGTAATTCTTACCACCTACCTGACTTATAGGAACATTGTGAAGATTGACGAGGCCATGAATAAAACCCTTAAAATTCCTTGGTTTGTTTAAAAAAAGAAAAACTGTATAATGAAAGATAGTAGTGTTACATTTGTTTTTCTGGTTTTCCGGACATCCTACAATAATTTCTTAAAGAATTATTTTCTCCCTTTTGTTCTTGTAATAAAATTATGTGTAAACACAAGCTTGATAGAATACAGATGCCTTTTAGTAAGAGTCCTATATAATTCAAGTGGATCTGATCCCTGAACCAGAATTTAAAAGCCACTGCTAAGGGAAGTATTCTACACTGACTACCTCTCCATTTTATCACTGATATTGTTGGCTACATATTTCCTTCTTTCTGAATTTCGTCCTTACTGGTGAGAGACAAATAGACCTCAGGAAAATTTTGTGATTTGGGATACAAAGCACAAGTTTTCTGGTAACTACAATAAATATCTCTTCAGGAGGCCAAACACATTTTTCTCTGAAATGTCCCTAGATTTAAAGAACTGCAGTACACTGAACAAGGCATCAAAGACAACCAGCTTAGAAGTCTGAGTGATAACTTTTTACTGTTCTTTCTTGTTGGCTAGATATATTTGAAAACATTCTGAAAAATGCAAAGAATTATGCAACATAAGATGTTATTGTTACTACCTTAATATTAATGCCAAATGTACTCCTTTTGCCTGTGGCAGTGTTCAGTGAGCCCTGCTTATCTGAGAAAACTATTTCTTAAAGAGGCTATGATAAATGGTACTTACAGAATTAGATGTTTCAAAGAGGCGCAGTTTGCATGCCACCAGGAAGGTTTCTAATAGTATTGTTTATGATCTAAGATATTTGGGGACTACTGTGATATGGTTGATTTTTTTCAGCTTAATCTAGAGGAATTATCTGCCCATTAATAAACCTCTTTTGTGCATGTCTTAAAACTATTCAAGTCACTCAACAGCTACTAGGACTGATAGGCCATAATAATTTTAATAATTTTAACTATAAAACTATACGTGGAGATAATAATCATAGTTTATGTAGAGGATAGGAGACAAGGACAATGCTCTTGTAAAATGAAATAGATTTTGGTCTGACAAGTAATAAGCAAATTTTGTCATTATTTAAATAGTAGGACCAAGGGTTTTTTAAAAGTCACAAATGGTTCTCTAAGTTCTAGTAGCTTTTAGACTTAGAAGAATGTTCTGTAATACTGATATAAACTAGAATAATCTTCCTAATGTTATTGTGCATGTCAGTGGAAGTACAAAAATTTATTCTTGGCAGTTAAGAAGTCACTAAGACTGTGCTCTTTTAATAAAGGGACCATCATGACCCATATTTTTTTCAAACTCAGGTGGTAAAACAGTCTATTCAATGAACAAGAAAGTCATGAACCATTAGCCGAAACAAATTTTCTGGTTTGCCACATGGACTTCCATTTTAGACACAAAAACAACATGCTTCTCAATTTCCTTTATCATGACAGGCTGCCAGAAGCCTTTCCAAGCATTTATTGAGTCTCCCAAATTCACTGGAAATATTTTCCAAAGGCTATTTTTGTCTTTAAGTCAATTCCAGGGTCATATGATTACTACCTTTCATGACATCATACAGCTTTGGAATAATGGGAAATCATGGGACCTAAAGAGTTAGGTTTAAAACCTGGCTTATTAAATACTAGCTGTGTGATTTGGATCAGGTTACTCATGCTAATTTAGAATTTTAAGTTAAATTTAAATTTTTTTAATTTGAAAATTAAATTTTTTAGTAGAGTGATGGATGGGATAGGAGAAATATTGGTTTTAGTAAATGGAAGACTTTGGATGGATGTCATATGTTGCATAATAACAGGCAAATTCTACTACTATTTAAATAGGAAGACTTTAAAATTAAGTTTAAATTTTAAAAATTTAAAATAGTAATAATAATACAACATATAAGGTCAAATCATGGTGCTTGTGACCCTCTGATACTATTGCTTATATTATAAATTGATGTAAGGATTTTAAAAAAGAATATGTGTGGAAACATCTGAAGCACAGTGAATCCTCAATAATTTACACACATACATGTCAAACTCAGTCTCTATAAGTAGGTTTCCACTGCTCAAATATGTGTAGTAAAGAATTCGGCTTTGCCCAAAGAGAGGTCTGGACTTTGCCCTCAACTTTTGGGACACAATCTATGACATACCTGATAGAGGTATCTTTGTTTAGGGCAGGGGCTGGCCACACCCAACAGTCTTAGTATGGGGACAGGCTATGCCAGAAAGACCAACCAGGTTTTAGGGTGTGAGATTTGGGTCATGTGGCATCTGCAACCTAGCATCTGAGATCAAACACATGGGTGATCAATCAATCAGTTAATTGTGCCAACGTAATGGAGCCCTTGATAAAAACCTGAACAATGAAACTGGGATGAGCTCCCTTTGTTGTCAAGCACATAAGCAATCAAGAAGCACAAAGAGGGAGAAGTTTTGTATACCCTGTGTGGCTCCCCAGGCCCTTCCTTTCCATGTTGGACAGGAGCTGTTTGGCCAAGAAGAATACATGAGGTCTTTAAGTGATGCCTGTGGCTCACCGTATAAAATCAGGAGGGTCCAATTATGAAACATCTCCATTTTATACTCCAGAGAACTGTAGAACTTATTTGACATTTTTCATGATCTGTGCCTCATAAATCCATAAATCCCAGATGCACTTCCATAAGCAATTTTAAGCCAGGGACAGCCTATAAAGGGCATTCCATAAATAAGGACTCTCCTCCTAAAAATATATATATTAGTCTATTTACACAAAGGACAAGTTACCATGTTTATAAGGAGATGAGACCAGGTCAGTTGCCTTCTTTTCTTTCCCTCAGACGCATCAGCCTGGTAAACAGGGCAGAAATGAATCACAGTCTTGCTGCTTTAACTCCTTGCTCCCCAACATCTATACTTACTCCTTATTTATTCACGTTTTAGAGGAAGAAGTCCTCTAAGACATTTATTCACATTAATCTGGTGTTCTATCATTCCCTCAGCTATTCTTTATCATCGTGCTCTCTGATATAGCTTTCTTTTCCTTTTTTATTACGTCCTCTTGTATGAGACCCTCAGACATAACTTCAGCATATTCCTACCTACCAGCATCTTCCCCTTACCATATAAATATACCCAGTCTCTCCCATTTTGAAACTAATCCTCAATAATTCAATCATTTTTATCCCTAAGATAACTAATATCCCCTTATTTACTACAACTAAAGTTCTTGACACCTGCTTAGACCTAAATGTGGCTGTTACTCATCATAAGGGGCATTTGGGTGTTTCCTGAGCTATAGAAGACATTTTTTTGTTGCCTACTAAATATCTCCATCTGTGTGTCCAAGTGCCTAAAAATCAGAATATCCAAATCTAAAATTGTCGCCTCTAACTCCTCTTCCCCAACATGTGTTTCTGTATCTATTTTCCCATTTTAGTGAACTGAATACGCATATATTGATCCCTGGATTTCCAAACTAGAAATTATGTGAAATGTCCCTTTCTGCACTGATACTGACATCCAGTAACTGAGTGAGTGCCATTATTTGTCTCCATAATAAACCTCAAATCCATTTCCCTTTCACCCCCCCAAAAACTGTATTAATTCAAGACTTTATCATGCGAACTCCAAATACATAGTTTGGGCTGGTCCAACTTTATATGCAAAAATCTCTCTAGCAGAGCCAAAAGTTATAATTTCTCATTGCAGAAATCATGTTGTCCCTTTATTTTTGAATTTTAATTTTCAGAATTTCTTAGCAGTTTCTAAATGGTTGGAGAGCTATCAAACAAAATTTATTTTCTTTTACTTAAACAGTAATACACTTTCACTGAGGACAATGTGGTTAATAGCAAAGTAAAAAGTAAAAATGATACCCATAATCCCAAACTCCAAGTTAACCAATATATCAGTCAGAGCTCTCCAGAGAAACAGAATAGGAGATAGATAGATAGATAGATAGATAGATAGATAGATAGATATTGGTTTGGCTAAAAAGTTCATTCAGGGTTTTCCATAAGATGTTACCCGAACGAACTTTTTGGCCAGCCCAATATATACGGTATCTTTTATCATAACTACATGTATATGTATCAAAAGAATTATTTTAAGGAATTGGCTCCCATGAAAGTGGGGCTGGCAAGTTTAAAATCATAGAGTAGGCTGGCAGGCATTGATGTTTCAGTATTGAGCCCAAAATTTGCAGGGGAGGCTGAGACTGAAAACCCAGGCAGGCACTGAAGCTTCAGTCTTGAGGCAAAATTTCCTCACCATGAAACTTCTATTTTTGCTCTTAAGCCCCTTCAACTGATTGGGTAAGACTTACCCACATTATCAAGGGTAGTCTCCTTTACTTAAAGACAATTTATTACAGCTGTTATGCACATCTACAAAATATCATCACAAAAACACTTGGATAAGTATTTGATTAAATAATGGGTACTATAGTCTAGCCAAATCAACAATAATATTAGCCATTTCAACCACATAACCATTCCTTCAGTCTTTTTCTAGGCATAAGTGGGATTACACATGTGAATCCTGTGATAAAACCTAACAGAAAAAAAAGTATTTCAAAAGAAGTTTCTTGTGTCGAATTAAACTGCCATTCTAATAACCAAATTAAAAAATTTTATTTATATGCTATTGTGAAAGGAGACAATAACACCTTCACATTCACAGAGATATGTCTAGTTTTGCCAGTTCAATTATGTGGAGTTGACTTCACAGAGAACCCTTGGGATCTGCTCTGAGGGGCCAGATCAAGATGGCAGAATAGAAGGACATTGAGCTCACCTCCTTCCACAAATACATCAAAAATACATTTTCATGTGGAATACTTCTCACAGAATACCTGCTGAACATTGGCAAAAGATATCATAAAACCAAAATTACAAGAAAGATCACCATGTAACCAGGAAGGATGAAAGAAAAAGTAAAAAGGAATTGGGATGGGATCTTGCACCCTGGGAAAGAGCTATCAAAGAGGAAAGGTTCCCTCACCTTGGGAATCCCCTTCACTGATGGGGACATGAGCTGAGACAGAAAGGGAGCTTCAGAGGCTCAGAGGAGAGTGCAGCACCCAGGTTGCAGGAGGCAGAACAGAGAGAGACAAGAACAGAGGGTCCATGCCACCTCCCTGCACTACCCAGCCTGAGACATGTGTCTGCTGGTGTATGCAGGGGCTGGGTGCTGAAATTCAGGCTTCAGAGGACAGACACAGGGAAAGGACTGGGCTTGGCTGAAGCCTGAAGGGGCTGGAGTACGGTCCAAGCCTCAACTGGGGGTGTGTGCAGGAAGGAGCCCAGATCCACCACTGAAGTCTCATTGTTAATGCAAGCACTCAAAGGGAAGGGCAGGGCCCACCATAGCAGCCTCATTCTTGCTCACAGTGGGCACAGCTCCACCTCTACAAGTTCCGGGAACATGCAAGTGCTTGCGGGTTGCCCACACACAGAGGCAGGGCTGAAAATATGAGCTGATCCCTAAGGGATACACAGTTTAGGAAGCAAGGCTGAAATCTGAGCTCTCTCCCCATGGCTGTGCAATTCACAGATTTATGACCCCACCACTGAGGCCCTTGTAAACTCAGCACCTATGGGACATCTGAGCCAAGTACTTATTCTCCTGTGGCTGAGCCAGGTCCAGCATTAGCAGCTGTGGGCTTTAAAGGTGCACATGGAGGCAGGGTCATGGTCTGGGCTGCTTCTGTAGCTCCCAAGGTGGGTCCAGGTGCATGACTACTATGGTCCTGGTACCTGACTTCAGTGGATCTGTGCTTATGGATCTACACGGGTAGCTTTCTGAATACAGCACCTGAGGGACACTAGGGCCTACTGCATGCATTTCCATGGCTGAGATGGGGTTGAGGGCAGTGCCAACAACAGTGTACTTTGTCAGCCCACACAATGGGTGACAGGCAACACCACAGAGCACACTCCCTAGTGGACAGTTCCTGCAGAGGAATACTCAATGGCTCCTCTCCCAGCAGGAGAGAGCTCCAGTCCTGCCTACCTCACACTGCAGCTCAGAAACAAATCTGGGGGCTTCTACTCCAACAACTGGGGAGCCAACCCTGATAAGACTTAGACAACCATGGAGCAAAGAGGAAGCCTCTCTCAATGTCCAGTGCAAGTGATAGTCACCACACCAGTCACACCCTCTATCAGAGGGACAACGGCCAGCACACAATGAGGAAAAATGCAGCAGGCATCCCTACCAAAAAGAGCCCTTGCACCAAAAGTATTAGACACACACAGGCTACACAGGGAAGCTCCCACATAAAAACAGCCCTCCAAGACCACAGTAGATAACTGTTTCTCCTAAACACATAGAGTCAGAGAAAAATAAGTAAAATGAAGAAGCAGAGGAACCACTCCCAATTAATAGATCAAGAGAATTCCCTTGAAAGAACAAATGATGAAACAGACCTCTTCAGTCTAATAGACATTGAGTTCAAAAACAATGAAGGAATCAAGAAAGGCTATTGATAGAAATGCAGATTACTGTAAAAAGGAACTAGAAACTATAAAGAGGAACCAAGTAAAATTAGAAAACTCATTTACTGAGAGGAAAGCTGAGCTAAAGGCTATAAATAGCAAACTGAATAATGCAGAAGCATGAATAAGTGATCTGGAAGATAGAATAATGGAAATTACTCAGTTAGAAAAGAAGACAGAAAGACAAATAAAAAAAAGAAAGCAATATACAAGACCGATGGAATAATATAAAGCATGACAATCTATGCATAGTAGGGATCCCAGAAGAGGAAGAAAGAGAAAGGGGGATTAAAAAAGTATTTGAAAAAATTATGGCTGAAAACTTCTCAAACCTAAAGAAGGAAACAGATATCCAGGAACAGGAAGCCCAGAGAGTCCAAACAAGATGAACTCAAACAGACCTACATCAAGACATACTATAGTTAAAATGGCAAAAGTTAAAGACACAGTTCTAAAGGCAGCAAGAGAAAAAGAGTTAGCTAAAAGGGAACCCCTGTAAGGGTTCCATAAGGGTTCCATAAGACTATCAGCTGATTTCTTTACAGAAAAGTTGCAGGCCAGAAGGGAGTGGCAAGATATATTCAAAGTTCAGAAAGAGAAAACCTGCAACCTAGGATACTCTACCCAGCAAGATTATCATTTAGGACAGAAGGATAGATAAAGAATTTCTCAGACAAGCAAAAACTAAAAGAATACAACAATACTAAACCTAGCCTAAAAATAATATTGAAATGTCTTCTCTAAATAGAGGAGAAGCAAGAATCTATAGGAAAGAGAAAATCACAATTGGAAAGTAAATCACTTAAGCCAGTACACAGATTAAAAAATAATTTTTTTAAAAAAATTGTGAAAGTGATGATAACTGCAATGAACAAAATAATAAAAATTAAGATGTAAAAGAGGACATCAAAATCATAAAATGTGGAGGAGGAGAGTAAAAAGATGTATATTTTTTTTCCTGGAATGTGTTTGAGCCTATATGACTACCAGTCTAAAGCAAGTAGATACAGTAATGTGTTAACATAATTGAAAAACAGGGTAACCAAAAATCGAAAACATACAATAGATTAACAAAAAGCAAAAAGGGAACATAAGCATAATACAGAAGAAAACTATCAAACCACAAAAGGAAAAACAAAAAGAAAAAGAAAGAGACAAAGAAGAAATACAAAATCAACTGGAAAATGAGGTTTGAAATGGCAATAAATTTGTATCTATCAGTAATTACCTGAAATTTCAATCAATTAAATGCTCCAATCAAAAGACATAGAGTGTCAGATTGGAAAAAAACAAGAGCCTACAATATGCTGCCTATAAAGACCCACTTTAGGGCAAAGAACATACATAGACTGAAAGTGAGGGGATGAGAAATCATATTTCATGCAAACGGAAATGACAAGAAAGTGGGGGTAGCAATACTCATATCAGACAAACCAGACTTTAAAACAAAAGCCATAAAGGAAGATAAAGAAGGACTCTATTAAAATGATAAAAGGATCAATACAAGAAGAGGATATTATACTCAATATATTTGCATCCAATATAGGAGCACCTAAATAGGTAAAACAAACACTAACAGACATAAAAAAGAATGAAATAATGCCATTTGTAGCAACATGGATGGACTAGAGATTATCATACTAAATGAAATAAGTCAGACAGAGAAAGACAAATATCATATGATATCACTTATACATGGAATCTAAAAAAACAGATACAAATGAACTTACTTAAAAACCAGAAACAGACTCACAGACTTAGAAAACAAAAGTATGGTTACCAAAGGGGAAAGGGGGAGGGATAAATTAGAAGTTAGAGATTAACATATACATGCTACAATATATAAATTAATCAACAAGTACCTACTGTATAGCACAGGGAATTCTACTCAATACTCTTTAGTAATGTATATGGGAAAATAATCTGAAAAAAGAATAACTTCCTATGTATAAGTATAACTGAATCTCTTTGCTGTACACCTGAAACTAGCACAACATTGCAAATCAACTCTACTCCAATATGAAATAAAAATTTTTTAAAAAGGAAAAAAAAGTATATTAAGAAAGGATCATAACTGATTCTGTCTCCATGTCCTCATATTACAAGTACAGAGACTGAAAATGCAAGAGACCACGTTGCTGGTAAACATTTCATGGATTCAGCAAATATACCAGACATTATACTGGAAACTGAAAAAACATTTAGTTAACAGGGCAGACATAAACTCTAATACAGTGGCAGTGTCCAGCTGGACCAAGGAAACTTTGCATCTCAGTCAAGATCCTCAACAAGAAATTTCAATTCTTCCTGAATGCATTCACATTTCCCACAGTACAGTGAATCTGAGGTTGTGATAGGCAAATCAGGTACTCTCAGTCGCTGAAATGTTCAGATAATCAGAAATATTCTACAAAGAAAATTAGACTATTGCAGCCTCTTTACTACTTTAACAAGAAAGATATCAGTAAAGAATAGTAGACAAAATATGGAAATGATGGGAAAGCCTTTTTTTTAGCACTTGACAGTAGAAACAGCATCAGTAATTTCAGCTAAGATGGTAATTTCCTAATGTGAGATCAGTTAGGTATTCTAAGTAAATCTGTGGGAGATGAAAATTCTTTTGAAAAAAATAGCATTACTGCAAAAAAAATAAAATAAAAAGGTCTTGGAAATACCAAAAATCAAACCTTATTTTCAAGCAGTCTAGAATAATGTTTCTCAATCTCAAATCTGGCAAGTATAAAAAAAAAAGTGTGCTTACATAAATTTTTATAAAACTATAAGAAACTCACTTAAAAATATCACATGCTCTTGGTTATAGATGTAATAAAGAATATGAAAAATCCCACAATTAAAGGACATGAAAATGCAACAAGTGTTGGAATTATCAATCCAGAGTTTTCACTGAACACATAAATACAGTAACCAAATTAAACATTAAGAGAATCATCTCAATACTTCAGCACATTGCAACTAAGTTGTAGCTAGACAAAACATTGCCATAACCATAGAAACCAAGACATCCTTTAATAACAGACATCTTAAAATAATCCATAATTACTCTTTAAAAATGTTAATAGCTTATACTATAGTAATTTAACTTTATTATAAGTTTCTCTTCATCAAAGTTTAGAATACAAAAAAACATAAGCCAGGCTTCCAAAGGACTCATCAAATTCTAAGTTGAAATAAAATTTAAAATAAATAGGAGATTTATCCTGAGGTTGCAAGGATGGTTCAATATTCACAAAACAGTCCATGTAATACACCATATTAACAAGTTGAAGGAAAAATATCATATCATTACCTCAATAGATGCAGAAAGAGCTTCAAACAAAATTCACCATCCATTCATGTTAAAAACTCTCAACAAAGAAGGTACAGACGGAACATACCTCAATATAATAAAGGCCATATATGACAAGCCCACAGATAACATCATACTCAATGGTGAAAAGCTGAATGCATTTCCTCTAAGATCAGGAATGAAACAAGGATACTAACTTTCCCCAATTTTATTCAACATAGTATTGGAAGTCCTATCCATAACAATCAGACAAGAAAAAGAAATAGAAGTAATCCAAGTTGGAAAGGAAGAAGTAATATTGTTACTGTTTGCAGATGACATGATACTATACATAGAAAATCCTAAAGATGCCACAAGAAAATTACTAGAGCTCATCAATGAACCTGGTAAAGTGGCAGGATACAAAATTTATATATATAAATCTGCTGCATTTCTATATACTAACAATGAACTATAAGAAAGAGAAATTAATGAAGCAATTTCATTCACAGTTGCATCAAAAAGAATAAAATACTTAGGTATAAACTTTCCTAAGGAGGTAAAAACCTGGACTTGGTAAACTATAAGACACTGATAAAAATAAATGAAAGATAACACAAACAGATGGAAAGACATACTATGCTCATAAATTGAAAGAATTAATATTGTTAAAATTACCATACTACCCAAGGCAATTTAAAGTTTCAATGCAATCCCCAAGGGCATTTTTCATTGAACTAGAACAAATAATTCTAAAATTGATATGGATACACAAAAGACTTCAAATAGCTAAAACAATCTTGAGAAAAAAGAACATAGCTGGAGGAAACATGCTCCCTGGTTTCAGACTATACTACAAAGCTACAGTCATCAAAACAGTATGGTACTGGCACAAAAACAGACACATAGATCAGTGGAACAGAATATAGAACCCAGAAATAAACCCACACATTTATGGTCGATTAATCTACAACAAAGGAGGCAAGAATATACAATGGAGAAAAGACAGTCTCTTCAATAAGTGGTTTCTGGGAAAACTGAACAGATGCATGTAAAAGAATGAAATTAGAACATTCTCTATCACCACATACAAAAAATAAGCTCAAAATGGATTAAAGACCTAAATGTAAGACCGGAAACCATAAAACTCCTAGAAGAAAACAAAGGCAGAATACTCTTTGACATAAGTTGTAGCAATATATTTTTTGGATCTGTCTCCTAAAGCAAAGGGAATAAAAGCAAAAATAAACAAATGGGACCTAATTAAACTTAAAAAATTTTGCATAGCAAAGGAAACCACTGATTAAATGAAAAGACAACTTACTGATTGGGAGAAAATATTTTCAAGTGATATGACCAATAAGGGGTTAATATCCAACATATATAAACAGCTCATACAACTCAACATCAAAAAAACAGCCTGATTGAAAAATGGGCAGAAGAACTGAATAGACATTTTTTAAAGAGTACGTGTGGATGGCCTACAGGCACATGAAAAGATACTGAACATTGTTAATCAAGGGAAATGCAAATCAAAACCACAATAAGATATCACCTCACACCTGTCAGAATGGCTATCATACCCTGAGAAAACCATAATTCAAAAGACACAGACCTACTTGAGAATGGACTTGAGGATATGGGGAGGGGGAAGGGTAAGCTGTGACAAAGCGAAAGAGAGGCATGGACATATATACACTACCAAACGTAAGGTAGATAGATAGTGGGAAGCAGCCGCAGAGCACAGGGAGATCAGCTCGGTACTTTGTGACCGCCGGGAGGGGTGGGATGGGGAGGGTGGGAGGGAGGGAGATGCAAGAGGGAAGGGATGTGGGAACAGCTGTATATGTATGACTGATTCACTTTGTTATAAAGCAGAAACTAATTAAAAAAATAAATAAATAAACTTTAAAAAAAAAAAAAAGAGACATGTACCAAAATGTTCATGCAGCTCTATTTACAATAGCCAGGGGATGGAAACAACCTAAGTGTCCATCATCCGATGAATGGATAAAGAAGATGTGGCACATATATACAATGGAATATTACTCAGCCATAAAAAGAAACGAAATTGAGCTATTTGTAATGAGGTGGTTGGACCTAGAGTCTGTCATACAGAGTGCAGTAAGTCAGAAAGAGAAAGACAAATACTGTATCTAACACATATATATGGAATTTAAGAAAAAAAAATGTCATGAAGAACCTAGAGGTAAAACAGGAATAAAGACACAGACCTACTTGAGAATGGACTTGAGGATATGGGGAGGGGGAAGGGTAAGCTGTGACAAAGCAAGAGAGAGGCATGGACATATATACACTACCAAACATAAGGTAGATAGCTAGTGGGAAGCAGCCGCATAGCACAGGGAGATCAGCTCGGTGCTTCGAGACTGCCTGGAGGGGTGGGATAGGGAGGGTGGGAGGGAGGGAGATGCAAGAGGGAAGGGATATGGGAACAGATGTATATGTATAACTGATTCATTTTGTTATAAAGCAGAAAGTAATATATATATATATATATATATAAAGAACACAAATAACAAATGCTGGTGAGGATGTAGAGAAACGAGAACAATCATACATTGAATGTAAATTTGTGCGGCGACTGTGGAAAACATTTTGAAGGTTTCTTAAAAACTACAAATAGAGCTACCATATGACCCAGCCATTCCATTCCTGGGTATATGTCTGGTAAAACAAAAACACTAATTCAAAAAGATACATGCACTCCAATTTTCATAGTAGCAGTATTTATAATTGCCAAGATATGGAAGCAACCTCAATGTCCATCAACAGATGAATGGATAAAGATGTGTTATATACATATAAAATTTTTGCCATTTGCAGCAACATGGATGGCCTTGGAGGGTATTGTGCTAAGTGAAATAAGTCAGACAGAGAAAGACAAAATTGTATGATCACTTATAGATGGAATCTGAAATATAAAACAGACTAGCGAATATAACAAAAAAGGAAGACTCACAAATGTTGAGAACACACTATTGGTTACCAGTGGGGAGAAGGAAGTGCAGAGGGGCAAGATAAGGGTGGGGGATTAAGACGTAAAATCTACTATGGATAAAATAAGCTACAGGGATATGTTGTTCAATGCAGGGAATATAGCCAATATTTTATAATAACTATAAATTGACTATAACCTTTAAAATCTGTGAATCAGTATTGTACATCTGAAACTTATATAATATTGTGCACCAACTGTATCTCAATTAAAAATAAAAGAATTTTTAAAAAAATGAACAAACAAAACAAAAACAGAGTTCCAGATGCAGAGAACAAACAGGTGGTTGCCAGAGAGGAGGGTATTGGGGGAATGAGAGAAATAGGTGAGGGAGATTAACAGGCACAAACTTCCAGGTATAAAATAAATGAGTCACAGGTATGAAATGCACAGTGTGGGGTATATAGTCAATAATTGTGTTATATCTTTGTATGGTGACAGATTGTAACTAGACTTACCGTGATGATCATTTTATAATGTATAGAAATATTGAATTATTATGTTGTATACCAAGAACTAACATAGTCTTGTAAGTCAGTTATATTTTCAAAGCCGCCCAACCAAACAAACACACAAACTGATTAGAAACAGAGATCAGATTTTTGGTTACCAGAGGCTGAATGTGGCATAAGGGGGAACTAGATAAAGATGGTCAAAACTACAGACTTCCAGTTATATGATAAGTACCAGGGACATGAAGTACAACATGATATAATTAACACTGCTGTATATTATTTATGGAAGTTGTTAAGAAAATAAATCCTGAGCTCTCATCACAAGGAAAAAATTTATTTTGTTTTTTAAAATGTTATATCTTTATGAGGTGATGGACGTTCACTAAACTTATTGTGGTAATCATTTCATGATGTATGTAAGTCAGATCATCATGCTATACACTTTAAACTTATACAGTGCTATATGTCAATTATAACTCAATAAAATTGGAAGGAAACAAAGATAAGTAGGAATATGCCCTCAAGGCCATCTCAGTGTATTTTTGTTTATGATTACACACCTTTATAAATACTTCATCCATAGTTATCTTCATGGAAATGAAGATTTTTACAAAGGAAATGTGTCCCTATCCAGACAGTGAAATGTAAAATGTTCAAGAAGATTGGAGTAGGGCTTCCCTGGTGGCGCAATGGTTGAGAGTCCGCCTGCCGATGCAGGGGACACAGGTTCGTGCCCTGGTCCGGGAAGATCCCACATGCTGTGGAGCGGCTAGGCCCGTGAGCCATGGCCGCTGAGCCTGAGCATCCAGAGCCTGTGCTCCACAACGGGAGAGGCCACAACAGTGAGAGGCCCACGTACCGAAAAAAAAAAAAAAAGATTGGAGTGAAAACAGGAAAAAAATTCTTTCCTCAGAAGGAATCAAATGGAAAGAGAATAAGAGATATGATGAATTATAATAAAGAGAAAGAAAACCCTCCATGACTTTAGATGTGTGACAGAAACTCAAGGAATTTAAAGTAGATGAGAGAACTGTAGAAAAGAATAAGTCTTTTCCACTACCAGCTACATGTAGAGAAAAAAACAAAATGGCTGTAGAGAATATTTTACCCTTGTCAACAGGGTTTAGTGTAGAAAGTATATTTTAATTATTTCAATTATAAACTTACTTCATTTCAAAATAGATATTTTAGGGCTTCCCTGGTGGCACAGTGGTTGAGAGTCAGCCTGCCGATGCAGGAGATGTGGGTTCGTGCCCTGGTCCGGGAAGATCCCACATGCCACAGAGCGGCTGGGCCCGTGAGCCATGGCCGCTGAGCCTGCGCGTCCGGAGCCTGTGCTCCGCAACGGGAGAGGCCACAACAGTGAGAGGCCCGCGTACCACAAAAAAAAAAAAAAAAAAAAAAAAAAAAAAAAAGATGTTTTATACACTTTAGATTTGAATAAAAATAGCACAGTAATTTTAAATCACTAGTTGTTATTGCTCATTTTCCAAACTGCAGTCCACATCCTAGGATTTCCTTTCACTTCCCTCTTCACAAAGCTACCCGCAAGCACCTACCCTTTTCTAAAGTATGTACTTCCCAGAGCTGCCTGTCTTGATTGCTAGCTTAGTTAAGACCTGACTACAGCTGAGGAGGAGGCCCCTATTCCAGTTCTATATGGATGACACCCTTTATTTTATTTTCTTCATTCTTGGTATCAGATGAATCTTTAGGAACTGTATCCTATTCTAAAGGCTCTTCAGATTTTGGCTTATCTTCCAAAACCCCTGATCCTAATTTTACCACCAGGACGTCCACTGCCTGGGGAGACTAATAAACCATAGACACATTCTCTACCAGAGCTTCATCTGCAGGTGTTTGCTCAGATGGTGGAAGCAGAACTTCAGCAGAGGTTTCTTTTACAGAGATTTGTGTAATAAAGGACTCTTCGGCTAGTGAAGAGTGTTTGTCAACAGAGAACATTTCCGAAGTAGTTTCTTCAGTTGATGGAAGCTGAAATTCAGCAGGGGCCTCCTCTGCTGGTAGAGGTTGAAGTTCAGCTGCAGCCTCTTCTGCAAGGGTCCTCTCAGCTGGTGGAGACTGAACTTTGGTGGAGGCCTCTTCTGCAGGGGTGTCCTCAGCTGGCAGAGACTGAACTTCTTCTGGGACCTCTTCTGCAGAGGTCTCCTCAGTGGGTGGAGACTGAATGTTGGCAGAGGACTTCTCTGCAGGGGCCTCCTCAGCTGGTAGAGACTGAAGCTCAGCAGGGGCCACCTCAGCTGGAGGAGACTCAACTTCAGCTTGGGCCTCTTCTGCAGGGGACTCCAGAGCTGGTGAAATTTGAAGTTCTGGGACCTCTTGTGTAGGAGCCTCTTCAGCTGCTGGAGGCTGAAATTCAGCAGAAACCTCTTCTGCAGTAACCTCCTCAGCTAGTGGAAGTTGCACTTCTGCAGAGCTCTCTTCTGCAGCAGGAGGCTGTACTTCAGCTGGAACATCTTTCCCATCTTCTAAAAGTACTGGAGCATCTTTTTTGGTTGGTGGAATAGATAAAGCTCTGTTAATACTTTGCTGCCTAATTTCTTTGTTGTTACTTGTTGTGGGTTGAAATTCAGGATGTTCAGTAACAAAAATCTTCCCTGAGGATTGCATTTCTGTGCACCTTCCTTTGACTTTGAAACGGATTACTTGGCCAGCCAATAACCACTATTTCTGATTCACTAAAGTTTGTCTGCTCTTCCTTGTCTACTTTCTCTTTTTTTTTCTTTTTTTTTAATGTTCTGTGAAGCTTGATTTTTTTTTAAATTTATCTATTTATTTATTTATTTTTGGCTGAGTTGGGTGGTTTTTTTTTGTTGCTGTGAGCGGAATTTCTCTAGTTGCGGCGAGTGGAGGCTACTCTTCGTTGCAGTGTGCGGGCCTCTCATTGCGGTGGCTTCTCCCATTGCTGAGCATGGGCTCTAGGCGTGCGGGCTTCAGTAGTTGTGGCACGTGGGCTCTAGAGCACAGACTCAGTAGTTGTGGCCCACAGGCTTAGCTGCTCCACGGCATGTGGGATCTTCCCGGACCAGGGCTCAAACCCATGTCCCCTGCATTGTCAGGCAGATTCCCAACCACTGCACCACCAGGGAAGCCCTACTTTTTCTTTTTAAGGAATGTTCATCATTGTCGAGTCTCCAGTACAACTGGTCTGCTGAGATCTGCCTGTTTTGAGTTGAACTGAGTGTCTGCTTGGTGGAATTTCTACTTCCTGAACACTCTCTGGAAATTCAGGGGCTGCTTCTCCAATAGCTTCTCCAATAGCTGGCTTTTCTTCAGGTACCACTGTTTCACAAACTGACTTGATTTCTTCTTTTTTCTCTTCTGCAGTAGTTTCTGTCTGCAGAGATTTATCAGTCATATCATGTACACGTTTTCTCTTTGTCCAAGTTTGCTGAAGTTGAGAAGATACTCTATGACATTCATAGTTGAATTTGCTTCCAGGAATATTACCAATACTAAGGGTACCTTTGGGGCCAGATGATTGTGGTATAGAGAAGTGTTTCTTTTTCTCTGTCACTTCAGTCTGCTGGGATTTATCTACCATTGGTTGGCTGGGTCATCTTCTCTTTCAAATTTCTTGCCTCCCTGCTGAGACAGGGTGATCAGATTCATCACTTTCTTCCATTTCTAAGACTGGTAGAATTCAAACTTATCAATCTTCAAGTAATTAATCATCAAGAATGACAAATTTACCAGATAGTTAAGCCTTTGCCTTCCTCATTAAGTGTTGTTCTATTGAGCTACCTCAGAAAAAAGTAATTCATAAATTATTGCATTCTGTACTACACTCTTGTTGGATCCCACCTCACTTAGTAAGCATCTTTCCTGTTTAGTCTCTGGTATGACTAAATATAACTTCTAGAAGTTTCCCTACGGGTCTATGACATCACTGCCAATTGTCCCTACAAGGTTCCGTCAATGGTATACCCGGAACTTTTTAACCCAGTAAACACTCATGGATGCTGGCCACAAGTGAGAGATCTACAGTGTGAAACAGCAAGTTGAAAAAAGCATTTGTCTAGCAGAGGAATATGAAGTAAACTCCAGTAATGCTGCTTTCTTGTAGTTGGAGTTGATGCTTTTGAACTTTCAGTTCTGTCTATTTCATCCTACTGTCAGAGACCGTTATAATGCTGAATTCAGAATTCTGCAGCCTATTTTCAATTGTTGGAGAAAACAACTGGTAACTGGTATGTGTGGCAGTGTTCTATCAATATATGTTTATATAATTTGATGGAAATTTAATATTGTTTGAAAAACTTGAGTTCTGAGGTCCATACCCATGTAAGTTCCTTTCTTATGTCCTTAGTATTCAGTAACCACAAAAGCCTACTATCAATGTATGCATATATATGGCATGTTTGCCTTCTCAAACAACTTGAGATATTTTAATTTTCAACTATTTCAGAAAATAGTTCCACCCAAAGTTTGTCAAATAAAATATTGAGTGTAAAGATATGTCAAGTGAAATAAAATGCATTTTTTTGATGCAGTCACTATATACTCTGCTGAATAACTACATGGGAATGAATTCCCCAGTGAAGATGAAAACTTTTAATTGAAGCTTAGAAAAGGAGGAATCCCAGTTAAGCAGACTGCAAATGGAATTATAATAGATTTAAAATATATAAAAAAAAACTTTAACATACATCACACAAAAATTTTACTAGAAAGATGGAGATTGGTCAAAAGATGTGCAAAAACATATTCCTTTAGTCTAAGGACAGTTAAAGAGAAAAATAGCCTTTAAAACTTGTAGTCACAAGAGACAATATAATAAACATACCTAAACAATTATTATGACTTCATTAACCTAGGAATATTTTTAAATTTCTTTATGCTTTATTGTTCCCATGAAATATAAAAGAGTCATTGAATAATTCCCTTTGTCTGACATGCATTAGTCATAATTGTAGTTAGGTAATCTCAGCCAAATAAATAAGCACTTTCCACATTCTTTGACCCAGCCCCTAAAGCATCTTCTATCTCTATGCAGGGATAGGTGAATATTTGTTGGATGTAATTGGAGGAATGTGATTAGAAACCATACTGCTTGTCCTACATCTCCACTTGCTCTGCTTTCATTTTTGTCTATTCTGCTCCACTATGTTTTATCTTTCTAAGATTTAATAAAGTGAAGTAAAACAATAGTCATTTTACAAAAGTATTGGCATAAATTTTCATCAGACCTGCTGTAGTTTGAAACCTAGGTTGTTTATCAACCACTTTGTGGTCTGGTGTTCCTCTCAATTGTATCTGTCAAACATTGCATGTGTATTTTGCAATCAAGTTTCTGACGTTATGTGGTATCTTCAAAGTGTATTATATGGTATCTTCAAAGTCTATTTTGAGCCAACTCATAAGAAGAAATAAATGTCAAACCAACATTGCCTTAATTGGGTTAATATAACATTGCATTTACTGGATTAATTTTGCTGCTTTAACTTAAATAAGATTTTGCCAACTTTTCCATAGACATAAACTCATTTTCCAATTCTTGCTATTTTTGTTTTCCCCTCCAAGAAATAAGAACTTGATCTTTCTTAATTACACACCAAACTATCAAAGTAAATAGCCTATTGCTACTAGCTTATTCATAGAGGCAAATTAGCATTCCTAAATAATCAATCAATTAAAAATTTACTTGATATCCCAAATAGAATTATGAGAGACTTCATAAAGCAATTTCTCATCATATTTTTTAAGATCCAGAAATGCTCCTTTTGTCCCACTAATCTAACCAACAATTACATTATTCAATCTATCTGATCAATTTTGGGTTAGGTGTTTTAACCTTTGTTTAGGAAACCTCACATGATTCAGCTCTCTCCCCTTTACTTGGTTCACATCTGTTGTGGGATCAATTGTGTATCCCCAAAAGATATGTTGAAGTCCTAACCTGCAGTACCTCTGAATGTAACCTTATTTGGAACAGGGTCTTTGTAAATGTAATCAGGGTAAGATGGTATCCTAAAAAGAGGAAACTTTGGGCACAAAAAGACACATAGGGAAGATGGAGTCTGAGATTACAGTTATGCTGCCACAAAGCAAGGAACACCTAGGACTACCAGAAGCTGAAAGAGGCAATGAAGGATCCTTCTTTAGAGGCTTTGGAGGGAGTATAACCCTGCTAATGCCTTGATCTGGGGGCTTTAAGCCTCTAGAACTAGTATACATTTCTGTTGTTGTAACCTAGTTTGTGGTACTTTCTTATGGCAGCCTGAGGAAAACAATGCAACATTTCAGAGCCCCATGTTTTTTACT
Source organism: Mesoplodon bidens (assembly GCF_964165515.1). Taxonomy (NCBI): domain Eukaryota; kingdom Metazoa; phylum Chordata; class Mammalia; order Artiodactyla; family Ziphiidae; genus Mesoplodon; species Mesoplodon bidens. The sequence goes on from NC_138178.1 coordinate 123,326,697, forward strand.
CCCACCTGACATTCTGTAGTTCTGACTCTCTCAATCTCTAGGACTAGTTTCTTTATTTCTGACTCAGGTTTGGCATTTAGTTTCATACAATGTTTGACCTATTTCTACAATCATAAAACCAGAGGGATTTGCTGAAAGGCCTCTCTCTGATAACTTGCATTTAATTTTACCAAAAACAAATTTGCTGACTGGTACTTAATTTCATTTATAATTATAATTACTTTGAAAGCTATGATTTAGATAGCAGAGATATTTCAAATCAATGTAGACTAAATATCTAAACTGTGACCTATATTGCTTTGTTCTAAACTGACTAGATCAAATAAGATGAAGTCTGAAAAGTGTCCATTGGCTATGACAACTACAAGGTCATTGGTAATTTGAGTAAGAGCAATTTCATTGGAAGGGTGGGAAATCGAAGTGATAAAACACTAAAATTTCTGTGAATTATAAAGTTTAAAAATTAAATTGCAGTAAAAAAAGAAAAAAATAAGTGTAAAATATCACATAGACAAAGAGCTATACTTAATACACTAAAAGATTTTAGAAAATCAATATAAAAATAACGCAATAGAAAAAATTTTAAGAACATGTATAGAAAACATATAGAGGAAAAATAACTGACCAATAAATATATAAAAGAGATCCACTTTACTTCTAAAATTAAAATTAATATCAATGTAAAATTAGCAAAGATTATTTTAAAGGTAATCTCCCCTCCCTTAAAAAAAATGAGAGTATTATTAAATGGATGGTCTCCTATATTACTGACAGGAGTTTAAATTGATACAATCTTTATTCTGGAGAATTTGAAAGTAAATATCAAAAGTTCCTGACACATGCATACCATGTGCCAACAATTCTGCTTCCAAGAAATTTAATTTTTGGAAGTATTTATTCCCTCAAGAAATATTTACTGAACACCTATCTATTCCAGGGACAATTCCTACTTGTTAGGGAAACAACAGAACACAAAAAGACATTGTTTCCTGTCTTTATGACTCTCACAGTCTAGTGGGAGAAACTAAATAAATAAGTTAAAAATTTATGAAAATAATTTTAATTAGTGAAGAGGGAATATACTTTACCTAGAGTAATAGGACCAGAAGGGGTTTATAGTAGATAGCATCTAATTGAGAAAGTATCCAAAGGAGTAACAGTAGGAAGAAATGTCATGTTCTAGGAACTATAAGAAATCTGCTGTGGCAAGAAGAAAGGCAAAGCAAACAAAGGAAATCACTTAAGATATGTGCTTGAAGAAACAGATAGCAGCCTGATGGTGCACTGATTTAGAGACTCTATGAAGTATTGTTATTTTGAACATAACCATTGTAAATACTTATGAACCTAATATCAGAGCACCTAAATATAAAAAGCAAATATTAAGAGATTTGAAGGGATGAGTAGACAACAATACAATAATAGTAGGGAACTTGATTATATCACTTTCATTAATGGGCAGATAATCCAGATAGAAAATTAATAAGAAAACATTGGAGTTGAATTACACTTTTGAACAGATGGACCTAACAGACATATATAAACATTCCTTCCAACAGCAGCAAAATAAACATTCTCCTCAAGCATACTTGGAACATTCTCCAAGAGAGATCATATGTTATCTAATAAAACTAGTCTTTAAAAATTTATGAAAATTGAAATGATATCTAGCATCTTTCTAACCACAATGGTATGAAATTAGAAATCAAGTACAAGAAGATAACAGAAAAATTCACAAATATATGGAAGTTAAATATCATACTACTGAACAACCTATGGGTCAAAGAAGAAATCAAAAGGGAGATTAAGAATATCTTGAGACAAATAAAAATGGAAATACAACATACCAAAATTATGGGATGCAACAAAAGCAGTTCCAAGGAGGAAATATATAGCAATAAACACCTACATCAAAAAAGGAAGATCTCAAACAACCTAACTTTACACCTCAACAACTAGTAAAAGAATAATAAATATGAAGATAGCAGAAGAAAAAAATAAGAAAGATCAGAGCAGAAATAAAGACTAAAAAGACAATAGAAAAAATTAATGAAACTAAGATGATTTTTTTAAAAGATAAACAAAAGTGACAAACTTCTATTCTAGCTAGGCTGAGAAAAAAGAGAAGATTCAAATAAAATCTGAAATAAAAGAGGAGGTATTGGGGCCCCGGAGGAAGATGGCGGAAGAGTAAGACGCGGAGATCACCTTCCTCCCCACAGATACATCAGAAATTCATCTACACGTGGAACAACTCCTACAGAACACCTACTGAACGCTGAAAGAAGACCTCAGACCCCCCAAAAGGCAAGAAGCTCCCCACATACCTGGGTAGGGCAAAAGAAAAAAAGAATAAACAGAGACAATAGGATAGGGACGGGACCTGCACCAGTGGGAGGGAGCCGTGAAGGGGGGAAGGTTTCTACACACTACAAGCCCCTTCGCGGGCGGAGACGGCAGGTGGCGGAGGGGGAAAGCTTCGGAGTAGCGGAGGAGAGCACAGCAACAGGGGTGCGGAGGGCAAAGCGGAGAGATTCTGGCACAGAGGACCGGTGCCCTCAGGCACACACCAGCCCGAGAGGCTTGTCTGCTCGGCCGCCGTGGCGGGCGGGGCTGGGAGCTGAGGCTCGGGTATCGGGTTTCAGTCGGAGCGCAGTGAGAGGACTGGGGCTGGCGGCAGGAAGAGAGCCTGAAGGGGTTAGTGCACCACGGCTAGCCCGGAGGGAGTCCGGGGAAAGGGTCTGGAGCTGCTGAAGAGGCAAGAGACTTTTTTCCCTTTTGTTTCCTGGTGCGCGAGGAGAGGGCATTAAGAGGGCTGCTTGGGGAAGCGCCGGAGACAGGCACGAGCCGCGGGTAAGGCACGGACCTCGGAGACGGGCGTGGGCCGCCGCCGCCGCCGCCCGCCGCCGCGGCCCGCCGCCGCCGCCGCCGCCGCCGCCACCGCCGCCCGCCGCGGCCCGCCGCCGCCGCCGCTGCCGCCGCCGCCGCGGGGCCTGTGTGCGAGCGTGGGTCACTGTCCGCCCCGCCTTCCGGGGGGCCTGTGCACCCCGCCACTGCCGGGGTCCCCGAGACCCGGGGACGGCTTTCCCGGGAAAGCGCACGGAGCGCCACGGGCTGCTACAACGTCACGCCGGCCTCTGCCGCCGCAGGCCCGCCCCACACTGCGCGCCCCTCCCTCCCCTCTGCCTGAGTGAGCCAGAGCCCCCGAATCAGCGGCTCCTTTAAACCCGTCCTGTCTGAGCGAAGAACGGACGCCCTCCGGCGACCTACGCGCAGAGGCGGGGCCAGGTCCAAGGCTGAGACCCGGGAGCTGTGAGAGCAGAGGCAGGGAAATCTCTCTGTGCAGCCTCGGAGGCAGCGGATTAAAGCTCCACGGTCCATTTGATGTGCCCTGCGTCTGTGGAGTGCATGAATGGACAGCGAATCATCCCAAATTGAGGAAGTGGACTTTGAGGACAAGATTTAAGACTTTCCCCCCTTTTCCTCTTTTTACAACGAATTATTCCAAATTAAGGAGGTGGACTTAGAGAGCAAGATTTCAGACTTCTCGCCCTTTTCCTCTTTTTACAACGAATTATCCCAAATTGAGGAGGTGGACTTGGAGAGCAAGATTTTTGATTTTTACCCCTGCTCTCTTTTTGTGAATGTGTATGTGTAATCTTCTGTGTAAGATTCTCTCTGTATAGCTTTGCTTCCACCATATGTCCCAGGGTTCTATCGGTCCGGTTTTTTTTTTTTTTCAATAATTACTTTCTAATTTTAATAACGCTACTATATTTCATACTTTATTCTATTTTACTTTACCTGCTCTTTCTTTTTTTCCTACTCTCCCTTCCTCCCTCCCTCCCTCCGCTCCTCCTTTCCTTCTTTCTTTTCCTTTCCTCCCTCCCACCCTTCTTCTTTCCACTTTCCTTTTCTTTCCTTCCTCCCTCCCTCCTGTCTTTCTTCCTTTCCTTCCTCCCTCCCTCCCTCCTTTCTTTCCTTCTTTCTTTCCATCCTTCCTCCCTCCCTCCCTCCTTTCTTTCTTCCTTCCTTCCTTTCTTCCCTTCTTCCTTTCTTTCCCTCTCTCTTTCTTTCTTCTACTAATTCTTTCTTTCTACTTTTTCTCCCTGTTATTCTGAGCCGGGTGGATGAAAGGCTCTTGGTGCTGCAGCCAGGAGCCAGTGCTGTGCCTCTGAAGTGGGAGAGCCAACTTCAGGACACGGGTCCACAAGAGACCTCCCAGCTCCACATAATATCAAGCAGCGAAAATCTCCCAGAGATCTCCATCCCAACACCAGCACCCAGCTTCAGTCAACGACCAGCAAGCTACAGTGCGGGTCACCCTATGCCAAGCAACTAGCAAGGCAGGAACACAACCCCACCCATTAGCAGAGAGGCTACCTAAAAACGTAATAAGGCCATAGGCACCCCAAAACACACCACCAGACGTGGACCTGTCCACCAGAAAGACAAGATCGAGCCTCAACCACCAGAGCACAGGAATTAGTCCCCCCCACCAGGAAGCCTACACAACCTACTGAAACAACCTTAGCCACTGGGGTCAGACACCAAAAACAACGGGAACTACGAATCTGCAGCCGGCAAAAAGGAGACCCCAAACACAGTAACATAAGCAAAATGAGAAGGCAGAAAAACACACAGCAGGTGAAGGAGCAAGATAAACACCTACCAGACCTAACAAATGAAGAGGTAATAGGCAGTCTACCTGAAAAAGAATTCAGAATAATGATAGTAAAGCTGATCCAAGATTCTATTTCCAAGATCCATAATCTTGGAAATAGAATAGACAACATGCAAGAAACAGTTAACAAGGACCTAGAAGAACTAAAGATTAATCAAGCATCGATTAAAAACACAATAAATGAAATGAAAAATACTCTAGATGGGATCAATAGCAGAATAACTGAGGCAGAAGAACGGATAAGTGAGGTGGAAGATAAAATAGTGGACATAACTGATGCAGAGCAAAATAAAGAAAAAAGAATGAAAAGAACAGAGGACAGTCTCAGAGACCTCTGGGACAACATTAAACGCACCAACATTCGAATTATAGGGGTTCCAGAAGAAGAAGAGAAAAAGAAAGGGACTGAGAAAATATTTGAAGAGATTATAGTTGAAAACTTCCCCAATATGGGAAAGGAAATAGTTAATCAAGTCCAGGAGGCACAGAGGGTCCCATACAGAATAAATCCAAGGAGAAATACGCCAAGACACATATTAATCAAACTGTCAAAAATTAAACACAAAGAAATCATATTAAAAGCAGCAAGGCAAAAACAACAAATAACACACAAGGGAATCCCCATCAGGTTAACAGCTGATCTCTCAGCAGAAACCCTACAAGCCAGAAGGGAGTGGCAGGACATAATTAAAGTGATGAAGGAGAGAAACCTGCAACCTAGATTACTCTACCCAGCAAGGATCTCATTCAGATTTGATGGAGAAATTAAAACCTTTACAGACAAGCAAAAGCTGAGAGAGTTCAGCACCACCAAACCAGCTTTACAACAAATGCTAAAGGAACTTCTCTAGGCAAGAAACACAACAGAAGGAATATACCTACAATAACGAACCCAAAGCAATTAAGGAAATGGGAATAGGAACATACATATCAATAATTACCTTAAATGTAAATGGACTAAATGCTCCCACCAAAAGACACAGAGTGGCTGAATGGATACAAAAACAAGACCCATATATATGCTGTCTACAAGAGACCCACTTCAGACCTAGAGACACATACAGATTGAAAGTAAAGGGATGGAAAAAGATATTCCATGCAAATGGAAATCAAAAGAAAGCTGGAGTAGCAATTCTTATATCAGACAAAATAGACTTTAAAATAAAGACTATTAGAAGAGACAAGGAAGGACACTACATAATGATAAAGGGATCGATCCAAGAAGAAGATATAACAATTGTAAATATTTATGCACCCAACATAGGAGCACCTCAATACATAAGGCAAATACTAACAGCCATAAAAGGGGAAATCGACAGTAACACAATCATAGTAGGGGACTTTAACACCCCACTTTCACCAATGGACAGATCATCCAAAATGAAAATAAATAAGGAAACACAAGCTTTAAATGATACATTAAACGAGATGGACTTAGTTGATATTTATAGGACATTCCATCCAAAAACAACAGAATACACATTTTTCTCAAGTGCTCATGGAACATTCTCCAGGATAGATCATATCTTGGGTCACAAATCAAGCCTCGGTAATTTTAAGAAAATTGAAATTGTATCAAGTATCTTCTCCGACCACAATGCTATGAGACTAGACATCAATTACAGGAAAAGATGTGTAAAAAATACAAACACATGGAGGCTAAACAATACACTACTCAATAACGAAGTGATCACTGAAGAAATCAAAGAGGAAATTAAAAAATACCTAGAAACAAATGACAATGGAGACACGACGACCCAAAACCTATGGGACGCAGCAAAAGCAGTTCTAAGGGGGAAGTTTATAGCAATACAATCCCACCTTAAGAAACAGGAAGCATTTCGAGTAAACAACCTGACCCTGCACCTAAAGCAATTAGAGAAAGAAGAACAAAAATACCCCAAAGCTAGCAGAAGGAAAGAAATCATAAAGATCAGATCAGAAATAAATGAAAAAGAAATGAAGGAAACGATAGCAAAGATCAACCAATCTAAAAGCTGGTTCTTTGAGAAGATAAACAAAATTGACAAACCATTAGCCAGACTCATCAGGAAAAAAAAGGGAGAAGACTCAAATCAATAGAATTAGAAATGAAAAAGGAGAAGTAACAACTGACACTGCAGAAATACAAAAGATTATGAGAGATTACTATAAGCAACTCTATTCCAATAAAATGGACAACCTGGAAGAAATGGACACATTCTTAGAAATGCACAACCTGCCAAGACTGACTCAGGAAGAAATAGAAAATATGAATAGACCAATCACAAGCACTGAAATTGAAACTGTGATTAAAAATCTTCCATCAAACAAAAGCCCAGGACCAGATGGCTTCACAGGTGAATTCTATCAAACATTTAGAGAAGAGCTAACACCTATCCTTCTCAAACTCTTCCAAAATATAGCAGAGGGAGGAACACTCCCAAACTCATTCTACGAGGCCGACATCACCTTGATACCAAAACCAGGCAAGGATGTCACAAAGAAAGAAAACTACAGGCCAATATCACTCATGAACATAGATGCAAAAATCCTCAACAAAATACTAGCAAACAGAATCCAACAGCACATTAAAAGGATCATACACCATGATCAAGTGGGGTTTATCCCAGGAATGCAAGGATTCTTCAATATACGCAAATCAATCCATGTAATACACCATATTAACAAGTTGAAGGAGAAAAACCATATGATCATCTCAATAGATGCAGAGAAAGCTTTCGACAAAATTCAACACCCATTTATGATAAAAACCCTGCAGAAAGTAGGTATAGAGGGATCTTTCCTCAACATAATAAAGGCCATATATGACAAACCCACAGCCAACATTGTCCTCAATGGTGAAAAACTGAAACCATTTCCACTAAGATCAGGAACAAGACAAGGCTGCCCACTCTCACCACTCTTATTCAACCTAGTTTTGGAAGTTTTAGCCACAGCAATCAGAGAAGAAAAGGAAATAAAAGGAATCCAAATTGGAAAAGAAGAAGTAAAGCTGTCACTGTTTGCAGATGACATGATACTATACATAGAGAATCCTAAAGATGCTACCGAAAAACTACTAGATCTAATCAATGAATTTGGTAAAGTAGCAGGATATAAAATTAATGTACAGAAATCTCTGGCATTCCTGTACACTAATGATGAAAAATCTGAAAATGAAATCAAGAAAACACTCCCATTTACCATCGCAACAAAAAGAATAAAATATCTAGGAATAAACCTACCTAAGGAGACAAAAGACCTGTATGCAGAAAACTATAAGACACTGATGAAAGAAATTAAAGATGATACAAATAGATGGAGAGATATACCATGCTCCTGGATTGGAAGAATCAATATTGTGAAAATGACTCTACTACCCAAAGCAATCTACAGATTCAATGCAATCCCTATCAAACTACCAATGGCATTTTTCACAGAACTAGAACAAAAAATTTCAAAATTTGTTTGGAAAAACAAAAGGCCCCGAATAGCTAAAGCAATCTTGAGAACGAAAAACGGAGCTGGAGGAATCAGGCTCCCTGACTTCAGACTATACTACAAAGCTACAGTAATTAAGACAGTCTGGTACTGGCATAAAAACAGAAAGATAGATCAGTGGATCAGGATAGAAAGCCCAGAGATAAACCCACGCACATATGGCCAACTTATCTTTGATAAAGGAGGCAGGAATGTACAGTGGAGAAAGGACAGCCTCTTCAATAAGTGGTGCTGGGAAAACTGGACAGGGACATGTAAAAGTTTGAGATTAGATCATTCCCTAACACCATACACAAAAATAAGCTCAAAATGGATTAAAGACTTAAATGTAAGGCCAGAAACTATCAAACTCTTAGAGGAAAACATAGGTAGAACACTCTATGACATAAATCACAGCAAGATCCTTTTGGACCCACCTCCTAGAGAAATGGAAATAAAAACAAAGATAAACAAATGGGACCTAATGAAACTCCAAAGCTTTTGCACAGCAAAGGAAACCATAAAGAAGACCAAAAGACAACCCTCAGAATGGGAGAAAATATTTGCAAATGAAGCAACTGACAAAGGATTAATCTCCAAAATTTATAAACAGCTCATGCAGCTCAATAGCAAAAAAACAGACAACCCAATCCAAAAATGGGCAGAAGACTTAAATAGGCATTTCTCCAAAGATGATATACAGACTGCCAACAAACACATGAAAGAATGCTCAACATCATTAATCATTAGAGAAATGCAAATCAAAACTACAATGAGATATCATCTCACACCAGTCAGAATGGCCATCATCAAGAAATCTAGAAACAATAAATGCTGGAGAGGGTGTGGAGAAAAGGGAACACTCTTGCACTGCTGGTGGGAATGTGAATTGGTACAGCCACTATGGAGAACGGTATGGAGGTTCCTTAAAAAACTAAAAATAGAACTACCATATGACCCAGCAATCCCACTACTGGGCATATACCCTGAGAAAACCATAATTCCAAAAGAGACATGTACCAAAATGTTCATTGCAGCTCTATTCACAATAGCCCGGAGCTGGAAACAACCTAAGTGTCCATCATCGGATGAATGGATAAAGAAGATGTGGCACATATATACAATGGAATATTACTCAGCCATAAAAAGAAACGAAACTGAGCTATTTGTAATGAGGTGGATAGACCTAGAGTCTGTCATACAGAGTGAAGTTAGTCAGAAAGAGAAAGACAAATACCGTATGCTAACACATATATACGGAATTTAAAAAAAAAATGTCATGAAGAACCTAGGGGCAAAACGGGAATAAAGACACAGACCTACTTGAGAATTGACTTGAGGATATGGGGAGGGGGAAGGGTAAGCTGTGACAAAGCAAAAGAGAGGCATGGACATATATACACTACCAAACGTAAGGTAGATAGATAGTGGGAAGCAGCCGCAGAGCACAGGGAGATCAGCTCGGTGCTTTGTGACCGCCTGGAGGGGTGGGATGGGGAGGGTGGGAGGGAGGGAGATGCATGAGGAGGGATGTGGGAACAGATGTATATGTATGACTGATTCACTTTGTTATAAAGCAGAAACTAATTAAAAAAAAATGTAAAAAAAAAAATAAAAAAATAAAAAAATAAAAAGTTCTTGGTGAAAATGAAAAAAAAAAAAAGAGGAGGTATTACAACTTATACATAGAAATACTAAGGATCATAAGAGACTACTATAAATAATTTTACACCAACAAATTGGATAACTTAGAAGAAATGACTAGATTACTAGAAAAATAAAACCTACCAGGACTGTATCATGAAGAAATAGAAAATCTGAACAGATAAGGAGATTAAACCAATAATTAAAAACCTCCAAACAGAGAAAAGCACAGAACTAGATGGCTTCACTGGTGAATTCTATCAAACATTTAAAGGGGAATTAATATCAATTCTCTCAAAGTCTTCCAAAAAATTTAAGACAGGAGAACAATTCCAAGTTTATTTTTATGAGGCCAGTATAACCCTATCACTAAAGCTTGTCAAGGCCCCTACAGGAAATGAAAATTACAGGCCAATATCCCTGATGAACATACAAGCAAAAATTCTTAACAAAATATTAGCAAACTGAATTCAACAGCATGTGTAAAGGATAATACACCATGATCAAATGGCATTCATCTCTGGAATCCAAGGATGGTTCAACACATGCAAATGAAGAAATGTGATACAGCACACTAACAAAATGAAGGATAAAGATGCAGAAAAGCATTTAAAAACAACAACAAAAAACTATAACAAAACATATTTCCATGAAAAAAGCACTCAACAAATTACGTATAGATGAAAAATACCTCAACATTATAAAGGCCATATATGAAGCTAATAATATACTCAACAGTAAAAAGCTAAAGTTGTTGTTCTAATACCAGGAAAAAGACAAGGATGCTCACTCTCACCACTTCTATTCAACATAGTACTGGAAGTACTAGCCAAAGCAATTAAACAAGAAAAAGAAATAAACAGCATTCAAATTGGAAAAGAGGAAATAAAACTGTCTCTGTTTGCAGATGACATATTTTATATATAAAACCCTAAAGATGCCACCAAAAAAATCCTGTTAAAACTAATTTAAAAATTCAGGAAAGTTTCAGAATGAAGAAAAATCAACATACAAAAATCAGTTGCATTCTTATACAATAACTATTAGAAAGTGAAATTAAGAAGATAATCCCTTTTTATAATTGCATCAACAATAATATACTTAGGAATAAATTTAACCAAAGAGGTGAAAGATCTGTACACTGAAAACTATAAGGAGTTGATGAAAGAAACTTAAGAAGAAACAAATAAATGGAAAGACATTCCATGTTCACAGACTAGAAGAATTAATATTGTTAAAATGTTGATACCACGCAAGGCCATCTATAGCTTCAATGCAATCCTTATAAAAATTCCAAAGGCATTTTTCATGGAAATATAAAAAACAATCCTAAAATTCATTTGGAACCACAAAAGACCCGAAATAGCCAAAGCACTCTTAAGAAAGAACAGAGGTGGAGGTGTCAAACTTCAAGATTTCAATCTATACTAAAAAGCCATAGTAATCAAACATTGTGGGATTGATATAAAAAAAGATAAATAGATCAATGGAGCAGAATAGAAAGCCCAGAAATAAGCCTAAAGATATATGATCAGTTAATTTTTGACAAGGCACCAGAAATACACAGTGGGGAAAGGGTAGTCTCTTTAATAAGTGGTGTTGGAAAAACTAAATATTCACATGCAAAAAACAAAAAAAAATGGACCACTATATTCCAAAATTACACTCACAAAAATTAACTCAAAATAGCTTAAAGATGAACATAAGACCTGAAACCATGAAACTCCTAGAAGAAAACATGGAGATCAAGATCCTTGACACTGGTTTGGCAATGATTTTTTTTGGATTTGACACCAAAAGCAAAAGCAAAAAATGCAAAAATAAACAGGTGGAGCTACATCAAATTAAAAAGCTTCTACACAACAAAAGAAGTCATCAATAAAATGAAAAGGTGACCTATGGAATGGGAAAAAATGTATGCAATTTATTGAATCAGGGATTAATATTAAAATTATGTAAAGAACTCATACAACTTAGTAGCAAAAAACCAAAAAACAAACAAAAAATAACCCAATTAAATGAGAGCAAAGGACCTAAATAACATTTTTCCAGACTGGACATACAAATGGTCAACAGGTAAGCAGTATCTTTTTGGATCCATCTCCTAGAGTAATGGAAATGAAAACAAAAATAAACAAATGGGGCCTAATTAAACTTAAAAGCTTTTGCACAGCAAAGGAAACCATAAACAAAGTGAAGAGACAACTTACAGAATGGGAGAAAATATTTGCAAATGATAAAGCCAACAAGGGATTAATCTCCAAAATATACAAATAGCTCGTGCAGCTCAATATCAAGAAAACAAACAACCCAATCAAAAAATGGGCAGAAGCTCTAAATAGACATTTCTCCAAAGAAGACATAGAGATGGCCAAAAGGCACATGAGAAGATGCCCAGTGTCACTAATTATAGAGAAATGCAAATCAAAACTACAATGAGGTATCACCTCACACCCCAGTCAGAATGGCCATCATCAAAAAGTCTACAAATAATAAATGCTGGAGAGGGTGTGGAGAAAAAGGAACCCTCCTACACTGTTGGTGGGAATGTAAATTGATGTAGCCACTATGGAGAACAATATAGAGGTTCCTTAAAAAACTAAAAATAGAGCTACCATAGGATCTTACAATCTCACACCTAGGCATATATCCAGAGAAAACCATAATTCAAAAAGATACATGCACTTCAGTGTTTACAATAGCCAAAACATGGAGGCAACCTAAATGTCCATCAACAGATGGATGGATAAAGAAGATGTAGTGTGTATATGTGTGTGTGTGTATATATATATATATATATACAATGGGATATTACTCATCCATAAAAAATGAAATAATGTCATTTGCAGCAACATGGATGGACTAGAGATTATCATACTAAGTGAATTAAGTCATACAGAGAATGACAAATACCATATGATATCACTTACATGTGGAATCTAAAAAGAATTATACAAGTGAACTTACAAAACAGAAATAGACCCACAGACATAGAAAACAAACTTATGGTTACCAAAGGGGAAAGGGAGAGGGATAAATGTGGGATTAACATATACACACTACTATATATAAAATAGACAACCAACAAGGACCTACTGTACAACACAGGGAACTATACTCAATATTTTTTAATAACCCATAAGGGAAAAGAAGCTGAAAAAGAATATAAATATACAGATGTATATATATATATATATATATATATATATATATATATAACTGAATCACTTTGCCATTCACCTGTAACTAATACAACACTGTAAATCAACTACACTTCAATTTTTAAAAAAGACACTTATCATCAGCGAAATGCAAATAAAAAGCACAGTGAGACATTACCTTATACCTGTTAGGATGTCTATTCTCAAAAAGACAAGAGTTAGCAAATGCTGGAGAGGATATGGAGAAAAGGGAACTCTTTCACACTGTTGGTGGGATTGTAAACTGATAGAGCCATTATGAAAATAATATTGAGGTTCCTCAAGAAATTAAAAATAGAATAATCATATGATCCAGTAATCTCACTCCTGGATATATCCAAAGGAAATGAAATCACTACCTTGAAGAGATATCTACATCCCCATGTTTATTTCAGCATTATTCACAATAGCCAAGATATTTTAAATTTTTTGCAACTGTGTTCAGCAACCTATGCACAAATTTATAGAAGAGTAAGAGTTTGATTGATGCAACTTTTTTGGGTTTGCTAGGGTAGTGGAGCAAAGAGTGAAAAGGATCAAAGGGGTTAACTACAACCTAAGGCCAGATATGATAGGAAGTTAAGACAGGTATAAAATGAGGTGTAAGGAAAAAATAAAAGGGACTAGGGACTGAAGCTCAATGAACAAGCGTAGTGAGAGCAAAGGAATGAGAAAATGTAAAAGATAGGAACAAGTGGTGAGAGGGTGGGAAGCTATAATTTAAGATTAAAAAAGGAAAAGTAATGTTGGCTTACAATAAAGCCAAGGATATGATTGGGGTAGAAATAAGGTGCAAGTCTCTAAATTTGAGGAATTCAAGGAATTTTGAGGTTAGACAGCGAAATTTAACATTGAGTGACCCAAGTACAAGGAATGAGGACAATAACTCCAAGTCTGAAGCCAATGGTTTCAGTGAATTTTCAGAAGTTTTAAGGAAGTCAATCAAGCACAGGGACAAGAAGAAATAGATATTGCCACAGTCCGTTAGTAAGATCGTCAATAAGTAAATACATTTTGTATAACAGTTAAGGGAACGATCAAAGCAGTCATGGGCTCCTCCTCCCCATCCCAAGGTGCTTGTGGTTTGAGGAAACAAGGGGCCTCCATTAAAGAAGTTTACAAGGAAAGTTACATCATCAATTAAAGCAAAGAGATGGATGTAGCAGGCTATCAAAATATTGACAATGTATGGAAATTTTCATTGGGGGGTAGAGAAATGCACAAAGTAAAGGGATTGAACTGGATGAGATCAAAGAAATATTAAAAGAGGAGAGAAGTCAAAAGTGTATGACCAAGATGGCCTTAATGATTCCCTCAGCTTGACTAAATTTTAGACAAGTTTCCTCCTGACTCTAAGTCTCTGACCTCCATTTTCTTAGAGTAGTTTCTTTAGAAAACTTTGAAAAATTTTCCCCTGCCTCTTTGAAATGTAAATCTTTTAAAGACTCTTGCCAGTTTTACAATTCAGGGCTGTCTTTCTCAAGGACTTGGGAGCCATCCTTTTTTAATGTATTCCTCAAAGAAGATAGTGCCTCTTTTAGTTTCCATGGGAGGGTAGTAGCCTAGCTTTGGTGAGCAGTGGGTGCTCCAATCTCTTAAAAATTATCCAGCCCGTTGTTTCAGTGGGGTTGAGTTCAGACAGCATTTTTGGTCTCTCACTTCTATTCCAATAGCCTTGAGTAAAGTCTTCCTTACCTGTTTAACTTTGTTTAGTACAATATTTTGCCTTGAAGGAGTAAAAGAATAGATTATACAGGGAAAGTACAGTATGGATTGTGGCAAAACATTTCAAGGATATGAAGCATTGTGAGATATTTTGGCCACAATTTTCTCAAAATATCTCAGATTAAAAAGTGTTCCACTGTAGGTGCAGACTGCGATGCCTTATTCTGGTAACCCTTATTTAATCAGAAGTTCTTGAACTATTTTTGCCCCACTCATCTTTCTATTAAGTGTTTATGGTAAAAAGACCTACGATAGATAGGTCAGGTTTGATCTTTTAAGATATTATTTTTGTCATTATTATTTTACTAGAGGAAACACGTAGCAACTGTAAATATAAATGACTAGTGATAGGGGTAGAAGGATAGTGGTCTTTTCTGTGGAGGTTTTTGCAATCCTTCACTTTTATAACAAGATGCCAATCAAGATATATATTTATATAGCTATATAGACAAAATACATGATTAATTCAATAAAGAAATTTCCAGAATATATCAATGAGTTAGTACACAGAATATTATACAGAGATAACCAATGGTCATGCTGATTTTACACAAACATTCAGAAATATTTATGTCTTCTGAATCTTCAAATTTTAAATTACATATAATTCTGATGTCTTTTGTTTGCCATTCTAGATCTTCTCTTCACTCTTTTACCCTACATTGTATCCCAGGAGCCTGGCCCAAATGGACTGCAACAATGGGTAACCTTGCTTTTTTAAATTTGGCTGCATTCAGCAAATGGAGTACACTTGGCAGGAGATCTGAAGGAGATAGAAGAGTGAGATTCCCCTAGCTCTTTCACTGAAGAGTTGCTTGGAGCTGACTGAGTCTCTCTGCCAAAGGTCACAGATCCTATAAGATCCTTTGCATATAGCTCTCTTCATATAGCTCTCTCCCACCCTCTCTTTCTTTCCCTATGTCTCTCTGTCTCTGTCTCTCTTGCTCTCTCTCTCTCTCCCTCTCTCTCCTCTCTTCCTCACTGTCTCTCTCTTCACTAAATTTTCCCCTGCCCCATTCACCTTAGGGATAGTAATGTTACTGTTTCATGATTTCCCTATCCTTCATGATTTCCCTTATACTCTGCCCAGACTTTTATAATTAGTCCCCTTATTAAACTCTACTGAAATTACCTAAATTTTGTATTTTCCTGTGAAGAATGATACATATATCATATAAATTTAGGGATCTGAGGATGTTATTATATCATAAACTTTGAAATCCTTATGTGGTATGTGGTTTAAATGTTTAAAATATAAATCCTGAATAATAAGAATGTGTAGTTACCAAAACACTGCTTTCTATAAATATTTCTGATAAATGGTAATTTGTTTTAGATCATATCCAAGTTTAGCTAAAGAAATAAAGGAGTTGTGAAAGCAGTTAATGCCAATTCTTTTTAGTCCACTCACACAGGAAAATCAAATTAAGTATTGGTTATATTAACAATCAAGCTCTTAATAAACAGGCTACATTATGTGGGTCAGAGGGAGGGGTTTTAGTGACGAAAGTCATCTCCCTTATTCCCTTCCCTAGTCCTACTATAGCAATCCAGGAATTCTCCTTTGGGATGGATACAATTTAGCAATGAAGAGGAGAGTAGTAATTCCTTTGTGGCCATGATATAGTTGCTACTGGCCCACATGTTAATCTCTTTTACAAAAGATCTGAGTTGTGTGGAGAATGTAGGACACACACCCAGTAGTCCCACCCTTGACCAAGCAGGACTCAACTTGTTACACAGTAATTTCTTCACCAGAAATGGGTTCTGCTCCTTGGTCCAACCCCAAAAGTTACTACATCAGAATAGAAATGTAATAGAAATTAAATTATTTAATTTTAAAAATTAAAAATACTTTTTTTTGTTTAGTGAAAAACTTTTTTCTAACACAAAAGACTATAACATTCTTGTAGCCAGCAATTACTGGTCAATATAAGGTCTTAGTATTCCTTTTTTTTAATCTAAAGATTTACAATTCCTATCCAGACTTAACATTTGCTCTCTTTCACTCTTCTCCTGAGACAATTAACTACAAACAGAACTTAAGAGAATTAAACCCAACATATATAAAAAATATGACAGGGCTTCCCTGGTGGCGCAGTGATTGAGAGTCCACCTGCCAATGCAGGGGACGCGGGTTCGTGCCCCGGTCCGGGAAGATCCCACATGCCATGGAGTGGCTGGGCCTGTGAGCCATGGCCACTGAGCCTACGCTACGGAACGGGAGAGGCCATAGCAGTGAGAGTCCCGCGTACCGCAAAAAAAAAAAAAAAAAAGACAAAATGAAATATAATAAAACATTAAGTTACCTCTCCAGATCACCTTTAAATCTAAAATATCACCTCTCCAGATCTAGAGCATGTAAGAGTTAGTCAAATCCTATTAGTGAAAATTTTCATACCTGTGTGGGTAAATTATTGGGCTCCTCCTAACTTCACTCACTCCTTAGAAAAATGATATATGAGCCTGTTTAAATAATTAATTGTTCCATGTATAGCAGTTTGAATAAAAATTTCTATTTAGTCTATCACTACTTTTTAAAATGTTTATTTAACATTATATAGTTAAAATAGAGCATCATTTTCACAGAAATACAAAAAAGTACACATAAGTTCTACTTTGAAATAGTCTAAATATACAGAGGCAGAAATGCTCAAGCAGAAACTATTAAAAATGCAAATTCAGTTATTTGAAAGGCTATTAAAAATTCTTTATTAGAAAAAGAAGACCAGAGTTTTTAAACATGCCAAGAAAAATATGCTTAGAAATATCCTCCAGGGACAAATTCTGAACTTGCTGAGAAAGAACTTTAAAAGGATATAAGTATCCCTTCTATCCATTCTGACTTTAGATCTTGGATTACTGCAGATCATTTCCATAAATATACCCACCAGAAGTTTCTAGAAAGAGTGTGAACTAAATTCTACTTGTGAAATATCTGCTGCCCTGTCCAGAATAAACCCATCTGCTTGTCTCTGTGCCCTACAAAACCTTCACTTGAAGAGAAAGTGATAGAGGCCCAGCTCAGACCAGAGTCTTTGCAAAAGGGTGGTAAGATCTGAGGTGTGGCTGTCTTTCCTCCAAACTATATCTGACCCTCGGAACTCGAGTGCTCCTTGACTATTTTGCCCATAGCAAAAGCAACTCCCAACTAACTTCCAGAACTTGCTTGCTTCAAATAGCCCAACGGTGTCAAGTAGGTTAAAAAAAATCCCCACAGTGGCTGTCCCTGAAAGTATACAACCAAATAAACACATAACAAAAGTAGCATTAGAACAGCTGAGAAAAAAATATATCCTGATAAAATGAAGCATTTGAAATAATCCTTTGTTTAAAGGGTTGAATTTATAAAGAACTAAAGTTCTAACTCGGCTGAATAACATAACTCCTTGTGTTGGACATGCTCAGCTCTTCTTGAAAGGTCAAAGCTCTCTGTGGACAAAACAGAGGCTACTGTGTACACAAATGGAGCATAGCATATGACCCTGGAGATTCATTCTAAAAGTATGACTTGTCAGCTCTAGCATTACAAGACATTAAAACCCACGCACTGTTCTCTGATGATAACATTGTTTCTAACTACTTGGCATAAAGAGTCACACTGGAAACCACTGACAGCAATAAAAGGTAGGCTGAGGAAATGGGATCCCTCCTCCCCTGGATTTCGACATGACATTATGCTTCAGCACATTCAGTGCATGGCTAGATGGCTTCAACTAAGCATGAAGCCCACAGAGCACAAGAAAAAATTTTGATGATGCATTTAGAAAAACTGGAAAGCATCATCTCAACTCTAAATATGTTTTCTGCTTCAATCATGCAAACAAGCAGCTATACCACTGCCTTTCTGTTTTGTGTTCTATTGTTTTAAAAGAGCTATGTAAAACAATTCTTTCCAATGGTAGCTTTAAAGTGATGGCCAAGTCAATTAAGAGATATCAAACCAAAACAGGCTCAACCTGTAGCAGAGATTTCAAGTAGGCATTAACTGAAATCAAGTATATTGATACAAACTGAATACTGATATTGTTGCATCAAAGCTAAAATAGAAATTTCTAAATTTCTAAAAATGGGATTGGATTCAGGTTAAGTCAGAAAATGTATATATACCTGCATGGTGGTTTAATTCTACATATTCATGTGCTTGTAAACACAAATGCCTTCCCTAACTCTGCTTCTGAAAGTTTCTTTAAAAAGAGGCAAAGCCATTTCATAACAAAAAATT
The DNA here is from genome assembly GCF_964165515.1 of Mesoplodon bidens. Lineage (NCBI taxonomy): Eukaryota > Metazoa > Chordata > Mammalia > Artiodactyla > Ziphiidae > Mesoplodon > Mesoplodon bidens. The sequence continues at coordinate 123,345,637 of NC_138178.1, forward strand.
CAATCTAACAGGCAAATATCCTTCAGAGAAGAAAAACACTGATTTAATTTTACAATATACTTATGAGATTTTTGGTGGTTTTTCTTTTATTTCAGAACAGACCTTGGTGGTAGAAAGAAGGAAGAAAACACATAGGCCTTAGATATCTTTAAAAGGGGGGAAATAGGCGACACAAGGTAAAAGCAGATGGGTGATACTGAAAATAAACTACTTCTTTCACAATTCTGTAAAGGTTTAATCTCATTATAGAACATTATCCAAAAATACACTAACACACTGAAGTCTCTAATAATCTGTGTTTTTATGTATCATTAAAAATATTGAACCAAAATGTAAGTTTCTAACATATAACAGTAAAAAGAATAGATACTAGGGAAAAAATAATTTCTAGACCAATGACATTTTTGTCAGAGAGCAATTTCTCAGTTTAAGCAAATATATTCAACCATATTAAGGTGCATGATTAATAATACTGACAATTTTTCTGAACGGTCATGAGATAAATGTTTAACTTTTATATTCAACCAGATAGATATTAGTGACATCAGAACACCTGGTAGAACTTTAAAGAATGGCAACATACTTTATGATTGAAAAAAGAAGTTTCAAAGATATGGGGCTCTCTCATGTGATATGATTTTGATAAAGCTTGGAGAGGGAGAGAGGACAAGATGGACCACAGTGAGAGTAAGTAGGTGACTAACCCTTTCCTCTTCCACAAAGAATGGGTTTATCTATACACTAGTCACCATTTGCTTAAGTCCCCCCAGATTGCTTGTGGTTGTTGTTTTTTTTTTTAATCTAAAGTATTTGAAGAACTTTGGATGGTCCTGAAGAATAATACCTCTATTAATGACCTACCATGTGCCAGGCACTGTGCTAAGTACTTCATATGTATTAGTTGTTTAATAATATTTATTGAGTGAGGTAAGAAGAAGAATGGCCTCCCAATGATATCTACATCCTAATATCCAGACCTGTGAATATGTTAGCTTACCTGGCAAAAGGGAATTAAGGTTGCAGACGGAATTAAGGTTTTTAATCATCTGACCTTGAGATGGAGAGTATCTTAGATTATTTGGGTGGGCCAAATATAATTACAAGCCTCCTTTTAAAGTGAAAAAGTGAGGCAGACAAGAAAGAGATCTGAAGATGCTACACTGCTGACTTTCAAAGTGGAAGAAGGAGCTATCAGCCAAAGAATGTAGGTGGTCTCTAGAAACTAGAAAATGCAGGGAAATGGATTCTCCACTAGAGCCTCCAGAATCAACACAGCCCTACTGACACCTTAATTTTATCCTAGTAATATCCATTTCAGACCTCTGATCTTCAGGACTGTAAAAGAATAAAGTTGTATTGTGTAAGGCACTAAGTTTGTGGTACTTTGTTAGAGTATCAGTAAGAAACTAATATACTGAGTGTTCCATTATTTCAGTTAACCCTCACAAAATGCTATGAATTGATTATTATTGCTGCTATTTTATGGATGGAGGAACTGAGTTTTAGTTTAGGTAACTTGCCCAAAGTTACCTAGCTAGTGGGTGGCTGAATCAAGATTCAAAACTATTCTGATTCCAAAGGCTATTGATCGATTACTACACTATAATTCTTCTCTCATGGGTTGATATTACCATAAACTCAACATTTCAACTCCCCATTGTGTATTTATTTCAAAAGAAAATTCCATCACTAGGGTATTAGTCTACATCAAGACATGAAGCAGCTGGTTCAGACTGTCGCCCTTCCAACTCAGAATGAATGAGAAGATGGTATAAAACAGAAAGACAGTGACTAAAAGCAGGATCAAGACTAGGAGTTTTGTACACGTAGTTGTGAGCAATGAAGCCGGGAGGCATTCTGACAGCTGCTGATGACAAGCAGATTGGCTACTACAGCACATCAGACTCCATGAATGACAGCAGAGCTTTCAGTAATGGTTCCTACTGGTACAGCCCACTGACACCATTTTTCAGTGTTGACATACTCAAACATTCTCATTTACAGTGACTCATTGGGCAGCGAAAATTTGACATTTGGACTGACACGAGAGATCTCTCTCCTAAAGAACATTGAAGTATACTGTACTTTCACTATTAATTATTTAAAGTATGATTTTTTTCTTCCTGATTTTTATTGGTTTTCATGGAAATATCCACTAACTAATACTTCATATTCAGTATAAATCCACTCAGATGTTCTCACTCCAAGCTTCCAGGTTTCACTCCTTCCCAATCAATTCCCTTTCGTATAAGAGACATGGCAATATTGCAACTTATGTTGTATTTCTGAAATTGGCACAATTAAATTTTATGCCTGATTTTCAGTGAGCTATAAGAAATAAAAGATTCTCTCAAGAAGATCTCTGGTTCTCAGATAATGACTTTGGCTGAGAGTTTAAAGATCTGAGCTTGAATTTCTCCTGGGAGTATACCTGTGCATTCAAAGGAAGTCATCGCTTGCCACAAACTTGTAGTCATCATTACTGTCATACTGGTCAGGAGATACCAATGCACTCGAATATTAGTCATTCAACACTATCAACAGCAGGAGAAAATTTATTTAATCCTGATACCACTGCACACCATGGATTACTAACATCCCATTACAAATTTGCACAGAACTCAGCACTGCATTTAGGCTAAAGTACAACCAGGCTGATCATCAAATCTCACCTTTGAGATTCTATTTCCTGATCCTACTCCTGGTACCAATTTTGTATTGATCAGGAAACAGTCAGGAGACAGAAACCATACCAGTTATTGAAACAGAGAGAATCTAATCTAAAAAGTATTAACCGGTCGACCTTCAAGATGGCAGAGGAGTAAGAAGTGGAGATCACCTTCATCCCCACAAATACATCAAAAATATATCTACATGTGGAACAACTCCTACAGAACATCTACTGAACACTGGCAGAAGACCTCAGACTTCGAAAAAGGCAAGAAAATTCCCATGAACCTGGGTAGGGCCAAAGAAAAAAGAAAAAAAAAAAAAAGACAAAGCAATAAGGATGGGACCTGTGCCTCTGGAAGGGAGCGGTGAAGGAAGAAAAGTTTCCACACACTAGGGAGCCCCTTCACTGGCAGAGATGGGGGGTGGCGTGGGGGGAAGCTTCAGAGCCACAGAGGACAGCGCAACAACAGGGGGGCAGAGGACAAAGTGGAGAGATCCCCGCACAGAGGATCAGTGCCAACCAGCAATCACCAGCCTGAGACACTTGTCTGCTCACCCACTGGGGCAGGTGGGGGCTAGAAGCTGAGGCTCTGGCTTCGGAAGTCAGACCCCAGGGAGAGGACTGGGGTTGGCTGCGTGAACACAGCCTGAAGGGGGCTAGTGCATCACAGCTAGCCAGGAGGGAGTTCGGGAAAAAGTCTGGACCTGCTGAAGAGGCAAGAGACCATTGTTTCAGGGTGTGCAAGCAGAGGGGCTTCCTGCTCTGTGTACCCACAGATGTCAGAGCACCACCTAAGTGAGCTACAGACACGGGCGCAAGCCGCAACTATCATCTCAGATCTCAGAGGTGGGCATGGACTGCTACCACTGCCACCGTTGCCACCAAGCATCCTGTGTGCAAGTGCAGGTCACTACCCACACCCTCCTGGGAGCCTGTACAGCACGCCACTGCCAGGGTCCTGTGATCCAGGGCCAAATTCACCGGGAGAACACATGCATGCATCAGGCTGTTGCAACTTCATGCTGGCCTCTGCTGCTGCAGACATTCCCCACATCTCAATTATGACTACCATACCCTTCCCTCTCCCTGGCCTGAGAGAGCCAGAGAGCCCTAATCAGCAGTTGCTTTAACCCCCTCCTGTCTGGGCAGAGAAAAGATGCCTGAGGGCACCCTAAATGCAGAGGTGGGGCAAAAACCAAAGCTGAGCCCCAGAAGCTGTGCGAACAAAGAAGAGAAAGGGACATCTCCCCGCAGAGCCTCAGAAGCAGCAGATTAAATCCCCACAATTGGCTTGGTAAACCCTGCATCTGTGGAATGCCTGAATAGAAAATTAGTGTTCCCAAAATTCAGACGGTGGACTTTAGGGGCAATGTGGACTTGGGGTTTCCTTTCTGCATTTGATTTGGCTTGGGTTTTATGTTTATCTTAGCTTACTTTTTAGTGTTTGTTTTCATTTGAAGGTTTGCTTATTGGTTTGGTTGCTCTCTTCCTTTTTTTTTCTCTCTCTCTCTCTTTTTGGGACTGTGTGTGTTTCTTTGTGTGATTTCGTCTGTTGAATTTTGCTTTTACCATTTGTCTTGGGGTTCTGTCTCTTCGATTTTTTTTTTTCTTCCTTTTCTTCCATGCCAAGTGGCTGGCAGGGTCTTGGTGCTCCATCTGGGAGTTGGGCTGAGCCTCCAAGATGTGAGAGCCAAGTCCAGGACACTGGACAACCAGAGACCTACCAACCCCTTGTAATATTAATCAGCGAAGCTCTCCCAAAGATCTCCATCTCAACACTAAGACCCAGCTCCACCCAACGGCCAGCAAGCTCCAGAGCAGGACATCCCATGCAAAACAACTAGCAAGATAGGAGCACAACTCCACCCATTTGCAGACAGGCTGCCTAAACTCATACTAAGTTCACAGACACCCCCAAAATACACCAACAGACGTGGCCCTGCCCACCAGAGGGACAAGATCCATCCCCGTACACCAGAACACAGGCAACAGTCTCCCGCACCAGGAAGCCTACACCAGCTGCCGAACAAACCTCAACAAATGGGGGCAGACACCAGAAGTAAAAGGAACTAGAAACAAGAAGGATGTGAAAAGGAGACACCAAGCACAGAAAGTTAAACAAAATGCGAAGAGAAATACACAACAGATGAAGGTGCAAGGTAAAAACCCACCAGGCCAAACAAATGAAGAGGAAATAGGCAGTGTACCTGAAAAAGAATTCAGAGAAATGATAGTAAAGATGATCCAAAATCTTGGAAATAGAATGGGAAAAATAGAAGAAACATTTAACAAGGACCTAGAAGAACTAAAGAGTAAACAAACACTGGTGAACAACAAAATAAATGAAATTAAAAATACCCTACAAGGAATCAATAGCAGAATAACTGAGGAAGAAGAACGGATAAGTGACCTCGAAGATAGAATAGTGGAAATAATTGCCACAGAACACAATAATGACAAAAGAATGAAAAGAATTGAGGACGGTCTCAGAGACCACTGGGACAACATTAAATACACCAACATTTGAATTATAGGGATCCCAGAAGAAGAAGAGAAAAACAAAGGGTCTTGAGAAAATATTTGAAAAGATTATAGTCAAAAACTTCCCTAATATGGGAAAGGAAATAGTCAATCAAGTACAGGAAGTGCAGAAAGTCCCATACAAGATAAATCCAAGGAGAAACACACCAAGACACATATTGATCAAACTATCAAAAATTAAATTCAAATAAAAAATATTAAAAGCAGCAAGGGAAAAGCAACAAAACACATACAAGGGAATCCCCATAAGGTTAACAGTTGATCTATCAGCAAAAACTCTGCAAGCCAGAGGCAGTGGTAGGTAATATTTAAAGTTATGAAAGGGAAAAACCTACAACCAAGATTACTCTACCCAACAAGGATCTCATTCAAATTTGACGGAAAAATTAAAATCTTTACAGACAAGCAAAAGCTAAGAGAATTCAGCACCACCAAACCAGCTTTACAACAAATGCAAAAGGAACTTCTCTAGGCAGCAAACACAAGAGAAGGAAAAGACCTATAATAACAAACCCAAACAATTAAGAAAATGGTAAATAGGAAAATACATATTGATAATTACCTTAAAATAAAATGGATTAAAAGCTCCAACCAAAAGACATAGACTGGCTGAATGGATACATGGACAAGACCCATATATATGCTGTCTACAAGAGACCCATTTCAGATGTAGGGACACATACAGACTGAAAGTGAGGGAATGGAAAAAGATATTCCATGCAAATGAAAATCAAAAGAAACCGGGAGTAGCAATTCTCATATCAGACAACATAGAATTTAAAGTAAAGACTATCACAAGAGACAAAGAAGGACACTAGATAATGATCAAGGGATCAATCCAAGAGGAAGATATAACAATTGTAAATATTTATGCACCAAACATAGGAGCACTTCAATCCAAAAGGCAAATGCTAACAGCCATAAAAGCAGAAATTGACAGTAACATGAAAATAGGAGGGGACTTTAACACCCCACTTTCACCAATGGACAGATCATCCAAAATGAAAATAAAAAAGGAAACACAAACTTTAAATGATACATTAAAGAAGATGGACTTAATTGATATTTATAGGATATTCCATCAAAAACAACAGAATACACTATCTTCTCAAGTGCACATGCAACATTCTCCAGAATAGATCGTATCTTGGGTCACAAATCAAGGCTCAGTAAATTTAAGAAAATTGAAATCATATCAAGTATCTTTTCTGACCACAATGCTATGAGACAAGATATGAATTACAGGAAAAAAACTGTAAAAAATTCATACACATGGAGGCTAAACAATACACTACTAAATAACCAAGAGATCACTGAAGAAATCAAAGAGGAAACCAAAAAACACTTAGAAACAAATGACAATAAAAACATGATGACCCAAAAACCTGTGGGATGCAGGAAAAGCAGTTCTGAGAGGGAAGTTTATAGCAATACAATCCTAACTCAAAAAAACAAGAAAAATCTCAAATAAACCACCTAACCTTACACCTAAAGCAATTAGAGAAAGAAGAAGAACAACAAAAAAAACACCCCAAAGTTAGCAGAAGGAAAGAAATCATAAAGATCAGATCAGAAATAAATGAAAAAGAAATGAAGGACACTATAGCAAAGATCACTAAAACTAAAAGCCGGTTCTTTGAGAAGATAAACAAAATTGATAAACCATTAGCCAGACTCATCAAGAAAAAAAGGGAGAAGACTCAAATCAGTAGAATTAGAAATAAAAAAGTAGAAGTAACAGCTGACACTGCAGAAATAGAAAGGATCATGGGAGACTACTACAAGCAACTATATGCTAATAAAATGGACAATGTGGAAGAAATGGACAAATTCTTAGAAAAGTACAACATTCCAAGACTGAACCAGGAAGAAATAGAAAATATAAACAGACCAATTTCAAGCACTGAAATTGAAATGGTGATTAAAAATCTTCCAACAAACAAAAGCCCAGGACCAGACGGCTTCACAGGCGAATTCTATCAAACATTTACAGAAGAGCTAAAACCTATGTTTCTCAAGCTCTTCCAAAACATAGCAGAGGGAGGAACACTCCACAACTCATTCTACAAAGCTACCAACACCCTGATATGAAAACCAGACAAAGATGTCCCAAAGAAAAGCAACTACAGGCCAATATCACTGATGAACATAGATGCAAAAATCCTCAACAAAATACTAGCAAACAGAATCCAACAGCACACTAAATGGATCATACACCATGATCAAGTGGGGTTTATCCCAGGAATGCAAGGATTCTTCAATATATGCAAATTAATCAATGTGATACACCATATTAACAAACTGAAGGAGAGAAACCATATGATCATCTCAATAGATGCAGAAAAAGCTTTCAGCAAAATTCAACACCGATTTATGATAAAAACTCTCCAGAAAGTAGGCATAGAGGGAACCTACCTCAACACAATAAAGGCCATATATGTCAAACCCACAGCCAAAATCATTCTTAATAGCAAAAAACTGAAACCATTTCCCCTAAGATCAGGAAAGAGACAAGGGTGCCCACTCTCACCAATGTTACTCAACATAGTTTGGAAGTTTTAGCCACAGCAATCGGACAAGAAATAAAATGAAACCAAATCAGAAAAGAGGTAAGGCTGTCACTGTTTGCAGATGATATGATATTATACGTAGAGAATCCTAAGGATGCTACCAGAAAACTACTAGATCTAATCAATGAATTTGGTAAAGTAGCAGGATACAAAATAACTGCACACAAATCTCTTGCATCTCAATACACTAACAATGAAAAATCTGAAAGAGAAATTAAGGAAACACTCCCATTTACCACTGCAACAAAAAAGAATAAAATACCTAGGAAAAAACCTACCTAAGGAGACAAAAGACCTGCATACAGAAAACTATAAGACACTGATGAAAGAAATCAAAGATGATAAAAACAGGTGGAGAGATATACCATGTTATTGGATTGGAAGAATCAACCTTGTGAAAATGACTATACTACTCAAAGCAATCTACAGCTACAATGCAATGCCTATCAAACTACCAATGGCATTTTTCACAGAATTGGAACAAAAAATTTCACAATTTTTATGGAAACACAACAGACCCTGAGTAGCCAGAGCAATCTTGAAGAAAAAAAAAAACAAAAACAAAAACAGAGCTGGAGGAATCAGGCTCCCTTACTTCACACTATACTACTAAGCTACAGTAATCAAGACATTATGGTACTGGAACAAAAGCAGAAATACAGATCAATGGAACAGGATAGAAAGCCCCAGAGATAAACCTACGCACATATGGTCACCTTATCTTTGACAAAGGAGGCAAGAGTATACATTGGAGAAAAGACAGCCTCTTCAATAAGTGGTGCTGGGAAAACTGGACAGCTCCATGTTAAAGAATAAAAGTAGAACACTTCCTGGCACCACACACAAAAATAAACTGAAAATGGATTAAAGACCTAATGTAAGGCCAGATACCATAAAACTCTTCGAGGAAAATATAGGCAGAACACTCTATGACAAAAATCACAGCAAGATCCTTTTTGACCCACGTTCTAGAGAAATGAAAATAAAACCAAAAATAAACAAATGGGACCCAATGAAACTTAAAAGCTTTCGCACAGCAAAGGAAACCACAAACAAGACTAAAAGATAACCCTCAGAATGGGAGAAAATATTTGCAAATGAAGCAACTGACAAAGGATTAATCTCCAAAATATACATGCAGCTCAATATTACAAAAACAAACAACCCAATCCAAAAATGGGCAGAAGAACTAAATAGACATTTCTCCAAAGATATACAGATTGTCAACAAACACATGAAAGGATGCTCAACATCACTAGTCATTAGAGAAATGCAAATCAAAACTACAATGAGTTATCACCTCACACTAGTCAGAATGGCCATCATTAAAAATCTACCAGCAATAAATGCTGGAGAGAGTGTGGAGAAAAGGGAACCCTCTTGCACTGTTGGTGGGAATGTAAATTTATACAGCCACTATGGAGAACAGTATGGAGGTTCCTTAAAAAACTAAAAATGGAACTACCATACAACCCAGCAATTCCACTACTGGGCATATACCCTGAGAAAACCATAATTCAAAAAGATTCATGTACCACAATGTTCACTTCAGCTCTATTTACAATAGCCAGGACATGGAAGCAACCTAAGTGTCCATTGACACATGAATGGATAAAGATGTGGCACGTGTATACAATGGAATATTACTCAGCCATAAAAAGAAACGAAACTGAGCTATTTGTAGTGAGGTGGCAGAACTTAGAGTTGGTCATACAGAGTGAAGTAAGTCAGAAAGAGAAAAACAAATACCATAAGCTAACACATATATATGGAATTTGAAAAAAAAATGGTTATGAAGAACCTAGGGGCAGGATGGGAATAAAGACACAGACCTACTAGAGAATGGACTTGAGGACACTGTGAGGGGGAAGGGTAAGCTGGGACAAAGTGAGAGAGTGGCATGGACATATATACACTACTAAATGTAAAATTGATAGCTAGTGGGAAGCAGCTGCATAGCACAGAGAGATCAGCCCAGTGCTGTGTGACCACCTAGAGGGGTGGGATAGGGAGAGTGGGAGGGAGGAAGACTCAAGATGGAAGAGATATGGCGATATATGTATAGGTATAGCTGATTCACTTTGTTATAAAGCAGAAACTAACACACCATTGTAAAGCAATTTTACTCCAATAAAGATGCTAAAAAGAAAAAACAAACCACAGTGAGGTTATCATCTCACACCGTTCAGAATGGCCATCATCAAAAAATCTACAAACAATAATGCTGGAGATGGTGTAGAGAAAAGGGAACCCTCCTGCACTGTTGGTGGGAATGTAAATTGATACAGCCACTATAGGGAACAGTACGGAGATTCCTTAAAAAACTAAAAATTGAACTACCATATGATCCAGCAATTCCACTACTGGGCATATACTCTAAGAAAACCATAATTCAAAAAGAGTCTTGTACCACAACGTTCATTGCAGCTCTATTTACAATACCCAGGACATGGAAGCAACCTAAATGTCCATTGACAGATGAATGGGTAAGGAAGATGTGACACAAATATACAGTGGAATATAACTCAGCCATAAAAAGAGATGAAATTGGGACTTCCTTGGTAGCACACTGGTTAAGAATCCGCCTGCGAATTCAGGGGTCATGGCTTCAAGCCCTGGTCTGGGAAAATCCCACATGTCGCGAGGCAACTGAGCCTGTGCGCCGCAACTACTGAGCCTGCGCTCTACAGCCCCTGAGCCACAACTAATGAGCCTGAGTGCTACAACTACTGAATCCTGTGCTCCTAGAGCCCATGCTCTGCAACAAGAGAAGCCACTGCAATGAGAAGCGCGCACACTGCAACGGAGAGTAGCCCCCACTCCCTGCAACTAGAGAAAGCCCGCCTGCAGCAACGAAGACCCAATGCAGCCAAAAATAAAATAAATTAATTTATTTAAAAAAAAAAGAAATGAAACTGACTTATTTGTAGTGAGGCAGATGGACCTAGAGTCTGTTATACAGAGTGAAGTAAGTCAGAAAGAGAAAAACAAATACTGTATGCTAACACACATATATGGAATCTAAAAAAATTGGTGCTGATGAGCCTAGCGGCAGGACAGCAGTAACGATGCAGTCGTAGAGAATGGACTTGAGGTGGTGGGGAAAGGAGAAGCTGGGGCAAAGTGAGAGAGTAGCATGGACATATATACACTACCAAATGTAGAATAGATAGCTAGTGGGAAGCAGCTGCATAGCACAGGGAGATCAGCTTGATGCTTTGTGACCACCTAGAGGGGTGGGATAGGGAGGGTGGGAGGGAGACACAAGAGGGAGGAGATATGGGGATATATGTATATGTATAGCTGACTCACTTTGTTATACAGCAGAAACTAACACAACATTGTAAAGCAATTATACTCCAATAAAGATGTAAAAATAAATAAATAAATAAAAATATATAAAAAATATTAACCATGTATTAGAAAATTGAAAAGGCAAAAAGGGAATACCAAGGAATCATGGAAACAGCACAAGGGTCATTCTTAACAGCTAGGGGGACTAAGGTTATAATGACTAAAACCTAGATGCTTGGAGGAGAGACCCATGGACCTGAAACAAATCTATGAGGAGAGGTTACTGCTCAACTGCTGCTGGACACCTCTGAGTGGTCATGATAAGGCTGGTTCTGCAAGAAAACTGCAATCTGGTATTAACTGCAGCTATAGGAAGGAATTGCTACTGCTGACATGAAGAAGCTTTGCTGGGGAGATACTGACAGGAGCAGGCAACATACAGGGAGTAGTGAGTCTCCCCACTCCTGCTTCAACCTTGCAAGCTCCCGCTAATGCCCCCTACTGGCAGATTCTAACATAGAGACAGCTAGGCTGAAAAGCAGAAAGGCAGTTTGCAGCACCCCAGCTCCACCTGAGAGGCAGCTGCTAAATAATCAGCTCATGTTATAATGTTCATCCATTCATTCATTCATTTACAAAACATTTTTGAAATACCAACTATATTACCAGCACTTGTAAGCACCGAACAAAAGAATAAAGTCCCTGCTTTCATGGAGCTGACATTTTGGTAGGGGAGATAGATAATAAACAAGTAGACAAATATTTAATATTTTAGGTGGTAAAAGTGCTTCAGAAAAATAATTCAGATTGAGGGGATGGAGAGAAGCAGGGCCAGAGGCAGTATAGATAGAAGCAATATAGAAAAAAAAACATGGAGAGTGAAGCCAGACTGCAAGGGTTTGAATCCTAGCTCTGCTTCTTATCAACTCTACAATCTTAGGCAAGTTACCTAAACTCTCTGTATTTCAGTTGCTACGTGTGTCAAATGGAGATAATGATGACAATAAAAATATTGACCTCAGGGGATTGCTGTAAAGATTGAAGAAGTGGGTATCTATAAAGTGATTAGAACATAGTAAGTGTCATGTTGTTAAAGTGTGGTATGGTTTAATGGCAAAGGCTACAAAGAGCCAGGGGGTGGGAGGTTAAGGTAAAAAAAGAGACAAAAGCGTGGAAGCAGCCATAAGGAACAAAGAAGACGCCTGCCACATCTCCAGGCCAGTGGTATAAATGATATACAAGAGAAAACAGCCACCACTTGAGAAGTCTATGAGGGAATCCGTCTTCAAGTGGGAGCCAAGTTTAAGTTAGATTAAAATTATGGAAGCCACATTCAGAAAAGAGGCTGAGGATGCTGTGCTGCAGATGGTAATGGGAGCAATTTAGAGAAAGAAGACACAGAGGTATGAAAGAGGTATTTACCACTTGCTACCTCACTTTTACCAAAAGTAACAACATCATGATTATAATCATAATAGTTCCCTGGTTGTAAGACCATCAGAACACTTATGAACAATAATGTATATATTTCTATAACACTTTCCAGTTTATAAAATGTTTTCATATCCACTCATTTATTTGCTACTCATAAGAAAACTGTGAAACTGGAAGATAACATACATTCACTATGAGAGTGGGCAAACCTAGCATTAGTCCAATAACTCCCAAATATTTGATGATTGCTAGGAGAGTGGAGATGTCTACAGAAAGCTAAACTAAGGTCTCAGAGAAAATATATGGTAGATACTTAGATGTTTTCACATCATATCTGTGAAACTTTTGATGGGTTCTGAGCTGATGGTGTATCTAAATTAAAAAGGCTCTTCAGTGGAGCAATACTCTAAGTAAACCACAAATTACCTCAGAAGTGTCAACTGAAAAAAATAAAAAATAAAAAATAACCCAAAAGTTGAGGATTATGTTTTATTAGGAGGACCTGCTGAGAATTTAAGCCTCAGATAGCTCTGAGGGACTGCTCTGAAGAGGCAAGGGATAAGCCAGAGTATGTAGGAGTTTTTGCAAAAAAAAACAAAGGGAGTCAGAACATCAGAAGATTACTGTTAATTAAAGAAAAACAGACATTTCAAGTTAATGAATTTAGCACTTTTCTATGTATGGGAAGATGCCTGAATCTGGGCTCATTGAAATCATTCCTTTGATATGCACCTTAGCTATCTAGGACCAGAAAACTACCCTGTTTTCTCCATCCTGAATCCCCTCAGGGTGCACAGTTGGGGGCAGCTGCAGTGTCTGATAGCTTGATGCCACATATCCTTTGTCTACCGATATGGCAGCTGCCATTCTTCTAAAATTTGGCCACTCTTCACACCTGTCAATACACTGAAGCCACAAGGTGGTTCCGGCAGAGAAGGCCTGTTCACTGCCTTCCTACGCAACTGACACTTCTGGCAAAACTTTAAGGAACTTCTGGGGAATTCCAATAGGTTCTTCATATAAATCACTTAGAATTTATAGTATCCTGAAAATAGCTTTTTAGAATAACAGAATCAGAATTCATCTCCTAGAGTTACACAGGATGTTAAAGAACTCTCAACCAGTCTCTGACTTTACAGATTTGAACAATGAAATCCAGTGAAGTTAAGTGACTTGCTCAAGGGCACAGAGATTCAGTTAGTGACAGAGGCAGGGCTGAATTCTGGTTTCCTGGATTACTGATCCAACATTCTCTTTCAGCTCTCTATGCTACCCTCTCCTAGAGAATTGGGAGAATTATATTGGAAAGGCAAACAATTGGAAATCAAAACTGACATACTGACAGAAGAAAAGAAACAGTGGTAGGGAGAACATCTTTTACGGGACGTGTGTGACTAGGGTAATAAAAGGGACATAAGTGGCTCATTAGTATGTTTAATCATTGTGCAAAATGCACACATATTCTGCATATTTCTCAAATGACATGGCTTAAAAGTGTTTAACTTCCACAGCTTCTAATCAAACCTATAGTCTCTGCGTTCAAACTAATTTCAAAACACCTTGAAAACAGTGACTCCGTCTTCCAAGTCTTTGTATTCCCTTGACCCAGCAAAATGCTTGGGCACACAAGTTACTCAATTACTACTTCCTATGTAGCTGATTGTGATGCTTGCCAAAACATTCACCCTTTGAATATGACAATTATTTAAACATTTTTTTCATGGTTTAGCAAAGTAACATTTAGAGCTTTTCTAAAGCAGACTACTGTTGTCTTGATTTTCCCACTCAATTTCAACTCTAAAATGTGAGTGCTATTTTATTTAGAAAACATTTCTGTTTTATTCAGTCATTTTTTCAGCAAAATTCACAAGTCAAAATTATGATTTAGATTAACATAAAGTAACACATTTGAAGTTAAAAAGCTTTGTTTCATGAAAGACTTAAACAAACAAAGGTTATTCTACATAAAATACCATGTAATGCAATTTAGCTGACTTGAGAAGCAAGAAAGGGGAGGGAATATGTGCAAAGAATTACATACAAATGGAGCACTAATGGTTTCTATGGTAACGAACATAAATGAATACCTTTTGGAAAATGGACCAGCAAATTCAGGGAGATGTAAATGTATGAGCACAAAAACAAAAAAAACACTCCAATCCTATGGTATGTAAAGAAGTCTGCAAATTTCCCTTAAGTGGAATTGCAAATTAGAAAAAAAAAAAAAAAAACTTTTAAGCCCTATTGTTAACAACCTGTTTAGAGGCTTTTTTCTTAATTTATTGTTTTGCTATTTGAATATCTGTCTACTACACAAACATTTATCAATAATTAGAAATGACCTTTTTTTTTACTGTTCATTGGATCAGTGATTGTAATTATAGAAAGTATAGAAAATTTTCTTGACTTACATGATCATCTAAAATTTTAGTGTTTCAAAGATGACATTACTTACTTTGTTATGGGAGAGTACAGATGTTTCTGGGAAGCATCAGAAGCCCTATCCACATCGAGCAGTTATAAAGTCCACCTGCGTTAAGTCCTTTACCCTCCATAGAACACTGACTCCCAGACCAAAATGACTAACTCCATCTCTCCAATCTGCTTTCCAGGCAACTAATAGACTCAAATTGTCTCCCAGTCACCTATAGTAAAGACACTTTGCCTAAAGCCGAGAATCATGAATGTTTAAAACAATTTAACAATATTCACTGAGTGACATATTAAATGTATGCAAAAAGCAGATTTTTGTTCTTTTCTTTTCCTTTTAAACATGTAGAACACAGAGCTGAAAAGTAATGAGTATCTCAATGTTGTGAACTTTCTCAATTCAAAATGTCATTACTTTTTTTTTCTCAGTTTTATTGAGATATAATGTAACCAAGCAGGACCCTATGGGGCCTTTCCAGGACAGACACACTTATGTCCTCTGCTTGCCTTTTGTCTGTAGAAAAACTTTAGTCCCCCAGGCCTCCCCTGAGTCACAAAAGTCTGGCTCAAAAATTAATGACTGAAAGAATGTGAACATATAGTAACAATAGAAAAAATAGCAATTGGATCAGGAGAACTGGTAACAATCTAAATGATAAATCAGTCATATGGCAGTCACAGAATCTTTAGTTCCTCCCTGAAGGACACAGGTAATAGTGTCTGTTGCACATTCCTCAGTTGTTTTGCAGATACTAAAACCCCCACCACATGGAAGAAATTAACTGCCTGATGACCATGAGCACTCAGCCCCCAGACCAACTGGAGCCTGAGGATTGATGATGTTAACCCTTGTGACACCACCCTGTTACCTTACCATCAACCGATCAGAGAATTGTGCACGAGCTGGTCATTCACCCTGAGATTCTCTCCTTCACCTTGACTTTAAAACCCTTTCCCTGAAACCCATGGGGAAGTTTGGGTCTTTTGAGCATTAGCTGCCTGGACTCCTTGCTTGGCTCCTGCAATAAACACTGCACTTTCCTTCATCACAAAATGATGTCGGTAGATTGGCTTTACTACTCACAGGCAACTTTGGTAACAATAATTGACATATAGCACTGTATAGGTTTAAGTTGTACAGCATAATAATTTGACTTACATACATCATGAAATGTTTACCACGATAAGTTTAGTGAACATCCATTGTCTCACATAGATACAAAATAAAAGAAAAAGAAAAAAAGTTTTTTTCTTTGTGATGAGAATTCCCAGGATCCACTCTCTTAACAACTTT
Source organism: Mesoplodon bidens (assembly GCF_964165515.1). NCBI lineage: Eukaryota > Metazoa > Chordata > Mammalia > Artiodactyla > Ziphiidae > Mesoplodon > Mesoplodon bidens. The sequence goes on from NC_138178.1 coordinate 123,361,874, forward strand.
CATATATAACACACAGCAGTGTTAATTATATTGATCAAATTCCTAGTACTTATTTATCTTATAACTCGAAGTTTGTATCTTTTGACTACCTTCATCCAATCTCCCCTTCAAGACTTCAGTACTTTTTGATCTTGTCCCTTCCAGGTAGGCATAAATAGTATTAAAAACCTTTGTAGAAACTAAGTTTGTTTTGGAAATTGTGGCCACTTTGGCACTATACAATCTGTCAGTTTTCCTAGAGTTGTTAATATACTTTTTTTTCTTCTTCTTTGTTCATCAGTATACCACTGTGCACTTGGTTCAAGTGGAGACTTTGGAGATGGCTTTCAATTCTGATATACTTACCCACATATTTACAATTTCTGGTGCTCTTCAATTCTCTATCTTTAGATCCATATTTCCATCTGATATCAATGTCCTTCTGCCTAAGGGACTTCCTTTTACATTTATTGTAATGCTTGTGGTCTCATAATGAGTTTGTTCAGCTTTTGCTGCAATCTAGAATCCTCTGAAGAAAATATCCAGAGGCAATTGAAGAGCTCACTTTGTTTCCCTCTCAGGAATCACTGTCCAGTGTTGCCAGTTATTCAATGTCTGAAAATACTTGTTTTATGTATTTCACCTTTTTTTGTTGTTGTTTACATTGGGAGGGAAAATCTGGTCCTGTCACTCTGTCATGGCAGAAGAAGTCTTACTCCTTTATAGATGAAAAACTTAATTAACTTTCAATGAAACATGTGTCATAGAATATATTATTTTTCTCTTTGTGTTTAGTGGTTTCTATGCTTTATCAAAGACATTACTGATGAAATAAAATTCATATTTTATGGCAAGATGAGAAAAATTTAAACATAAAATATTTTATGATGGTTTGGGCTTCCTCCCTCCCTTTTAGTGTGTATTGTGCATCCGCATTAGCCAGACCTCCTTAGGAAATAACATTCCTTCTTAATCTCATCAAGGGTCACAACTCCTTAGGAGATAATCTTCCTTCTTAATTTCATAAGGTGCTATGATGACCCATGACCCACTACTTGTTTTTTTTTTCCACTGCTTGTCTTTAAGGCTTAGATCTAGATTGTGTAAACTGTCAATAATATGTCATTTAATGTATAGCCCTCTGTCTCAAAACCTTATATAACTGTGCTTTTACTTCTAACAGGCAGAAGAGTTCTCGGAACTTTCTGAAAGCCTGTTCCTGGTGTTTAACCCTCAATTTGGCTCAAATAAAATTTTGCACTTTTTTCTTAGGTCAAATGATTAATATTTTCATCAACATTATGAAAATAAGTATAACTGTATGTTAAAAAATAATTTTTTGCTGAGTCAATGAGAGACAATAGAAAATACATTCAAAGGAGATGATAGAACGTACACATGACTTAACATAAAAATTCACAGCCCTCAAGCCCCTCACTCATAATTGAGGGTATAAAATGATTTGGGGTGGAAGAATAGGGAAGAAAGTATTTCTTTAAAGAGACCTGAAGCTGTGTTGTACATCCCACTCTCTGCAAGGAAGAAATAAACCTTCATCTCAGGGAAAGGAATTTTAATGAGTTAACTCAGAGGATTCAATATGTGTCCTCTGCAGTCGGAGGGCCTAGTGTTCTAGTGGTCTGCCTACTCATATCTGTGCAGTCTAAAGTGTGGTTTCCTCTGACTAGCTGTCCCAGTGGCAGACCAAGGAACTAAATCTTGAGTTGCGTATGACTTGCACTCCCAGAGAATAGATAACTGTTTCCTTCAAGAACAAGGGGAAAACATCTGACCCTCAATTATTTTAGGCTCTGTCCAAAAAACCAACTAGAGGGTAAAATAGATCACAGCAGAAAGAAACTAAAATTACTTGGGGCTGAAAAAGAAGTAAATGACCAGGTGGCAACTACATGCATTGTCCTTGTTAAGGAAAATTTGTCTTAGGTGAGATATCCCTAGCACCTACAAGAAACAGATTCATTTTTAAACAACTATTGAACCCAAAAGAGAACCAGACCAGGTTGACAGTGCCAACCAAAAGAGAATCCACCTACTTCCACCCACTCTGGAGGACTACAAACAGTATTTGTAAACTGAGGACGAAGCAGTGGAAATGCTAATTAGGAGAAGCCTCAACTTTAAAGCAAGTTTGAATATTTGATTATTATGGAGAACAGAACATTTTGGTTGCTAAATTGTGACACTTAGTGACTGATAAAACATATATTACCTAAGAGAGAGCAGAGAAGTCTTTTAGTATGCCTAAGTGTTCATCAGGAGCAGGGGAAGAATTAAATCCATAGTTAGATTTAAAGGGAAGTCTAGACACAAGGAGTCAAAAATAAGGTGGACTGGTGTTTCCATCCCACAGGTTGTTCAAGTTCAACACAAAGATTATACAAGAACCTATGAAAGATAAATAAAACCACAAGTGAAGATGTGCATATTAGATATATGAAGTTAAATCATAATTCTGCTATATAGAAACATACCAAAGTGATTAAGGAAAGAATAGTGTTTATTTACAAGCACACATAAACATGTAGAATAACTACAGTTTTACTCAAGGAGACAATTAAAATAAAAATAGAAGAAAAGCCTATTATGAGGTTTTTTAAAAGCTCTTCTTTGAGTCCTTTTAAGTTGTTGCTCAATTTTAGCACTCTTCTTTTCAGTGTAAACATTTTGATTTCAGCAACATTTCATAATCTATTCAACATATAAAAATACAATGCAGTGTCTACTAAATTTGATTTTCAAAACTTTTTGTGTTCATTACAGACAAGAAAATGCACTGCAAAGAGATCAGGAATTATCACATTATGTATTACAGCCATTTATTTGTGGAAATGGAGCATAAAATAAACTAGTTCATTAGCTCAAGTAGGAGAGCATTGTTCAAGCATGTTGTCCATTAATCACTGATAACCAGTGTTTAGTGTGTAGACATGCACAACCACAAGCATGGCTAAATAATGTAGAATCCTCTTCATAAAAGTAGAATCCTCTTCATAAAAATCATAGCATATGCAACTTTTATGTGTGATTTATCACAGTGCCCTTGGCAGAGTCCATGGGAAAAGCTTGGAATGGAGATTAAACAGTAAATGTTTACATGTTTTTGGAAAACAGATTTTGAATGTTCAACTATTCTCCTATCAATCCCCTTTTTTTATGTTATCTCAAACGAAATTTGCCAAAATATCTGTGTAATCACTTAAAGCTCTGATTCCCTTCTTATAATAATGCCCACTCCCTGTTCTTGATAAGACCTTATAACAAATTATTGATTTCCTGTCAAGAAACATCTCCGGATGAACACTGCTAAATACTCTCAGTATTAATAAATGGGAAGAAATCCAAAGGAAATTTTGTACAAGGTGTATTCAAATTATCATTTTCCTCACTATTGAAATACTAAACGTAGGCTGATTATACTTTAAAGGTGGAGAAGTTGGCGAAGGAGGTTGGAGACAAGATGGAGAAGAAGGACTTGAGCTCACCTTCTCTCAGAAAAACACCAAAATCACGACTAACTGCTGAACAACCATCAACAAAAAAGACTGGAACCTACCAAAAAAAGATATTCTATACCCAAAGACAAAGAAGAAGCCACAATGAGATGGTAGGAGGGGCACATTTGTGATACAATTAAATCCCATACCCACCACGGATAATTATTTTCTACCCACAAACTAGAAAATAAATATATCTCAGAGATTCTCCCACAGAAGGGAGAGTACTGAGTCCCACTTCAGACTCCCCAGCATGGGGGTCTGGCATCAGGAGGAGGAGCCCCCAGAGCATTTGGCTTTGAAGGCCAGTGGGGCTTGATCACAGGAGCTCCACAAGACTGGGGGAAAGAGAAACTCCACTATTGGAGGGTGCACACAAGGTTTATGCTCACAGGGGCCCAGGGAGAAAGCAGTGACTTCACAGGAGCCTGGGCCAGACCTACCTGCTGGTCTTGGAGGGTGTCCTGAGGGAGCGGGGGTGTGGCTGTGGCTCACTGTGGGGACAAGGACACTGGTGGCAGAGGTCCAGGGAGTACTCATCGGTGTGAGCTCTCCCAGTGGCTGCCATTGTGACTCCAAGACCTGGCCCCATCCAACAGCCTGTAGGCTCCAGTGCTGGTATGTCTCAGGTCAAACAACCAACAGGGTGAGAACACAACCCCACCCATCATCAGACAGGCTGCTTAAAGTCTTCCTGAGCCCCCAGCTCTAAACATACCGCTTGACACTGCCCTGCCCACCAGAGAGACAAGATCCTGCTCCACCCACCAGTGGGGAGACACCATGCCCTCCTACCAGGAAGCCTGCACGAGCATCTTAAACCAGCCTCACCCACCAGGGGGCAAACACTCAAAGCAAGAGGAACCTCAATCCTGCAGCCTGTGGAACAGAGGCTGCAAACTCAGAAAGTTAGCCAAAATGAGACAGCAGAGGAATCTACTCCAGACAAAGTAACAAGATAAAACCACAGAAGAACAACTAAGTGAAGTGAAGATAGGCAATCTACCTGGAAAATAATTCAGAGTAATGATAGTAAAGATGCTCCAAGATCTCGGAAAAAGAATGAAGGCACAGACCAGGAGGATATAAGAAATGTTTAACACAGAGCTAGAAAATATAAAAAACAAACAAGGTGAGTTGAACAATACAATAACTGAAATGAAAAATACACTAGAAGGAATCAATAGCAGAATAAATGAGGCAGAGGACTGAATAAGTGAACTGGAAGACAGAATAGTGGAAATCACTGCCATGAAACAGAATAAATTAAAAATAAAAGATAAATAAAGGTGGAACAGTGGATAATGTTTTGTTCCCTGAGGTTACCAATAAGACAATATATAATAGTAACTCTGTCACTTCCCAAAATATGCTTCCCAGCTTTAATAGCAAAAGCTTTCAATTCTGTTTTAAAAAAAATTAGCAGCATTATTCAAAATAGGAATAATATGGAAATGCCAAATTTTCCTATGACTCATGATTCCTTAAAATAATATAATCACACAAAGGAGTATGTAGAGCAATGAGAATAAACACTCTGCTTTTCAATAATATAGATGAATCCCACAAACATATTAAGCAAAAGAAGTATATCCAAAAGAATATATACTATATAATTAAACTTATGTAAAGTACAAAAACACAGCAAGACTAAAATGTGCTGTTAGTGGTCAGCATGTGGTTATCTTTGGTACAGGCAATGGTGATGGGGGACTAACATGAGAGAGGTTTCTAGGGCACTGGTAATAATCTGTTTCTTGAGCTGGGTGCTGGTTGAATGGATATGTTTGAACTTGTGAAAATTCAGTGAGCTGTACACTTACATTTTCTATACGTATATGTATATGTATATATGTACATTATACTTCAATAAAATATTTAAAATAATCCTACTAGGATACCGAATGAAATATATTAGTGCCTTCCTATTAATAGCGAGAGAATCTAAGTGAAAATGTACTAGGATACAGATGTCCCAGAGCACAGGATAATAGTGAGTACAGAAAGAGGACACACAAACTGAGTACAATAGCAACAGGCAGACCTATGCCATCTGAAGGCAGTACTCAAAGCAGAGATACTGTTAAGAGAACATCAAAACAGGTATGAAGGGGAAGAAATAGGTAGATATTATTAATGAAATGAGGCAATGCTCTCTGTTTGTTATTAAACTTTACTTTCTGATAGTTAAGGAATGCTTAACTTCCATTGAGGAAGTACTGGCATTTCTGGAAGGCATACTTCCCAGATTTCTTATGACAAGAGCTAGAGCCATGAGGAATGTGATATCAAAATGAGTTAAATCAGAGAGTGATGTCATCAAAATGGCAAAATAGGAGTTTTCTAGCATCTTCCCCACAAAGAACGCTGATTTTGACAATTACTCATGCATGAGAGTGCCTCTGTAGAGGTCCAATAGTCAAGTGGAGAAATACCAGCACACCATTAGAGCACAAACAGTCTGAGGTTGGACCCACTGAAGAGGTCAGTAAAGACTGAACAAGGTGACTCCTTCAAGTGCAAAGATAGCGGTACAAGACTTCAAGGAACATAAAAAATCAAAGAAACATGACACCACCAAAGGAACATAATAATTTTCCAGGAACCAACCCCAAATAAATGGAGGTCTATGATTTGCCAGATTACGAATTCAAAATAGTTGTTTTAAGGAAGCTTAGTGAGCTACAAGAAAACACAGAAAACAATTCAATTAAATCAGGAAAACAGTACATGAACAAAATAAGAAATTTAACAGGGAGATAAAAATCATTTTTAAAAGAAGCAAAGAGAAATACTGGAACTGAAGAATACAGTAGAATACAATAGGTAGCAAGAAAAGCAGACTTTATCTAAGCAGAAGAAAGAACCTGTGAAATAGAAGACAGATCATTTGAAATTACCCAGTCAGGGGAGAACAAATTAAAAAGAATTTTAAAAAGAGTGAAGAAAATCTATGTGAACTACCTAATATCGTTAACAGAAACAATATATGAATTATTGGAGTCCCAGAAGGAAAAGAGAGGGAGAAAGGGGCAAAAAGTTTATTTAAAAAAATAATGGCTGAGAACTTCCCAAATCTAAAGAGAAATTTAGACATCCAAGTTCAGGAAGTTCATAGGTCACCAAACAAACTCAATGTAAAGAGAACCTCTCCAAGACACATTATAATGAAACTGACTAAAATCAAAGACAAAGAGAAATTTTTAAAAGCAGCCAAGAGAAAAATATCCTCACATACAAGGGAACTCCCAAAAGGCTATAAGCAGATTTCTCAGTAGAAACCTTTCACACCAGGAGTGATGAGATATACTGATTGCACTAAAAGGAGAAAAAATCCTGCCAACTAAGAATAACTTACCTGGCAAAGTTGTCCGTCTCAAAGGCAAGATAAAGACTTTTTCACACAAACAAAAGCTGAAGGAGTTAATCACCACTAAACCTGCCCTACAAGAAATGCTGAAGAGTTCTTCAATCTGAAATCAAAGGATGCTAATTGGCAACATGAAAACATATAAAAATATAAAGCACGCTGGTAAAGTACATAGTCAAATTCACAATACACAAATAGTGTAAAAATGGTGATGTGTTAACCTCCTATCACTAGTATAAGGTTAAAGGACAAAAGTATTAAAAATTATTATAACTACAATAATTGTTAATAATATAAAATTAAAAAGATATAAATTGTGACATTAAAATAAAATGCAGGGTGGGAATGAGTTTTTGTATGTGACCTAGGTTAAGTTGTTATCAGCTTAAAATGGACTGTTATATGTATGTTTTATGTAAGTCTCATGGTAACACCAAAGCAAAAACATATAGGATGTACCCAAAAGATAAAGAGAAGAGACTCGACTTTACCAAATTCATTGATTAGCTCTAGTAGTTTTCTGGTGGCATCTTCAGGATTATCTATGTATAGTATAATGTCATCTGCATATAGTGACAGTTTTATTTCTACTTTTCCAATTTGTATTCCTTTCATTTCTTTCTCTTCTCTGATTGCCGTGTCTAGGACTTCCAAAACTATGTTGAATAATAGTGGCAAGAGTGGACATCCCTGTCTTGTTCTTGATCTTAGAGGAAATGCTTTCAGTTTTTCACCATTGAGAATGATGTTTGCTGTGAGTTTGTTGTATATGGTCTTTATTATGTTCAGGTAGTTTCCCTCTGTGCCCACTTTCTGGAGAGTTTTTATCATAAATATGTGTTGAATTTTATCAAAAGCTTTTTCTACATCTATTGAGATGATCATATGGTTTTTATTCTTCAATTTGCTAATATGGTGTATCACATTGATTGATCTGCGTATATTGCAGAATCCTAACATCCCTGCGATAAATCCCACTTGATCATGGTGTATGATCCTTTTAATGTGTTGTTGGATTCTGTTTGCTAGTATTTTGTTGAGGATTTTTTGCATCTATATTCATCAGTGATATTGGTCTGTAATTTTCTTTTTTTGTAGTATCTTTGTCTGGTTTTGGTACCAGGGTGATGGTGGCCTTGTAGAATGAGTTTGGGAATGTTCCTTCCTCTGCAATTTTTGGAAGAGTTTGAGAAGGATGGGTGTTAGGTCTTCTCTAAATGCCCACTACTGGGCATATACCCAGAGAAATCCATAATTCAAAAAGACACATGCACCCCAATGTTCATTGCAGCACTATTTACAATAGCCAGGTCATGGAAGCAACCTAAATGCCCATCGACAGACAAATGGATAAAGATGTGGTACATATATTCAATGGAATATTACTCAGCCATAAAAAGGAATGAAATTGGGTCATTTTTAGAGATGTGGATGGACCCAGAGACTGTCATACAGAGTGAAGTAAGTCAAAAAGAGAAAAACAAATATTGTATATTAATGCATATATGTGGAATCTAGAAAAATGGTACAAAGGAACTGGTTTGTGAGGCAGAAACAGAGACACAGATGTAGAGAACAAACATATGGACACCAAGGGGGGAAAGTGGTGGTGGTGGGGGGTGGGATGAATTGGGAGATTGGGATTGACATATATACACTAATATGTATAAAATAGATAACTAATAAGAATGTGCTCTATAAAAAAATAAAATAAAATCCAAAAACATCAAAAAATAAACTGGAAAACTGTAACAACATGGAGAAATGGCTATAAGTGACAAAAGCAAAATACAGAACGTTGTACAATTGTTAAATGATGTCGATTATCCAAATGAAAATGAAACCAACCTAAGCCCAGAGAAAAAATTCAAAACATTAACAATGGCCATTTTCTCCATTATACTGGAAAGAGCAGGAGGAAAAGGAATATGTTTTTCACTACAAGAAAATACTCAGCTTACCAAGTCTATGAAACTCTGAGTCTCCTACAAAATGTTATTTTGTATTGTCAATTACAAGAAAATATAAAAAATATTATTAAAAAAGATTAAAAAAAAGAGAGAAGAGAATCAAAGCATACCACTACAGAAAATCACCAATTCACAAAGGAAGACAGAGAGGATAACAATAACAAGAGGACTACAAAAAAGCCCGAAAACAATATAGTAAGTCCCTTACATAAAAACAAGTTCTGCTCTGAGAGCGCATTCATAAGCCCAAATTTGTTTGTTAATTCCAACAAAATTAGCCTAGGTACCCAACTAACACAATCAGATATATACTGCAGCTTTTATGCTCGCTTCCAGACATCCTGTGCTTGAAATAAAGATACTGTACTACTGTACTCTATACAGTACTGTACAGTAAAGTACACAAAAACACAGCCACTTGTAGAGGATGCATGCACATGACAATGTACACCAGACATGTGAACTAACTTACGTGATTGGATATGTGAACACACGTTTGCATCTTTGGAAGTTCACAACTTGAAGGTTCTTATGCTGGGTACTTACTGTAAGATGGCAATATTAGGTCCTTATCTATCAATAATTACTTTAAATGTAAATGGATTAAATTCACAAATCAAAAGGCATAGAGTGCCTGTTGAATGGATTTAAAAAAAACAAAAGAGTCAACTATATGCCACCTACAAGAGACTCACTCAGCCTGATGAATACCCATATCTCAAAGTGAAGGATGAAAAAGATATTCCATGCCAGTGAAACCAAAAGAAAGTGGGGGTAGCTATACTTATGTTAGACAAAATAAGATTTTAAGTCAAAAAATATAACAAGAGAAAGAGAAAGTCATTATATAATAATTAAAGGGTCAATTCATCAAGAGGATATAACAATTATAAATATATTATATAATATATAACAATTATAAATATAATTTTGTAATTTCATTATAAATGAACCCAGGATCAGAGCACATACATATATTAAGCAAATACTAACAAATCTGAAGAGAGGAATGGAAAACAATACAATAATATTAGGGGACTTTAATACCCCACTTTCAGCAATGGCTAGATCATCCATACAGAAAATCAATAGGGAAACATTGAACTTGAACTAACTTGAGGCCAGATGGCCCTAACAGACATATATAGAACATTCAACAGCAGTAGAATACACATTCTTCTCAACTGCACATGTTAACATTCTCCAGGATAGATCACAATAGGTCACAAAACAAGTCTTAGCAAATTTGAGAAGACTGAAATCATATCAAGTATTTTTCAGACCATAAAGGTATGAAACTAAAAACAATAACAGAAATAAAACTAGAAAATTCAAAAATATGCGGATTCAAACAACATGCTCCTGAACATCCAATGGATCAAAGAGGAAATCAAAAGGAAATTTAAATAATCTTGAAACAAACAAAAATGGAAAACACAACATACCAAAACTTATGTGATGCAGCAAAAGCTGTTCTGAGAGCCAAGTTTATAGCAACAAACACCTACATTAAGAAGAAAGAAAGATCTCAAATAAACAACCTAATGTTATACCTCAGGAACTAGAAAAAGAAGAACTAAGCCCAAAGTTACCAGAAGGATGGAAATAAAAATCAGGGCAGAAATACATGAAATAGAGACGAGAAAAACAATAGAAAAAATTCAATGAAACTAAGAGCTGTTTTTTTTTGAAAAGATAAAATTGAACATTTAGCTAGACTAAGAAAAAAGAAAACCCAAATAAAATCAGAAATGAAAAAGGAGATATCACAACTGATACACAGAAATACTAAGGATCATAAGAGAATACTATGAACAATTACAGATTAACAACTTGAATAACCTATTAGAAATAGATAAATTCCTAGAAACATACAACTTACCAAGACTGAATCATAAAGAAACAGAAAATCTGAACAGACCTAAAACAAATAAGAACATTGCATAAGGAATCAGAAAACTTCCAACAAAAAAGTCCAGGACCAGATGATTTCACTGATGAATTCTACCAAACATTTAAAGAAGAATTACTACCAATCCTTCTCAAACTCTTCCAGAAAATGAAGAGAAGGGTACACTCATAAACTCATTTTACACAGTCAGCATTACCCTGATACCAGAGCTCTAGAAGGATACTACAAGAAAAGAAAACCACAGGTAAATATACCTGATGAATATAGATACAAAATTTCACAACAAAATACTAGCAAACTGAATTCAACAATACATTAAAAGGATAATACACTATGATCAAGTGGAATTTATCCCTGCGATTAAAAGATGATTCAACATACACAAATGAATAGATGTGATACATCACATTAATTGAATGAAACTAAAATCATATAATCACTTCAACAGATACAAAAGAAAATCGGCAAAATTCAACATCCTTCATAATGAAAACTCTAAAAATTTGGTATTGAAGGAATATAGCTCAACATAATAAAGACCATATATGACAAGTTCACAGCTAACATATTCAACTGGAACAGGTTAAAGATTTTTCTCTAAGATCAGGAACAAGACATGGGTGTCCACTCTTCCCATTTCTTTTCAACATAGTACTGGAAGTTTTAGCCAGAGCCATAAGAAAGAAAAAAATAAAAGGCATTTAAATTAAAAAGGAAGAAGTAAAATTGTCTCTGTTTACAGATATGATATTATATATAGAAAACAGTAAAAACGCCACCAAAAACTGTTAGAACAAACAAATTCAGTAAAGATACAAAATCAACATACAAGAATCAGTTGCATTTCTATACACTAACAATTAACTATCAGAAAGAGAAATTAAGAAGACAATCTCTTTTACAATAGCATCAAAAACAATAATATAATTAGGAATAAATTTAACCGAAGGAATAAATTTAACTGAAAACTATAATACACTGATGAAAGAAATTAAAGAAGACACAAATAAATGGAAAGATACTCTGTGTTCATGGATTGGTAGAATTAATATTGTTAAAATGTCCATACTACCCAAATTCATCTATAGATTCAATGCAATCTCTACCAAAATTCCAATGGCAGTTTTCACAGAAATAGAAAAAAACATACTAAAATTCATGTGGAAACACAAAAGACCCTGAATAGACAAAGAAATCCTGAGAAAAAAAGGACTAAGAGGTAGTATCACAATTCCTGATTTTAAACATTACAAACCTATAGTAGTCAAAATAGTATGGTACAGGAATGAAAACAGACACATAGCCCAATGTAACAGAATTAAGAGTCCAGAAATAAACCCATACTCCTTTGTCAACTAATATTTGACAAGGGAATCAAGAACACTCAGTGAGAAAATGTTAGATCTTCAATAAATGGCACTGGGAAAACTTTATATTCACATGCAAAGGGATGAAATTTGACCGTTATACCACTCACAAAAATTAATTCAAAATGAATTAAAGACTTACATGTAAGATCTGTGTCTATAAAACTATTAGAAATGATCATAGGGAAAAAGCTTCTTAACATTGGTCTTTGCAACAATTTTTTGGATATGGCACCAAAGCACAAGCAACAGAACCAAAAATAAAGAGGTGGGATACATCAAATTAAAAAGGTCTGCACAGAAAAAAATACAACCAACAAAATGAAGAGGCAACCTACAGAAAATATTGGGATAGAATATTTGAAAACCATATGCCCGATAAGGGACTATTATCCAAAATATGTAAAGAATTCATAAAACTCAATAGGAAAAAAATCTGATTTTAAAAAGGTAATCCATCATTCCCTTTGGCTTTCAGTGCCCCAGACCCAAAGTTTATTTATATTTTCAGCTCCCAGGTAATTGAACAGTATCTGTCCTTTTATATGCTGTTTACATAGATCTAGCCTACACTGCCTTTGCTCTATCTGAATGTTCTAAACCATATCCCAGGCTCTGCTGGATGTGGAATTTAGGTATTGATCTAAATTTGCCACCATACTTTCTGCAGTCTAGTAGTCCTCTAACCCCAGTTCAATCCCATATTCACTTACTATTATGTCACATCAATTTCATTTTACAACTGAGACAGCTTTGGACATGCTTCTGGCTTGACTTCAGCATTCTCTCTCAAGGCTTCATTCTCCCTCAGCAGATGAGGGTCTAGCTCACACCCTAGTTCTCAAATATAACTCCCAAATGCCATATGGTCATTGGGCCTGTCTTCCACAATACCATCCCATCAGGAAGACCAAAGAGTGGCCAAAAACCTGAAAGGATATATTTATCCTGGTAAATTCATGAGAACACATGAATGGCATTTGCTCTGGATTTTGATATAAAAAACGTTCTCCTATTTATATACACTCAGAAAATGGCAGAGAGACATAATCATTGTTAATTTTAATAATAAGGTTAGTTAACATTAAATCAGCCTTAACAACAGTTACTGTAACTGTGGTTTAGGAACAAAGGTCACATGAATAAATATTACCCAAGGCTTCTGCCCATAAAATGGATGTCTATTGAAAAATATTGTTCATTTGCCCTCCTGAGTGAAATATACAAGTTCTCCAGCACTAGGAATGGTCCTTCTACCAACATAATGAGTCAAGGCTATCGCCCCTGTTACAATAGTTCTAGTGGGTATTTGTGAGTAGCTTGCACTTTTGTATTAGCCAGAGAGGAAAATGTACACATTTTTTACCTGTATAAATAATTTTAATACATTTTTAAATTTTGAAAAAATATTTTATATTTAGAGAAGTGTTGACAAAGAGTTTCCATATGCCCTTCACTCAGTTTCCCTTAATGCTAACACGTTATAGAGCCAGGATAATTGGTCAGAGTGAAAAATTAACATCACTGTGTTACAATTAACTAACCTGAAGACTTTATTTGGATTTCACTTGTCTTCCAATAAAGTCTCTTTGCTGTTTCAGAATCTAATCCTGGATACCACCTTGAATTTAGTATACATAAGTTTAAAAAGAAATATACTGTACCACTTTAAGAAATAATTTTCAGGGGCTTTCCTGGTGGCGCAGTGGTTGGGAGTCCGCCTGCTGATGCAGGGGACATGGGTTCGTGCTCCGGTCCGGGAGGGTCCCACATGCCACGGAGCGGCTGGGCCCGTGAGCCATGGCCGCTGAGCCTGCGCGTCCGAAGCCTGTGCTCCACAACGGGAGAGGCCACAACAGTGAGAGGCCCGCGTACCGCAAAAAAAAAAAAAAAAAGAAATAATATTCAGGATAATCAGAACACTAGTTTATGCCTATCATTAATAAATTATTTTTAAAATATAAAAAAAAATTAATCAGCCTTTACTGGGTACTAGGGACTGACCTAATGTTGTGACCTAATGTTATTTAATTCAAGCCTCACAACTGACAAAGACTCCCTCCTTGACTGAATTTTGTCAGGCTCCTCTGAGCCCTCTTCTCAACTATGCCTTGACGTTGTCCCCTTTCTTGTCTTAAAGAATCCTACTAAATCGGTTTAGTAAGAATCTCCCCACACACACCCTGATATCTGATCAAGTTTTTCATCACCCACTTTTGATATTTAAGTTCTTGGCTTGCCTTTAGCAAGAATCCTGTCAGGCCAGTTTAGCAAGAATCCCTCTTCCCCTGATGTCTCCTGTTAGTAGTTATCCATCCACTGACCCTCTCACTCTGCTTTTTAGCTATAAATCCCCAGCTGCCTTCGCTGGATTTAGGCTTGAATCCAATCTCTCTCTCGTATTATGATAGTCATGACCTGTTGTAGTAGTCCTGAATAAAACCTTCCTTAGCATTTTAACAAGTGTCAGAATAATTTTTCTTTAACACAACCATCCTCTGAGGTATGTATGTTTGTATCCCCATTTTCCTGAGAGAAAACTGAGACTCAGAGAATTCAAATAAAAAGTTCCAGTACACACAGTAAGTGCCAGGATTTAAAGGCAGGTATTGGAACTTCAGAGGCTGAGCTCAGCCACTGTCCTTTACAGGAAAAGGCTATTGAGCTTTGAATTATGCTTCAACCACAGAAAGAGTTCAATTGGGGTGATGTTAGACTAGGCTTTTATGGCTTATAAAAATGTAGGTTAGCAATAGAGAAACAGACTAAGTTAATCTTTCTCAGATAATGTCTTTTAAACGGAATGATGCTACACAATCTTCAAAGGAAATAGAATTTAGGGTCATGAAAACTTAGCAAGTGAGAATAAAGTGAAAGAAATGTTTTAACAAAATCCTGAGAGAGTAAAACCTTCAAGTTCACTGTCTTTTTGTTGACGAAATGTTGTCTCTCCAGCTGAGAATTTTTTTTTTTTTTTTTTTTTTTTTTTTTTTTCTTTTTGCGGTATGCGGGCCTCTCACTGTTGTGGCCTCTCCCGTTGCGGAGCACAGGCTCCGGACGCGCAGGCCCAGAGGCCATGGCTCACGGGCCCAGCCGCTCCGCGGCATATGGGATCCTCCCAGACCGGGGCACGAACCCGTATCCCCTGCATCAGCAGGCGGACTCTCAACCACTGCGCCACCAGGGAGGCCCTCCAGCTGAGAATTTTAATGAAGGAAAATATATTCACTTTTACCCATAGGTCAGTGAGACCCACGTTAGGGACCACTTTTGTTACATATCATAATCCTTTTATTAGATTTTATTACAATTCTTTCACTCTCTGTGCTAGGCAACCTGGTAGGTTAAAACAAGTTCATGATTTTGAAGGTCATGCTTCAGGTTGGAGCAACAGATTTAAGAGTTCAGCTACCCACAAGAAGAACAAGAAGAATTTTATTCCTACTCAAGTATCCAACCACTATCAAAGCTGGAAGCAGCATCAGCAGGTTAAGAACACAATTGCTGTAGGATCAGCTGTGAACAAAATGGGCCACCTGATGGGGAGGTCTGAGGTAGAGAGAAGAAATGGAGGAGGGTAGCAGGGGAAATGAAGAAAACCAATGTTTTGAGCCACTACTGCCATGGCCCACAAGCCGAATTTAAGGTTCTGAAAACTCCCCAGGAAACTGGCCGAGCTCAGGACTTTTCTCAAGTCCTGGGAGAACTGCTCTGAACCTGCAGAGTAGCCAGCCTCCACATCCCAAGACCATGGGAGGGCATATGAATGTCCATATGTGGGCAAGGCTGAGGGAAGACCACTATTTCTCCCCTTCTTCCTTTTGGTAATAGAGTCCCCATGTTTTAGCTGGGAACAGGATCTGTTAATTAGAAGCTACATTTCCCAGCATCCCTTGCAGATAGTTGTGTTAAAAAGTTCTTGCCAATGAATGTGAACAGTAGGGACGTGAGCAACTTCCAAGACCTGTCCTTAAGCTAGGTGGGAGTGTTCTGCTTCTTGCTTTTTGTTCTTTGCCTCTGCCTCCAGGGTTGGAACATGGGCATGATGCAGGCAAGCCAGCTTCAACCGAGTGGTCAAGAACCACATCTTAGAATAGTGGCTCTCAAAGTATGGTTCCAAGACCAGCAGCATCAGCTTCTCCAGGGAAACTGTTGGAGAGGCAAATTCTCAGAACCTACCCAAAACCTGAATCAGAAACTCTAGCAATGCAGCCCAGCATATCCACCACGTGATTCTAATATACAAAAAAAAAAAAACCCAAAAAACAATGTGCCAACCTCTGATCTAAGGAATAAAAGCAATGAGATAAAAGGAGCTAAGGCCTGTCAATGACTTCAGGGAGCAGAGTCCATAGGACCTCTTTAATGAATTTAATATTTTTAAATGCATTTAATACTATTTAATGCATTTCTAGGTTCATAGGAAGTAAGAGAAAACATTATGGCTGGACTTTCTTCTCTCTCTCACATACCTATATATACATACACATCATACACACACATACACAATCTGGAGCTGAGAACAGTGATCTTTAAGAAGAATGTAAAGTCAGGGTTTTCTGAAAGGCAATAATTGACAGTACTTCAGCAAATAGGAGAATAATTCTTTGAGAAAATGAACCTGAAATTTCAAGAGTTAATCCTGGGACCCTCTAAGGTAGCTAAAGTGCTAATAGTTGTGTAGCATCCCCCAGCTCCCTGTAGAAGCAATATAAAGTGTTTTCCAAGAGAAAAGATCACCACTTCAAGCCCTCAGGATTTCCATGGATAAAATCAAACAAATATGAACTTACAATTAACAATTAAAAAAGAATTAACCCATCAAGAAGAAAAGAAGACATGACAAACATTGGATTTAGACCTGCAAATGAACCATATAGGGATTTTTAAATGCCAAATATAAATAACTGTATGAAATGTTTGAATAAATAAAAGATGAAACCATGAAAATAAGCAATCAATAAGAGACTGTCAAAAATGATCAGGTACCTTTCTGTGGAACGAGAAACTTGGCACCACATGCACCACCTTTGTGGACTGTGTGATCCTCGAGGGCAAGGAAATCAAAGCAGAGCAAACTGCCTGGAACATAAAGTGTCTGCTGTTTCTCAACCAAGTCCAGATTTCTACCTGCCAGAGTTATTCAAAACTTAAAGTATCAGATTGAGTTATTTAAACCTTGTGTCTTTTTCACACCTTAATTCACTGGCAAGCAACACTGATACCAAGTTGAGCCATGTGGCTGACAGGGTGTTGGTGCTCCAGCCAGGTGTCAGGCCTGAGCCTCTGAGGTGGGAGAGCTAAATTCAGGACATGGGACCACCAGACACCTCCTGGCCCCACATAATATAAATTGGTGAGAGCTCTCCCAGAGATCTCCATCTCAACACTAAAAACCAGCTCCACTCAACGACCAGCAAGCTCCACTGCTGGACACTCCATGCCGAACAATGAGCAAGACAGGAACACAACCCAACCTGTTAGCAGAGAGGCTGCCCAAAATCATACTAAGTTCACAGACACCCAAAAAAACACCACAAGAAGCAGTTCTGCCCACCAGAAAGATAAGATCCAGGCTCATCTACCAGAATACAGGCACCAGTCCCCTCCACATTGAAGCCTACACAACCCACTGAACCAACTTTACCCACTGGAGGCAGACACCAAAAACAATGGGAACTATGAACCTGCAGCCTGAGAAAAGGAGACCTCAAAACAGTAAGTTAAGCAAAATGAGATGACAGAGAAATACACAACAGATGAAGGAGCAAGGTAAAAACCCACCAGACCTAAAAAATGAAGAGAAAGTAGGCAGTCTACCTGAAAAAGGAATTCAGAGTAATGATAGTAAAGATGATCTAAAATCTTGGAAATAGAATGGAGAAAATACAAGAAACGCTTAACAGGACCTAGAAGAACTAAAGAGCAAACAAACAATGATGAACAACACAATAAATGAAGTTAAAAATTCTCTAGAAGGAATCAATAGCAGAATAACTGAGGCAGAAGAACAGATAAGTGACCTGGAAGATAAAATAGTGGAAATACTACCACAGAGCAGAATAAAGAAAAAAGAATGAAAAGAATTGAGGACAGTCTCAGAGACCTCTAGGACAAAATTAAACACAGCAACATTCGAATTATAGGGATCCCAGAAGAAGAAGAGAAAAAGAAAAAGACTGAGAACATATTTGAAAAGATTATAGTTGAAAACTTCCCTAATACAGGAAAGGAAATAGTCAATCAAGCCCAGGAAGGGGAGAGAGTTCCATACAGGATAAATCCAAGGAGAAACACGCCAAGACACATATTAATCAAACTATCAAAAATTAATTACAAAGAAAAAATACTAAAAACAGCAAGGGAAAAGCAACAGATAACATACAAGGGAATCCCCATAAGGTTAACAGCTGATCTTTCAGCAGAAACTCTGCAAGCCAGAAGGGAGTGGCAGGACATATTTAAAGTGATGTAAGGGAAAAACATACAACCAAGATTACTCTACCCAGCAAGGATCTCATTCAGATTTGATGGAGAAATTAAAACCTTTAGAGAGAAACAAAAGCTAAGAGAATTCAGCACCATCAAACCTTTAGCTTTACAACAAATGCAAAAGGAAATTCTCTAGGCAGGAAGCACAAGCGAAAGAAAAGACCTAAAATAACAAACCCAAAACAATTAAGAAATTGGTAATAGAAATATACATATCGATAACAACCTTAAATGTAAATGGATTAAACGCTCCAACCAAAAGACACAGACTGGCTGAATGGATACAAAAACAGGACACATGTATATGCTGTCTACAAGAGAACTACTTCAGACATGGGGATACATACATACTCAAAGTGAGGGGACGGAAAGAGATATTCCATGCAAATGGAAATCAGAAGAAAGCTGCAGTAGGAATTCTCATATCAGACAAAATAGACCTTAAAATGAAACTATTACAAGAGACAAGAAGGATACTACATAATGATCAAGGAATAAATCAAAGAAGATATAACAATTGTAAATATTTATGCACCCAACATAGGAGCACCTCAATACATAAGGCAAATGCTAACATCCATAAAAGGGGAAATCGACAGTAACACAATCATAGTAGGGGACATT
This sequence comes from Mesoplodon bidens, assembly GCF_964165515.1. NCBI lineage: Eukaryota > Metazoa > Chordata > Mammalia > Artiodactyla > Ziphiidae > Mesoplodon > Mesoplodon bidens. The sequence continues at coordinate 123,381,103 of NC_138178.1, forward strand.
AACACCCCACTTTCACAAATGGACAGATCATCCAAAATGAAAATAAATAAGGAAACACAAATTTTAAATGATAAAACAAGATGGACTTAATTGATATTTATAAGACATTCCATCCAAAAACAACACAATACACTTTCTTCTCAAGTGCTCATGGAACATTTACCACGATAGATCATATTTTGGGTCACAAATCAAGCCTTGGTAAATTTAAGAATATTGAAATCAAATCATATCAAGTATCTTTTCTGACCACATGCTATGAGACTAGATATCAATTAAGGAAAAATAACTGTAAAAATTACAAACACAAGGAGGCTAAACAAGACACTACTCAATAACCAAGAGATCACTGGAGAAATCAAAGAGGAAATCAAAAAATACCTAGAAACAAATGACAATGAAAACACGACAACCCAAAACCTATGGGATGAAGCAAAAGCAGCTTTAAGAGGGAAATTTATACCAATACAATCCTACCTCAAGAAACAAGAAAAGGGCTTCCCTGGTGGCACAGTGGTTGGGAGTCCGCCTGCCGATGCGGGGGACGCGGGTTCGTGCCCTGGTCTGGGGGGATCCCACGTGCCGCGGAGCGGCTGGGCCCGTGAGCCATGGCCGCCGGGCCTGCGCATCTGGAGCCTGTGCTCTGCGGAGGGAGCGGCCACAGCGGTGGGAGGCCCACGTATCGCAAAAAAAAAAAAAAAAAAAAAAAGAAACAAGAAAAATCTCAAATAAATAACCTAACCTTACACCTAAAGCAATTAGAGAAAGAAGAACAAAAAACACCCAAAGTTAGCAGAAGGAAAGAAATCATAAGATTAGATCAGAAATAAATGAAGGAAACAATAGCAAAGATCAATAAAATGAAAAGCTGGTTCTTTGAGAAAATGAACAAAATTGATAAACCATTAGCCAGACGCATCAAGAAAAAAAGGGAGAAGACTCAAATCAACAGAATTAGAAATGAAAAAGAAGTAACAACTGACACTACAGAAATATAAAGGATCATAAGAGATTACTACAAGCAACTATATGCCAACAAAACAGACAACCTGGAAGAAATGATTCTTAGAAAAACACAACCTTCTGAGACTGAACCAGGAGAAAACAGAAAATATAAACACCAATCACAAGCACAGAAATTGAACCTGTGATTAAAAATCTTCCAACAAACACAAGCCCAGGACCAGATGGCTTCACAGGCAAATTCTATGAAACATTTAGAGAAGAGCTAAAACCTATCCTTCTCAAACTCTTCCAAAATATAGCAGAGGGAGGAACACTCCCAAACTCATTCTACAAGGCCAGCAACACCTTGATACCAAAACCAGACAAACATGTCATAAAGAAAGAAAACTATTGGGCAATATCACTGATGAATATATATGTAAAAATCCTCAACAAAATACTAGCAAACAGAATCCAAAAGCACATTAAAAGGATCATGCACCATATTCAAGTAGGTTTTATCCCAGGAATGCAAGGATTCTTCAATATACACAAATCAATCAATGTGATAAACCATATTAACAAACTGAAGGAGAAAAACCATCTGATCATCTCAATAGATCCAGAAAAAGCTTTAAACAAAATTTAACACCCATTTATGATAAAAACTCACCAGAAGGTAGGCATAGAGGGAAGTTACCTCAACATAATAAAGGCCATATATGACAACCCACAGCTAACATCGTTCTCAATGGTGAAAAACTGAAACCATTTCTACTAAGATCAGGAACAAGACAAGGTTGCCCACTCTCACCACTAGTATTCAACATAGTTTTCGAAGTTTTAGCCACAGAAATCAGAGACGAAAAACAAATAAAAGCAATACAAATTGGAAAAGAAGAAGTAAAGCTGTCACTGTTTGCAGATGACATACTATACATAGAAAATCCTAAAGACTCTACCAGAAAACTACTAGAGCCAATCAATGAACTTGGTAAAGTAGCAGGATACAAAATTAATGCACAGAAATCTCTTGCATTCCTATACACTAATGATGAAAAATCTGAAAGTGAAATTAAGAAAACACTCCCATTTACCATTACAACAAAAAGAATAAAATACCTAGGAATAAACCTACCTAAGGAGACAAAAGACCTGTGTGCAGAAAACTATGAGACACTGATGAAAGAAATTAAAGATGATACAAACAGATGGAGAGATATACCATGTTCTTGGATTGGAAGAATCAACATTGTGAAAATGACTATACTACCCAAAGCAATCTACACATTCAATGCAATCCCTATCACTCTACCAATGGAATTTTTCACAGAACTAGAACAAAAAATTTCACAATTTGTATGGAAACACAAAAGACTCTGAATAGCCAAAGCAATCTTGAGAAAGCGAAACAGAGCTGGAGGAATCAGGCTCCCAGACTTCAGACTACACTACAAAGCTACAGTAATGAAGACAGTATGGTACTGGCACAAAAAGGAAATATAGATCAATGGAACAGGATAGAAAGCCCAGAGATAAACCCATGCAATATGGTCACCTTATCTTTGATAAAGGAGGCAAGAATATGCCATGTCAAAAAGGCAGCCTCTTCAATAAGTGGTGCTGGGAAAACTGGACAGCTACATGTAAAAGAATGATTTAGAACACTCCCTAACATCATACACAAAAATAAACCTCAAATGGATTAAAGACCTAAATGTAAGGTCAGACACTATAAAACTTAGAGGAAAACATTGGCAGAAAACTCTATGACATCAATCACAGCAGGATCCTTTTTGACCCACCTCCTAGAGAAATGGAAATAAAAACAAAAATAAACAAATGGGAACTAATGAAACTTAAAAGCTTTTGCACAGCAAAGGAAACCATAAAAAGATGAAAAGACACCCCTCAGAATGGGAGAAAATATTTGCAAACGAAGCAACTGACAAAGGATTAATCTCCAAAATATACAAACAACTCATGCAGCTCAATATTGAAAAAACAACCCAATCCAAAACTGGGCAGAAGACCTAAGTAGATATTTCTCCAAAGAAGATACACAGATTACCAATAAACACATTAAAGGGCGCTCAACATCATTAATCATTAGAGAAATGCAAATCAAAACTACAATGATGTATCACCTCACACCAGTCAGAATGGCCATCATCAAAAATTCTACAAACAATAAATGCTGGAGAGAGTGTGGATAAAAGGGAACCCTCTTGCACTGTTGGTGGGAATGTAAATTGATACAGCCACTATGGAGAACAGTATGGAGGTTCCTTAAAAAACTAAAAATAGCGCTACCATATGACCCAGCAATCCCTCTACTGGGCATATACACTGAGAAAACCATAATTCAAAAAGAGTTATGTACCACAATGTTCATTGCAGCACTATTTACAATAGCCAGGACATGGAAGCAACCTAAGTGTCCATCAACAGATGAATGGATAAAGAAGATGTGGCACATATATACAATGGAATATTACTCAGACACAAAAAGATACAAAATTGAGTTATTTGTAGTGAGGTGGATGGACATAGAGACTGTCATACAGAGTGAAGTAAGTCAGAAATAGAAAAACAAATACCTTATGCTAACACATATATATGGAATCTAAGAAAAAAAAATGGTCCTGAAGAACCTAGGCTCAGGACAGGAATAAAGACACAGACATAGAGGGTGGACTTGAGGACACAGGAAGGGGGAAGGGTAAGCTGAGACGAAGTGAGAGAGTGGCATTGACATATATACACTACCAAATGTAAAATAGATAGCTAGTAGGAAGCAGTTTTGTAGCACAGGGAGATCAGCTCGTACTTTGTGACCACCTAGAAGGGTGGGATAGGGAGCGTGGGAGGGAGACACACAAGGGAGGGGATATGGTGATATATGTATACATATATCCCCACAAGGCTTCACATCCTTATCTAGGACAGAAACTCAACCACCTTAGACAATGCCTACTAGTTTTCTTCATTCACTCCTTAAGAAAAACGTATTAGTTCATAATTCACCTAAATTCACTGATAACCCAAAGAAAACCTTTGTGCCCTTAGAGTGAGCTGGATTTCTCTTTGAGCTACCTCCTGAATGAACTCGGATACTGTTGAGGAATTCTGATGTCAGGTAATACCCGCAGAAATGAGCAGTCAGGAAAGAGATCAAACAGTTTTTGTATGTAGTTAAATTCATACTTTGTTATACAGCAGCAACTAACACCACAATGTAAACCAATTATACTCCAATAAAGAGATTTAAAAAAAGAAAAGTCATGGATTAAAAAAAATGATTAGGTACATTTATAGGAAAAGCCAAATAAAAATAAAAATAAAAACATATTAGGAATAATAAAATGTATATATAGAAATATAAAATCTATTATACTTGAAATTAACAACTGAATGGTTAAAGGGCTGACTAGATCCAGCAGAAAATAGATTAAGAAGAAAAAATTATAATTATCCCAATTAGATGCAGAAAAGGCATTTAATGTAATTCAATATCCATTCATCATTTAAAAGAAAACTCTTTGAAACTTTGAAAGAGACATTCTTAACCTGTTAAAAAGAAGTTACAAAACTCTGAAACATTCTCTTTAAAATCTTTTTTTTAAGGAAAAAGAACACCCTGTATTACTACTTCTTTAATGCTTGAAAGGAAATATAGAGAATATCTTAGTCACCCCAAGATAGGGAAGAATTTCTTAAAAAGAACAGAAAAGGTATTCACCATAACAGGCAAATAAATATAACTACAATATAATTTAAAATTTTTATTCATCCAAAGACATCAATGAAAGAGAATTGCAAAGTGTAAAAAGATATTTGTAGTATCTGTAACTGACAAAGAATTAATATACAGTATAAAGAACTTCCATAAATCAATAGGAAAAAGAAAGTCCAGTAGATAAATGTGCAAAAGATATGAACACGTATTTTACAAAACAGGAAGTACAAACAGATATAAACCAGTAAATAGATGTGTACATTTAATCAGAAAAAAATGTAAATTAAGATAATTATGAGATATAATTTTAAATCCACACAATTAGTGAAAGTTAAGAAGCCTAACAATATGAAATATTGAAAAGGTTATAAATCAACAGAAATTTTTATATTTTTAAAATATATTTTAAAAGAAAAATAGTATGAAAAACTTAACATGATTTTTTTTCCTAAAGAAGAGTTACATCTACTTGAAGCAGACTGTTGAAGAAACTAGCAATCCAAGATCATCTTCATCCAATCCCAGGGAATGAGATGATTCAAAGCTGAACTACAGTCTCTACAAGGACCAATCTATTCTCTTTTACTTCCAGGGTAAAATGTTTCAAGGTCTCAACTCAACATATAGAAAAATTATAAGGGCTCCCACTTGGCTAGCCCTGAACATCAATTTTTGCCATCCTATCAAAACTGCTACACTGGGGGCTTCCCTGGAAGTCCAGTGGTTAAGACTCCATGCTTCTACTCCAGGGGGTGAGGGTTCAATCCCTGCTTGGGGAACTAAGATCCCACATGCCATGCAGTGTGACCAAAAAAAAAAAACAAAAAAAGAAAAAAAAACAAAGAAAAAAAACCCTGCTACATCCACCTCTTCCTGAATAAGCAGAGGTCCCTAGGGGAAAAGTGGCCCCAGATCCATTATTTGCCTCTCTGGATTTCTATCTTCTCCCAGATCTTAGTCCCATAATTCTTCACAATTCTTATTAGCTTTGTAACATCTTTAAATATATATATAAGCGGGGGCAGCTTCTGTAATATTCCTCAATGGGAGGGCTGCTCCAAAGAATTAGGTCCACCATTACTGGAACAAGAAGTCAAAAGAAAAACTTAAAATTCCATTTTTTGGCCCCTGTTCTCTCCTTCCTATAAAAGGCAATTGCCCCCAAAGTCTCTTTCTCATCCACCCTGTAAACTTCCCAGCAAAACATTTCCAAATTCCTCTAGACAGGTTAATTCTCCCTCCTTTCATGTCTCTCATTTTTACCTACCAGCAGCTCCCTGCTTTCTTGAATGGCCCAGCCTCTCGACTTCCTTCAGTTCTCCCTCCCAACCATTCCTTTGATCTTCATAAAATTTAAGGACTGGAAACAGATTCTCTTCCTGGTGGCATTATGGTTTCTACAGCAAACATGATTTTTTTTAAGTTATCATGTTTAACGTTGCAATGTTTCTTAGATCACAGACCATGTGCTGTTATCTGATATCTGTGCATAATTTGATGTTTATCTTGGCTACAATCAAATCAGCATGATCTATTTGCACAGGTGATTTCTCTGCTTCCTTAGGACTTTAAAACTCTGCAGCTGTTTTTGTGTAGAAAATGAGTTCCCATGCAGGTGTCCCTGCTTAAAGGACAGGTTCACAATTCTGTTCCCAGACTTCTCTTTTAGCTTTCACTTTTACTTATTTGGCATGCATATGCAGAAAATGAAAGGGTTTTTTTCTTCTTTTCTCTTTTTCAGTAAAGTAACAGGAATGATATTTTTTGAAACATTTTCCCATGCACTTTCACGTCCTATAAATCATACTGTCCTGTGACTGCCTGAGAAAGGATGAACATCAGCTAGAACAATAATGTCACTACTCAGCTCTGAGTGTCAAATTAGATTTTTTTAAGTCTCTAACAAGAGAAGGGTCTTGAAAGCTAACCTTGGTTGAAAGATTTTATAAATTCTTTAAGCTCCAATTAACATATCAAGAGCCAAACCTCTGCCTCTGAGCCATGAGTAGAGGTAACTCAGGCTGTGATATAAAAATTGTCCCTAACACACAGGAAGCAGGACACCCTGCCCATTGAGGCATGTGGACTGCAAAAAGAAGAAGAGACAGAAATAGAACAAGGCATCAGACACAAACACCTGGTACAAAATTCCAGGGAGGAGGTAGATTGGAAGAGTTGAGGGATTTTGTGTGATGTACTCCATTTGGAACTCTGGGAGGAGACTGAACAAGGATGACCGCACACCAGTGCAAGATGCTATATCAAAAAGACATTAGTGATATACATTCACAGGCAGAGAGAAGAATGGAGTAAGCACTCCTTAGGATTTCTTGGCTGCTAGGTGATGAAAAAGCAACCTCAAAATTACTGCAAGCCCATGGGACTTCCCTGGTGTCACAGTGGTTAAGAATCTGCCTGCCAATGCAGGGGACATGGGTTTGATCCCTTGTCCAGGAAGATCCCACATGCCGCGGAGCAACTAAGCCCATGCGCCACAACTACTGAGCCTGTGCTCTAGGGCCCATAAGCCACAACTAGTGAGCCCACGTACCTCAACTACTGAAGCCCACATGCCTAGAGCTCATGCTCCGCAACAAGAGAATCCATGCAATGAGAAGCCCGCGCACCGCTACAACATGTAGCCCCTGCTCACCCCAACTAGAGAAAGCCCGTGTACAGCAACGAACACCCAACGCAGCCATAAATAAATGAATGAATGAATGAATGAATACTGCAAACTCAGGGAAAGGAGCTGAGTTGATGGCCTGTGGTACGTTCATAGAACCACACTGGTGATGGCCAATATGACCCCTCTAGAGGATGTGAACTGGATAGCCATGGGCTTCAGGGAAGGAAGAAGAGCAGAGCTCAGACTCAGAGAAGACCCCAGCTCAGGTGATCCACAGTGGCTCCAAATCTGCATGGGTGACCAGGCTCTGCCTGATGCAAGAAAACAAAATGTCATTTTGTCTGCCACACATCTGCAGACCCCAGCCCAAGATGCCAAGAACTATACCATGATGTACAGTTGACCCTTGAGCAATGCAAAAGTTAGGAGTGTCAACCTCCTCACAATAGAAAATCTGAGTATAACTTCTGATGTCCCTAAAACTTAACTACTAATAGCCTACTGTTGACTGGAAGCCTTACTGACAATATAACAGTCAATTAACACATATTTTGTATATTATATGTATATCTACACGTATCTTATGCATTCATGCCATACCCTTTTCCTAAATTTTTTGATACAGTAAGTGCCCTATGTACAAACGAGTTCTGTTCCAAGAGTGTGTTTGTAAGTCCAGTTTATTCATAAATACAACAAAGTTAGCCTAGGTACACAATGAATACAATCAGCTATATAGTACTGAACTGTAATAGATTTATAATACTTTTCACACAAATAATACATAAAAACAAACACAAAAAAATAAAACATTTTTAGTCTTACAGTACAGTACCTTGAAAAGTACAGTAGTACAGTACAACAGCTGGTATACAGGGGCTGGCATCGAGTGAACGGGCAAGAAGAATTAATGACTGGAGAAGGAAGAGGAGGTGGGAGATTGTAGAGCTGAAGGATCATCAGCAATAGGAGACAGAGGGCAAGCTGCAGTTTCATTCATGCCTGACTCATGGCACAGGTTCTGGCTCCTTTCTGGATTCAATTCTAGCTACCCTCTTGAAAAAAATAATCCAGTGATATCTGGGTAGTAGCTCTTTTTTTCTCATCATAGATGACACGGTAGCACTGGATTGCATTCTGAATGGCTGCTGCAACCTTTGTGTACCCTTCTACAATCAGGTCCTGTGCCTCAAAAACTAACAGTGCTTCCTAAAATATAGAAAATCCCCTTGCCATTTCCTGCATCGTGAATCTCTTTGGTTCTTCAGTTACTTCTTCTTCCTCTTGTTTCTCTTCATCCTTTCTCTGGGTTTCCAATTCCATCAGGTCTTCATTAGTAAGCTCCTCATGTTGCATAGCAAGGAGTTCAATGAAGTCGTCCTCTTGCAGATCTAGATCCAGCTTCTTGCTGAGGGTCATTAAATTGCTGAAGACCTCTTTGGACTCCTCATCCACCTTCTCAAATCCACGAAAATCATGAACAAACTACAGGCAAAAGTTCTTCCAAACCCAATTCATAGTGACGGCCATAACTTCACGCCAAGCAAAGTCAATGTTTTTATGGCCTTGTAGATGTTATAGTCCTTCCAAAATTGTCACAACGTTGTTCCTGATTCATCACTCGCCTTTACTGCCTGACAAATAGTGTGACGAAAATAATATTTCTTGAAAGTCGCTATAACTCCCTGGTCCATAGGTTGGATGAGTAACGTAGTATTCGGTGGCAGATGTACTACTTTGATGTTGGGATGAATGTTGTCCATGAATGGAGTGTGGCCCAGAGCACTGTCAAGTGGCAAAATATGTTGAATGGGATGTCCTCCTCCAAGCCATATTTCTCTACCTCTGGGATAAAGTGGTGGAAAAAACAGTCCTGGAAAATGCCTGTGTAACCCAGGCTTTGGGGTTACTCTTCCACACAACAGGAAGAGAGCCCTTGGCTATGTTTTTAAGGGCTCTTGGGTTCTCTGAACGATAAACTAAGAGAGGCTTCAGCTTCATATCGCTGGAAGAATTGCCACCAAACAACAGAGTTAGCGTATGATTTGCTGCTTTATAGCCTGGCATCAACTTTTCCTCCTTACTGATGTAACTTCGGTCTGGCATCCTCTTCCAACACAGTTCTGTCTCATCCACCTTAAAAACCTGCTTGGGTAAATACATGCCTCCATCAACAATTTCTCAAAGTGGTCCAGGAAATTCCCGGGCAGCTACCGTATCTGCACTCACTTACTCCCCACTTACTTTTACATTGTGAAGGTTGGCTCTAGCCTTGAACTGATGAAACCAACCATGGCTGGCATTAAAAGATGTGCTCTCTGATTCTTTGCCATATTTCTTCTTCAAGTTTTCATAAAGGATTTTAGCTTTCTCTTGAATCAGCATTAAGCTGAGCAGGACAGGACGCTGATGCTGATCCTGCATCCACACACTGAGAAGTTTCTCCATCTCCTCCATCACCTTTCCACACTTCTTCGATATTATTGTTGACATCCTTGGCACAGCAGACTTCATATGTTCCATGACCTTGTTCTTTAGAATCTTGCCGATGGTTGAACAATTCATATTATAAGAACAAGCGATGTCTACCATCTTTTCGCCTCGCTCCACTCTCTCAATTATTTTCACATTTGTTTCCACAGTTATCACTTGGTGCTTCTTAGCAGTACCAGCTACATCACTGCTGCTTTTACGCTTCCTTCTGGACATCTTGGGATTGAAATGAAGACACTGTACTACTGTACTCTATACAATACTGTAAAGTACACAAAAGCACAACCACTTGTAGAGGATGCACACACATGACAATGTACACCAGACATGTGAACTAACTTAAGTGATTGGACATGCGAATGCACGTTTGCATCTTTGAAAGCTCACAACTGGAAGGTTCGTATGTAGGGGACTTACTGTATTTTTAAGCTACGTGGTTCATCTGCAAGTTTTTTCATGTTTTCACAAATATCCAAATTTTTTCAATATACTTATTGAAAAAAATCCATGTAAAATAGACCTGTGCATTTCAAACCCATGTTGTTCAAGGGTCAACTATATATACAGTAGGGACCAAAAAGTCACAAGGCCACCAAAGGATCCCCTGGCAGATAGAGATCCTTCTTCCCAGCACCACCAAGTCATGTTAATGTCCCTACATATCCAGGCATCATTTCAGGAAAAAGTAAGAGGAATGGGAACAAATCTGAGACATTGAGCACTTACTAAAGGAGACTGAGTTACCTAAAAGTTACTCTTCAAACTGGCAGAGACTCAGATTCAATTGATTGGAAAAATATAGTTTGTTTCTTTTTATCCCCACCAGCCAGCATGGTGAAGTTTGTGAGAAAAATTAGATCCACCATAGAAGATAAGCATTTATTATTAAGACCAGAAATAGACCTACTCATATATGAACATTTGATTTATGACAAAGATGGCACTGAAAAGCAGGAGGAAAAGATGTTCTTTTCAATTTATGTAACTGGAACAATAGATTACCATGTAGGAAAAAAAGGAAATGATCCCAACATTGCTCCATACACAAATATGAATTCCAAGTGGCAAAACAAAATGTATTCTAGAACTGTGCTGCCCAATGTGATAAGCACTAGCCACTTGTGGCTATTAAACACTTGAAATTTTGAAGTTGACTCCTATGAATTGAGATGTGCTATAATTACAAAATACATACTAGATTTTGAATACTTAGTATGAGTTTTAAAATGTAAAATACTTCATTAATCATGATTACATATTGAAATTATGATATTTGGAATACACTGGGTAAAATAAAATGTAACATTAAAATTAAATTCACTTGATCCCTTCTACTTTTTTAAATGGGAAAAACTTTAAGTTGTACATGTGGGTCTTATATTTCTCTTGGGCAGCTCTAGGCTTGAAGAAAATACTGGAGAATATCTTCTTAATTCATGTTAGGAAAAGATTATGTAAATTGGACATAAAATCACTGATCAGAAAGGAAAAGAATAATTGGACTACGCTAAAATTAAAACTTCTGTTCATCAAACTACGCCATTAAGAAAATTAAAGGTAAGCCATGGAATGAGAGAATATTTGGCAACATAAAAAATTAACAGAGGACTGGTAAACAAAATGTACAAGACATCTGCTACAAATCAATAAAAAAAAGAAAGACAACTTAAATTTTTTAATGAAAATGTCTTTAAGAGGGAATTCACGAAGAGGAAATCTGAATGGCCAATAAGCATACGAAAAGGTGTTCAATCTCATTAAAATAGTAAAAATGGAATTAAGACCATAATGAGATATGATTACACATCTGCCAGAAATGGCTAAAATGGAAAAGGTTGACAATACCAAGTTTCACAAGGATATGAAATCACAGGAAGTCTCCTACAGATTTCAGATTGATGTAACCAAGTTGAAAATCAGTGTGCCATTACCAACCAAAGGTAAAGATATACACACCTAGTAATTTCCCCTCCTAGGTATACACCCAATATAAACGTGTATATTTGTGCACCAAAACACATGTACAGGAATGTCTGTAGCAGCATTATTTGTAAAAGCCCCAAACTGGAAATAACCCAAATTCCCATCAATACATAAACTGTGAATATCCCTGAAATAGCATACTCTACTGCAATGAAAATGAGTGAGTTACAATCTCAAGAAATAAGGAAGAACAAAATAAACATAATATTGACCATAAGAAGCCAGAACAAAGTACTACCTGCTACATAATTTGATTTACACAAGATTCAAAAGCAAGCAAAGCAGCACTCAAATATTTAGGTTGAATATTTAGGAGACTACTGGGAAGTCCAATGGCATTTCTAGGGTGTGGTAACATTCTATTATTGACGTAAGTGGTGGTTACATAGAGTTTTATATTTAAATGATTCATTAATCTGTATCTATATTTTATGCATTCTTCCATATTCATGTTACAGTTTATAATTTAAAAGACTAGAAAGAAGAACTATCATTTTCCTTGCATATTTCGATAATAGTGTTATGTTTGCCACCCTGCTACAAGTAATTTATTCCATAGCCTATTACATCTTTTATATGGTTATTTCAGCTACGACTTCTTGCCTATCCTACTCTAGGACAAGCTTCCAAGAGATGTAAAATTTTCTATCACTACACCCATCTAAATGATTCTCGGTAATCCAGTCCAACAGTATTTAATATTTAAATGTCTGAACATCACCACGATGTTATCAATTCATTTTTAGTCTTTGCATATACAACCAATATTTGTTTGCATTCAGATTGGGCTTTACTGCTCATTGAAGGAATAAAATTAAGATGCCACTTTGGGAATGCCATAAAAAAGAAGTTAAAAAAATTAACCATTACATTCCTAAACTTACCTGATTCCCCTTGCTCAGGTAATAGGTGTAAACCTTTGCCTCCTATCCATATCATTTTTACATAACCCTAGGAAACTTCTTTTAAACTCTCCAAATCACCTCATAAAAATTTTTGGTATTTAGCTGATTTTTCTCATTGGTAAAATATATCACACAGGAATTACTCTCAACCACAAACCTTAGTCATGCTCTCACCTATTGTATTAGTTTCCTGAGGCTGCCATAAAACAGCACCACAAACTTAGTGGCCAAAAACAACAAAAATGCATTCTCTCTCAGATCTGGAGACCAGATGTCCCTTCAGAAGCTCCAAAGGAAAATCCTTCCTTGCTTCTTCCAGGTTCTGATGGCCATTGGCATTCCTTGGCTTCCTTCACTTGTGACCACCATCACTCCAATATCTATCTCCATCTTCATGTCACCTTCTCCTTTGTATGTCTGTGTATCCTCCTCTTCTGTCACTTATAAGGACATTTATCACTGGAATAAGGGCCCACTAAGGTAATCTAGGATGATTTCATCTCAAGATACTTAATTATTTACATCTGCAAAGAGCCTTTTTCCAAATAAGATCACATTCACTAGTTCAGGATGGAGGCCACCATTCAACAGACTACACCTATTATAGTTGGAGGAGATAATTGAGAGGACATAAGTGCCAGCTGACCCACAAGCTGGACCCAGGTAACTGGAGGCTCCTCACTCCCTCCCCTATCCTTGGAATGTATTTTCTTCCCACCATTACCACAGTAGGAGCTGGCTTCAAGGACACACCCTTGAGAGAGTGAGATGTTGTTAAGACCATCTGGACAGGATATATGACTGAACCCCGTTAGAGTCTCTGTATAAAACTTTAAGATTCTGGCAGGTGTGTGCAGAGATCTACTTGTCTTGCAATCACCCAAGACAAGCCTCATATGTAAGTTCCCTTGCTTATTAAGGCTGCCATCTACCAATCTGGAGTGGCCTGCCCTTTTCTTCAGTCCCTTCTTGCCTTCCATGTATGAGGCCTGTTTCAGATTTTACCTGGGAAGCTCCCATGGTTGTGAACCAACAGTTACACAGGGAAAAAAATTACTAAAAAATTTAAAGGATAGACTAATAATAGAAGTAACTGCACTATTTTAGATGGGCTTTTCATAGTTAAGTTCCTAACAAAAGTATATATATTATGTACTAATTTTCATACCCCACACAGACTTAATTACAAACTCTTAGGAAAACAGTAATTAGGTTTTATTCAACTTTGAATCCCTACACCTAACCTAGTGTTCTTGACATAGTAGACAGTCAGGATGTAATACAAAATTAACTTATATATCCTATAAGATAATTCTGTAGCAATTTAAGGACGACTCGTTGCGCCTACACTCAGAATTGGCTTTAACAGCAGCTTTAATGAAAGGAAACAGAATTGCCATTTTTTTCCTATCTGAAGCCTAAAAATCAAGCATTACATTAGTCACTGACAACAAAACAATTGATACCTGGAGAGAGACAGGAAGAAATGAAGTAGATAACAAAATAGGTATAGATGTTTTTGTTATGGGAAACTTAAAGGAAACTTAGGTAAAGAGAGAAATTGAGAGTTCTGACATGTCAGAGCATTCTGACATATCCTAGGATGCTTTTGCAAAAAGTCCATAAGAATAGCATTAATGGGATGAATGGTGGAGAAAAGAATGAAAACCCTCAGGGAACTGACCACACGAAAAAAAGAAAAAATTGTCCCGCATAAAGGTAGGATTACAATGACTTATCTTGGAAAGAGTAAACAACCCACCTATGTACAACTTCTCAATGGAAAAAGAAATTATAATGTCAGAAATATGAATTGACTGTCAAAACTATGTAAAACCGACTCTATAAGTTGTAAAATAGAAGTCATACGTCTATTCTGAGACATGATAAAAAATTACACTTCTTTTAATAAAAATTCAATACATGATTGTTTTGTTATCACTCAAGTGCCAATCACTATCCAACTTGTATTATGAATGCTCACCTGCCCATAGAAACGCGTGTGTGTGCGCACACACATGCAAGTGCGTGAAGAGAATCATTTTACTGTTTCAGTTGTTTGATATTCTGGTCAGAATCAGCAGTAGTTTCTTTCTTGTATGTGTGATTATCTGAAAATTATGTCAATACAGAACTTACTGTTTTTAGAAAAATTCCTACAAGACTATCCAGCAAATTACAAAGGATAAAATCTGCATGAAAAATATCTGTCACCATCAAAAAACTTAATCTTCTGGTAAAGATTAAGAACTAAGTGTACTTATCTACCTTTCAATCTCTAAAATTCCTAATGAAATTATGTTAAAAAAATACAAGACAAAAAATCCAAAGAGCACTATTAAGAAAGAGAACTTTCACTGAGCAGAGATCTTAGTGATTTTTCTGGAAGGTGGAAAGAGAAAGCAGCAACCCAGAAATTTCACAATAAAGTCTATCTAAGTGAACCCAGAAGAGAGCTAAGAGCCAAGCCAGGGGGTAAAGAGGATAGCAATGGAAAGAGGAGCAGAAATATACAAGATCTGTTAAGTCTGCCTATAGAATTACTCCTCTCCTGATTTCCCTCTCTCTTCCCCAAACTCTCTGGCCCTCCACTGAGAGATGCTGTGTTTACTTTCACTCACAAGCCATGACATCTGCTCTAAAGCAACTGATCTACGGACCATCAGAATAAATCCCTTATCCTTTTGGAAATGGTTCCTGCAGGTACCCTGCAGGCTGGTCCTCTCTGTCTAATACAAAGGACATACAGTCAGCACTTCCAGACTTATCCTACACCTTCTCCACGAATATGAATACAAAATCAAGAATCCTCCAAATATTTTGGAGGTGCACAAAAGCAAAAACTAAGGCAAACAAATAGAACAACTGACCCAAAGATATTGATAATTAAGAAACATAGAGAACAACTTAATTTTTATCCTAATTAAGGTTCTAAGGATTGGACTTCCCTGGCAATCCAGTGGTTAAGACTTGTGCTTCCACTGCAGGGGACACAGGTTCATCCCTGATTAGGGAACTAAGATCCCGCATGCCGTACTGTGCAGCCAAAAAAATAAAAATAAAAAAAGATTCTAAGGGGCTTCCCTGGTGGCGCAGTGGTTGAGAGTCCGCCTGCCGAAGCAGGGGACACGGGTTCATGTCCCGGTCTGGGAAGATCCCACATGCCGCAGAGTGTGAGCCATGGCCACTGAGCCTGCGTGTCCGGAGCCTGTGCTCCGCAACGGGAGAGGCCACAACAGTGAGAAGCCCGCGTACTGCAAAAAAAAAAAAAAAAAAAAAAAAAGGTTCTAAGGATGGAAAACATACTATATCCATAATATTAGAATAGGTTGCTTCCATGTCTTGGCAGACAGAGAAAGAAAACTATCATATGATCTTGCTCATATGTGGAATCTGAACAAACAAAAAACAAAACTCAGGATGTAGAAAACAGATTGTTGGTTGCCAGAGGTAGTGGGAGGGCGTTATGGAGGTGAGGGTAAAATAGGCGAAGGGGGTCAAAAGTACAGAGTTTCAGTTATAAATAAGTCAGGGGAATGTAATGTACAGCATGGTGACTATAGTTAATAATATTGTATTGTATATTTGAAAGTTGCTGAGACAATAGATCTTAAATGTGTTTGCTGAAATTTTTTAGACATCCAATAAAAAAGCTAGAATGTAAAACTGAAACGATGGAAAAGGAAAATATGGAAAGAAAGGGGAGAGCCAGACCAGTGCTTCTCAAATATTAATGTGCATACAAATCACCTGGAGATCATGTTAAAATGCAAATTCTAACCCTACAGATGTGAGATTCTGCATTTCTAACAAGCTGCTAAGTGACACCACGGCTGCTGGTCCACAGGCCACATTTTGAGTTGTAAGGACTTAGAAAGACATGTGCTTATGAAATTTCAGAGCAACCAAAAAATTTTTTTAAATAATAAGAAGAGGGCCTCCCTGGTGGCGCAGTGGTTGAGAGTCCGCCTGCCGATGCAGGGGATACGGGTTCGTGCCCCGGTCCGGGAGGATCCCATGTGCCGCGGGGCGGCTGGGCCCGTGAGCCATGGCCGCTGAGCCTGCGCGTCCGGAGCCTGTGCTCCGCAACGGGAGAGGCCACAACAGTGAGAGGCCCACATACTGCAAAAAAAAAAATAATAATAATAATAATAAGAAGAAGAAGAAGAAGAAGAAGAAAGTCCTAAGAGTGGTGTCCCGATCAGTCTCAAGCCATTTTTTGACAAAGTTAAAAAGGAACTCATTCGGTCCCATCTCCTGACCAGGGCTGTGTCCTCTTACAATGCTCTCCATTCTGCCTCCTTCAGCCTCCCCCAAGGCCACTGCATTCTAAGAGAGGGTTTGCCTCTTCAGACCAATCTAAAGAATCATGATTAACTCAGTACTTTGTCCTGCTTAGGAAGACAAAGTTTAATAATGACAGAATTAAGACTAGGTCATGGTAACCTGTACCAAATTACTTCAAATTATGGTATAATATAACCAGGAATATTCAGTTTCTAAATTTTCACATTTTGAATGTGACTCAAATTAAAAGAAAGACAATCACAACAATATTCTGACACTCTCTGACACAGACAAATTTTTTAACTCTTCTAAGAAGGAGCAAAGTCACTCTGCTCATGAAGCTACACAGTTTGAATTTATAATTTTGCACTACATTGTATTCATTATTTGCTGGTTTTTTGTTTTTTGTTTTTTTTTTTTGCGGTACGCGGGCCTCTCAGTGCTGTGGCCTCTCCCGTTGCGGAGCGCAGGCTCCGGACGCGCAGGCCCAGCGGCCATGGCTCACGGGCCCAGCCGCTCCGCGGCATGTGGGATCCTCCCAGACCGGGGCACGAACCCGTGTCCCCCGCATCGGCAGGCGGACTCAACCACTGCGCCACCAGGGAAGCCCTATTTGCTGTTTTTAAGGAACTTCTGAAGATTAGGAAACTACATGTTTTAGCATGTGATACTTGAATATTCAGGTAGTTGGTGAATCAAGAGTCTTGCTCACCTTGTTCTGCAAATTTGAATTTATCTTTTGTTGAAAATGTCTTTATTACATACTAATTGTTTCAGAATTGAATTTAAAAGCTCTTTATCACATACTAATTGTTAAACAAAATGTTTCTAAAGAGTTTCAGACTGAAACTATTGACCACTTTCTTTGTTCCCTAAAATAGAAGTGATGTAATACTTATATATTTATTATTGAGAGAAATGACGTCTTTATAAAACCACTTGAGAAAGAATGGAGGATTTATACCAAAAATTATCTCTAAATATTTCTAAGTTTTTAGAATGCCTTCTTGGAGGAAAATATAAATTCTGATCCTCAAAAAGCTCCTGGAAACTCAGGAACTAGAATATAAAAATAATATTTATCAGAACAACACTATAATATTTAGAAATATTTAGGTAATTACATCAGTTTATACATTATAAGACTAAATGCAAAGGGACAATTGTGGGAGATCAACTGATGAAATTTAGGACTTTTAAATGAAATGAAATACTATATGACAAAATGGCCTAATATATGCAAAGTTTTACAGACTTGACATAAACTTTTCTTAGAACTTTTGAGTGGAAATAGTGCAAAACTCAAATTTCTCTATGATCTTATCAATTTAATCCATCTTGGCTATTCATTTATTCAGCATGGTGTTACAATAATATCCCTTCTGTTAACCATCTGTATTACATAGTTCTTTGATCAGATCACTCACTATAGCAAGTGCTGAATGTTCCTTGTCTATTTTAAAACCAAAGGGAACCACAGTTGCCTGAGCTCATGAAAGATTTAGTAGTATTGTTGATATTTTTTACATCAGCTAAGAAATAGATAATGCTCTACTGATTTAATCTTACCTATTTGAATGTTATGCTTTGGGGAATGTGATACCATATTTCACATTCCAAACTTTAATGTATAAGTCCTAAAGCTTTCTGCTGTAGTTATAATTGGACACTGTAACAGACATTATTAGTGCCCGGCCTATACCCTCTTCCCCTTCCTACTTGAGCACAATTAACTTGATTTCCAACTGAAGACCTGACAATCTTCTCTGGATTTTGAAGTCCACTTTGCCCACCCATGTGACAGGCTAGAAGTGTTGGGAAATTAATGATCCTCTGGCCCCAGAAACTCTCAACCAATGACTGAAGGAAATTGGTGTACCTCCTCCAGTGAGATGACCCTGAAGCATGTACCTATGTTGCTCCAGAGTTTCTACAGTGGGGTGAAGTCCAATTACCCACAGTGGTAATGGCTTGATTATGTACACTTTGTTGGCTGCATTCCCTTCCCTGTCTCAGTTCCCCCCATCCTTTACCAGTATTTTCTACATCTTCCAAATAATCACTTGCACATGAATCCTTGTTTTGGCATCTCTTCTAATAGAATCCAACCAAGAAAGGGGGTATGGGGCTTCCCTGGTTGCACAGTGGTTAAGAATCCACCTGCCAATGCAGGGGACACGGGTTCGAGCCCTGGTCTGGGAAGATCCCACGTGGCGCGGACAAACTAAGCCCATGTGCCACAACTACTGAGCCTGTGCTCTAGAGCCCACAAGCCACAACTACTGAGCCTGCGTGCCACAACTACTGAAACCCGTGTGCCTAGAGCCCGTGCTCCGCAACAAGAGATGCCACCGCAATGAGAAGCTCGCACACCGCAGTGAAGAGTAGCCCCCGCTCGCCTCAACTAGAGAAAGCCCACATGCAACAAAGACCCAACACAGCCAAAAATAAAATAAATAAATAAATAAAATAAAAAGTAAAATAAATAAAATTTAAAAAAAGAAAAAATAAAGAAAGGGGGTATCATAAGCGGTCCCAAGAAGCAAATTCTCAGAAAGGGATTCTAGAATTGGATAATGTACCTGCCAGAGGTAACAATAACCTCATTTTTAGGGCTAAGTAGGGTGGCAATAATCTTAGGCACGGTGTAACATCACATTTACTAAGACTCCGACTTGTGGTATACATTTATACAGGTAAAAGTGGAGACCAGGTCCTTTTGAGGAAAAACCTTGAACAAATGTATAAAAGGTATATAAAACAGTAAATGATAAATAACCAAAAAAAGTAAAAGGATAAATTTTTTGAAAAGTAAAGGATAAGTTACTGCATCTTGCCTTCCTATCACTAAGCAAGAGGCACAGCACTTATGCACCCCTTTAGATTTTAGAGACTACATATACTTCGCAAAATTATTCCAAATCATTTATTGAGTAACTAGGGAGACTGCCAGCTTTGAGTTTACACAAAGCAACAGATTGCTCTGCAGTAGGTTCAAATTATGATATAAGCAGCCCTGACACTCTGACTACATGACCCAGCAAATCCAAAGGTACGAGAGGTACCCATGATCCATTAGGAAGCCCTGTGGATTCTCTGGCCAACCCCAATAGAATAAACACAGTGCAGACTCCTATGGTTCTAAAGCAAGGCTATGCTGTCTGCAACAGAAAACTGTACTCTATTAGAATGGCAATTACCAACATGTACTGAGTCCTAATAGAGACTGAGTTCCTGACTAGGGTACCTCAAGCCACTATACAATTGGAAATGCTCATAATGAGCTGGGTATTGTCAGCCACCAAGTGATAAGGTCTATACGACAGAGCAGCAACTCATCATATAATGGACAGGCTACTTTCAGAACCAGACCTGAGAAGGCTCAAAAGGAACAAGTAAGTTACACAAACAGGTGACTCCAACCTTCATGTTACCTAGCTCTGTTGCAGTGATTCCAACCTCCCAACTCATTTCTGTCATTTGTGGGGCTTTCTTATGATGAGCTCATGAAGGAGAGGGGAACCTGAGCCTGATTCATAAATTAATCAGACTTATTAACTTGCTAAAAATATGGATGCCACAATATAGCCCCAATCAGGAGTGATCCTGAAATACAGTAGTGAATGGAAATCCCTCCTGTGGATGGGTTTTAATGAAAATGTTGGGAAACTTTGGGTTTGGAGACACGAAGCACCAGAAAGCCTAGAGGTACAAAAAATAAACCTTCCCTCTGTTATGTACTGAATGGTTGTGTCTCCCCCAAAACACATATGTTGAAATCCTAACACCAATGTGATGGCTGGGCCTTTGGGGAGTACTTAGGTCATGAGAGTACAGCCCTCAGGAATGGGATTAGTTTCCTTATAAAGAGACTACAGAGAGCTTCCTTGCCCCTTCCACTACATAAGGACACAGTGAGAAGTTGGCCAGCTATAAACCAGAAAGCAGGCCCTCACCAGCCACTGAATCTACTGGCAACTTGATCTCAGTATTCTCAGCCTCCAAAACTGTGAGACATAAAATGTTTGTTCTTTAAGCCACCCAGTGTATGGTGTTTTTGTTATAGCAGCCTGAACATACTAAGACAATCTCTTTATCATTTTTCCTATAGCCAGGCCAAACTATCTCAGCTGAGAACCACTGAACTAGAGATACATTAGACAAAATAAGATCTGAATACAGACATTCCTTAGGGATCACAGCAGTTCATCACTCAGTTAAGAAACTACTTATCTAGGACTTATCTACACATAGCAAAGTGTAAAAAACTGGGTTTTAAATCATAACCCCTGTCCATAAAGAACCCCCACATTAAAGTCTCCATTGTCCTCCATTATCCAGCATTGTCTATTATTCTGGAAACGATAGTTTTCTGGATTCTGTTTTAAGGACTGGAACTTCCAGAACTATAAAATGTAGGTAGGTGTAAACACATTCACACACACATGCACACATATCCACACACAGAAAATCTATTTTAACTTCTGACATCATTTCTGGATTTTTTCTAAGACCGTTGGAGTACATGATATAAAATCCCTGACACTATCATTGTAGTTATCATCACCTTTACTTCTGATCTCTCCCTCTCTTTTCTGTCCTCTTCTTTTCTCTTCTATCACCTGTCACTTCTCCTCTGACTCTCAGATTTCACATAGGAAAGTCTATCTTTTCATAACATCACTATCTTATGGAGCTCTCCTCACCTTCTGTTTAGACAGAGAATGGACTAATCAGTAGTGTGTCATCATTTCAGTTGTCCTTGCTCATTGTACAAATGAACCTGGAATATTTTTCCAGATAAAGATGCTTGCATTTTTAATTTTCCTTACTTCTGGGCTCACTGTCCCTCAGATGAATGAGGGTACCAGATAACCAAAGTTTATTGTAAATGAATATAATGATTCTAAGTTTGCTTACCATAGTTCCAACATTGATGAATTTGCAAGTCTATACTTTTATTAAGAATAGGTATAAGAAATGGTCTTCTCACTTCTGCAGAATCTTTTTTCTAAGCACTGTTATTACGTGTATTGCTAATAAGACATTTTGATTTACTCATTATTTAATGAGCATTGGCCAAGTTTCTACTATCTTTGAAGCTCCTTGCTAGGCATTAGCAATATAAAGATAAGTAAGATATAGTCCATCTTCTCAAGTAATCCAGAGTCTGTGGAAGAAACAATCAAGTACACAACTAATTTTTATATGATTTGATAGATACCACAGCAGAAACAAAGGTACAATGGGAACTCAGAGAAGGGAAGATTTAACTCTGCCTGGTGGAATCTGGAAAGTCTTCACATAAAGTGTGACATCTGAGCTATATCTTGAAGGATCGATAGAAATTTGCCAGACCAAAGACTTATGAACTTGATAGTAAAGAAACCACACGTGCTAGGCCATGGAAGTGCAACCTAACAATATATCTAGAGAACTAGGTGTTTATAATTAAGTGAAGAAATAGGCTCAGAAGAAATATAAAAGCACAATCTAGAATCACCTAATATACCATGTTAAAGACTGACCTTTAACCTGAGATGCTAAATGGAGAGCCACTGAAGGATTTTACACCTGAGAGTAGCATGATCAGATATGCCTTTTACAAAAATCACTCTGACCATAATAAAAGAAAAACTGGAGAAAGATAAGAAAGCAGATGACCAGCTAAGAGAAATAATAAAAGCCTAACTCTATCAGTGGCCAGAGGGTGGAAGCAGAGGAGACAGACAAGAGAGACATTTAGGAGGTAAAATAAATAGGATCAGATGATTAATTTGTTTGTGGAGGAGAAAGAGAGAGGGGGAAGGGGAAAGTAACAGAGAAGAAAGAGTCAAGCATGATATTCGGGTTTCCAGCATAGTAAGTGGATGATGCCAGTGGCTTCACTGGGTTAAAAGATTAAAGGACAGGAAAAGGT
The DNA here is from genome assembly GCF_964165515.1 of Mesoplodon bidens. NCBI lineage: Eukaryota > Metazoa > Chordata > Mammalia > Artiodactyla > Ziphiidae > Mesoplodon > Mesoplodon bidens. The sequence continues at coordinate 123,404,004 of NC_138178.1, forward strand.
TTGGAGGTCAAGATGAAGAGTTTGTCTATGGAACTGTCAAATTTCAATAGCCTGTGGGATACCCTACTGCAGATAAACAGGAGGTTGCTATGTATAGGTTAGGATCTCAGGAGAAATGTCAGACATCGACAGATAAGGCATATAGGTAGTAGTTTAAGTGAAACTTCCCCCAAATCACCATTTGAAATGGAAACCATACACAAAAGTATCACACTTAGAAATTAGATGTGGGGGCCTCCCTGGTGGCGCAGTGGTTGAGAGTCCGCCTGCCGATGCAGGGGATACGGGTTCGTGCCCCGGTCTGGGAGGATCCCATATGCCGCGGAGCGGCTGGGCCCGTGAGCCATGGCCGCTGGGCCTGCGCATCCGGAGCCTGTGCTCCGCAACGGGAGAGGCCACAACAGTGAGAGGCCCGCATACCGCAAAAAGAAAAAGAAAAAAAAAAAAAAAAAAAAAAAAAAAAAAAGAAATTAGATGTGGTTAGAAATTCTGCCCAAATGGAGACTAACAATAAGAACCATGCAGAGTCACTAGGCAGTGGGTTCTGTCTTCTGATAAGATGAATCAATATAATCTCTCTAAGTGAAACCATGTTATCTTCCTTAACCTTGAAGTTTATCAAATCCAGATTCTCTCTCTTCTCTTAGGTTCTATTCATTTATGCATTAAACTTATATATTTGCTAATTAATGTAGACCAAATATCAATAGCCTTATCTATTTATCCCTGATCTTACTCCTGAAATTCTGGGCAAAAGAGACCTTGCTCATATCTGAGGTACTTCTTCTCAATTTAATGTGCATTGTTCTGCTCTAGATTTTTTAATTGTTTACTAAAAATGAAAAATGATGTCATGCATTGAAAGAATTATATTCAAATATTATAGTCAATCCAACTTTTAAAATATCTTAAATATTTCCTTCAAACCACAAATTCTGACCTTCGAAACAATCAGTACAATGGCCTCCTGATGTGCTGAGTGTCCCACTTCATAAGGTACTTCACCATTATCTCATTCGAATCTTATAGTTCAGAGAATGGATTTCTTTAAAAAGTAAAGACAAAAAAAGTCAAAGCTTCTTCCTGAATCTTACTTCAATACAGTTAGATTTTGCAAGACAATAAGGTTCTAATCACATCCTGATTGGTACAGATTTATGCAAAGAGTTTATGCAAGAATTAATGGACATTAAGAAAGTCACTCCACGAATACTGATATGTGATTATGCCTGAAGATATGTAAAGTCACCCACAGCTGGAAACATGCTGAAATAATAAGGCTACAGTTGGAAATGCTTTTATAATTATGAATCTCTGTTCTATATTTAGATAATACTGATCTTCATTTACTTGTATCAGAGATACATTATTTTAATTCAAAATTTCATTCCTTAAATTCCTATATATAGAAAATTAAGAAAATACATCACTGACATATGTAAGAGTTTCTACATTCAGAAAATTCCTGAGAGGCTTATATTTTCATCTCAAAGAGAAAAAAGAATAGTCACAATTAAATTCATGTGCCTAATTAAATTAGATAAGTAGAGTTTAAGATGTGTTACTTGATGCAAAAATTTTTATCATGAACAGAGGAAGGATAAAAGACACACTTAGAGGCCACCCAAAAGAACGACACTGTCTTACTTTCCCTCTCTTAGCTTCCAGATTATCTTTAAATTATCAAGGAAGGAAACTTTATTGAGCAGCCACCTAGCTAGTCAAATGATAATACTCACTACCTAATTTAATCCTTTAAATGTACTTTATTATTAGCCTCTCTTCATAAAAGAAAAAAAAGCTTGCATAAAGGCCTTGAGGTGATTTATATATGTTCACAAATTATTTGCAGAGGTGAAAACTAATTCTCTTCCTCTTGAGTGTGGGCTGGACTTAGTGACTTAGAATATGGCAGAAGTGTTGCTTAGTGATTTCTGAGACTAGATCATAAAAAACATTAAGACTTCCTCTTGGATGGCTCATTCTGGGCACACTAGCTGCCATGTCGTGAGACTATTCAAGCAGCCTGCACTAGTCAGTTCAGGCTGCCGTAACAAAATACTAAAGACCAGGTGGCTTAAACAACAGAAATTTATCTCTCACGGTTCTGGAGGATGGGAAGTACAAGATCAAGGTGCCATCTGATTCAGTTCCCAGTGAGGGCTCTCTTTCTGGCTTGCAGACAGCTAGCTACCTTCACACTGTGTCCTCACATGGTAGAGAGATCCAGCTCTGGTGTCTCTTCTTTTTATAAGGGCACAAGCTCTACCAGATTAGGGCTCCACCCTTATGATTTCATTTAACCTTTATCACCTCCTCAAAGGCTCTGTCTCTAAATATAGTGACATTAGTGGTAAAAGCTTCAATGTATGAATTTTGGGGAGACACAAACATTCAGTCCATTACACACCCCTATGGAAAAGTTCACATTGCTAGGAATTGAGGACATCCGTGTGAATGAGCCAGATTGGAAGCAGTTCTTACAGCTACAGTCAAGGCTTCAGATGACTGCAGCCCATGTCAATATCTTAAATGCACCTCATGAGAGGCCCTGAGCCAGAGCCACCTAGCTAAGCCTATCCCAAATTCCTTATTGTGAGAAAATGTATGAGAACATAAATACTTGTTGTTAAAGCTGCTAAATTTGGAAACCTGTGGGCTGAGTTCTGAGGAGAGCGGCTATTTCGCGTCCACTCTGAAGGAGCACAGGATTTTGTATAACAAACTGGATAGTCACTTCCTTTTTCCTTTGAAATGGATACTTTTCCTGGCTCCTTAATTTTGGCATAAGTACAAGAGAAGATGGCGGAAGAGTAAGACGCGGAGATCACCTTCCTCCCCACAGATACACCAGAAATACATCTACACGTGGAACAACTCCTACAGAACACCTACTGAACGCTGGCAGAAGACCTCAGACCTCCCAAACATCAAGAAACTCCCCACGTACCTGGGTAGGCAAAGCGGAGAGATTCCCGCACAGAGGATCGGTGCCGACCAGCACTCACCAGCCCAAGAGGCTTGTCTGCTCGCCAGCCAGGGCGGGCGGGGCTGGGAGCTGAGGCTCGGGCTTCGGTCGGAGCGCAGGGAGAGGACTGGGGTTGGCGGCGTGAACACAGCCTTCAGGGGGTTAGTGCACCACAGCTAGCTGGGAGGGAATCCGGGGAAAAGTCTGGACCTGCCGAAGAGGTCCCTCTTTGTTTCCGGGTGTGCGAGGAGAGGGGATTAAAAGCGCTGCCTAAAGGAGCTCCAGAGACGGGCGCGAGCCGCGGCTAAAAGCACGGACCCCAAAGACGGGCGTGGGACGCTGGGGCTGCTGCTGCCGCCGCCAAGAAGCCTGTGTGCGAGTGCAGGTCACTGTCCACGCCCCCCTTCCGGGGAGCCTGTGCAGCCCGCCACTGCCAGGGCCCGTGAATCCAGGGACGGTTTCCCCGGGAGAACGCACGGCGCGCCTCGGGCTGGTGCAACGTCACGCCGGCCTCTGCCGCCGCAGGCTCCGCCCGCACTCCGTGCCCCTCCCTGCCCCCCCCACCGCCCGGCCTGAGTGAGCCAGAGTCCACAATCAGCGGCTCCTTTAACCCCGTCCTGTCTGAGCGAAGAACAGATGCCCTCCAGCGACCTACACACAAAGGCGGGGCGAAATCCAAAGCTGAGACCCGGGAGATGTGAGAACAAAGAAGAGAAAGGGAAATCTCTCCCAGCAGCCTCAGAAGCAGCGAATTAAAGCTCCACAATCAACTTGATGTACCCTGCATCATGAATAGACATGTACCCATACATGAATAGACAACAAATCATCCCAAACTGAGGAGATGGACTTGGAGAGCAAGATTTATGATTTTTTCCCCTTTTCCTCTTTTTGTGAGTGTGTATGTGTATGCTTCTGTGTGAGATTTTCTCTGTACAGCTTTGCTTCCACCATTTGTCCTACGGTTCTATCCGTCCGTTTTTTTTTTCTTCATAATTATTGTTTATTTTAATAACTTTATTTTACTTTATCATACTTTATTTTATTTTACTTTATCTTCTTTCTTTCTTTTTGTCCTTCCTTCCCTCCTTCCTCCCTCGCTCCCACTCTAGTTTCTTTCTTTCTACTTCTACTAATTCTTTCTTTCTACTTTTTCTCCCTTTTATTCTGAGCCGTGTGGATGAAAGGCTCTTGGTGCTGCTCCCAGGAGTCAATGCTGTGCCTCTGAGGTGGGAGAGCCAAGTTCAGGACACTGGTCCACAAGAGACCTCCCAGCTCCACATAATATCAAATGGCGAAAATCTCCCAGAGATCTCCATCTCAACACCAGCACCCAGCTTCACTCAACAACCAGCAAGCTACAGTGCTGGACACCCTATGCCAAACAACTAGCAAGACAGGAACACAACCCCACCCATTAGCAGAGAGGCTGCCTAAAATCATAATAAGTCCACAGACACCCCAAAACCCCCCACCAGACGTGGACCTGCCCACCAGAAAGACAAGATCCAGCCTCATCCACCAGAACACAGGCACTAGTCCCCTCCACAAGGAAGCCTACACAACCCACTGAAACAACCTTAGCCACTGGGGACAGACACCAAAAACAACGGGAACTACGAACCTGCAGCCTGCAAAAAGGAGACCCCAAACACAGTAAGATAAGCAAAATGAGAAGACAGAAAAACACACAGCAGGTGAAGAAGCAAGATAAAAACCCACCAGACCTAACAAATGAAGAGGAAATAGGCAGTCTACCTGAAAAAGAATTCAGAATAATGATAGTAAAGATGATCCAAAATCTTGGAAATAGAATAGACAAAATGCAAAAAACATTTAACAAGGACCTAGAAGAATTAAAGATGAATCAAGCAACGATGAGCAACACAAAAAATGAAATTAAAAATACTCTAGATGGGATCAATACCAGAATAACTGAGAATAAGTGACCTGGAAGATAAAAGAGTGGAAATAACTGCTGCAGAGCAGAATAAAGAAAAAAGAATGAAAAGAACTGAGGACAGTCTCAGAGACCTCTGGGACAACATTAAATGCACCAACATTTGAATTATAGGGGTCCCAGAAGAAGAAGAGAAAAAGAAAGGGACTGAGAAAATATTTGAAGAGATTATAGATGAAAACTTCCCTAATATGGGAAAGGAAATAGTTAATCAAGTCCAGGAGGCACAGAGAGTCCCATACAGAATAAATCCAAGGAGAAATATGCCAAGACACATATTAATCAAACTGTCAAAAATTAAACACAAAGAAATCATATTAAAAGCAGCAAGGGAAAAACAACAAATAACACACAAGGGAATCCCTATAAGGTTAACAGCTGATCTTTCAGCAGAAACCCTGCAAGCCAGAAGGGAGAGGCAGGACATATTCAAAGTGATGAAGGAGGAAAACCTGCAACCGAGATAAACAAGATTGATAAACCATTAGCCAGACTCATCAGGAAAAAAAGGGAGATGACTCAAATCAATAGAATTAGAAATGAAAGAGAAGTAACAACTGTCACTGCAGACATACAAAAGATCATGAGAGATTACTACAAGCAACTCTATGCCAATAAAATGGACAAACTGGAAGAAATGGACAAATTCTTAGAAATGAACAACCTGCCAAGATGAATCAGGAAGAAATAGAAAATATGAACAGACCAATCACAAGCACTGAAATTGAAACTGTGATAAAAAATCTTCCAACAAACAAAAGCCCAGGACCAGATGGCTTCACAGGCAAATTCTATCAAACTTTTAGAGAAGAGCTAACACCTATCATTCTCAAACTCTTCCAAAATATAGCAGAGGGAGGAACACTCCCAAACTCATTCTACGAGGCCACCATCACCTTGATACCAAAGCCAGACAAGGATGTCACAAAGAAAGAAAACTACAAGCCAATATCACTGATGAACATAGATACAAATATCCTCAACAAAATACTAGCAAACAGAGTCCAACAGCACATTAAAAGGATCATACACCATGATCAAGTGTGGTTTATTCCAGGAATGCAAGGATTCTTCAGTATATGCAAATCAATCCATGTGATACACCATATTAACAAACTGAAGGAGAAAAACCATATGATCATCTCAATACATGCAGAGAAAGCTTTCGACAAAATTCAACACCCATTTATGATAAAAACCCTGCAGAAAGTAGGCAAAGAGGGAACTTTCCTCAACATACTAAAGGCCATATATGACAAACCCACAGCCAACATTGTCCTCAATGGTGAAAAACTGAAACCATTTCCACTAAGATCAGGAATAAGACAAGATTGCCCACTCTCACCACTCTTATTCTACATAATTTTGGAAGTTTTAGCCACAGCAATCAGAGAAGAAAAGGAAATAAAAGGAATCCAAATTGGAAAAGAAGAAGTAAAGATGTCACTATTTGCAGATGACATGATACTATACATAGAGAATCCTAAAGATGCTAAAGAAAACTACTAGAGCTAATCAATGAATTTGGTAAAGTAGCAGGATACAAAATTAATGCACAGAAATCTCTGGCATTCCTATACAATAATGATGAAAATTCTGAAAGTGAAATTTAGAAAACACTCCCATTTACCACTGCAACAAAAAGAATAAAATATCTAGGAATAAACCTACCTAAGGAGACAAAAGACCTGTATGCAGAAAATTATAAGACACTGATGAAAGAAATTAAAGATGATACAAATAGATGGAGAGATATACCATGTTCTTGGATTGGAAGAATCAACACTGTGAAAATGACTCTACTACCCAAAGCAATCTACAGATTCAATGCAATCCCTATCAAACTACCACTGGCATTTTTCACATAACTAGAACAAAAAATTTCACAATTTGTATAGAAACACAAAAGACCCCGAATAGCCAAAGCAATCTTGAGAACGAAAAACGGAGCTGGAGGCATCAGGCTCCCTGACTTCAGACTATACTACAAAGCTACAGTAATGAAGACAGTATGGTACTGGCACAGAAACAGGAAGACAGATCAATGGAACAGGATAGAAAGCCCAGAGATAAACCCACACACATATGGTCAACTTATCTTTGATAAAGGAGGCAGGAATGTACAGTGGAGAAAGGACAGCCTCTTCAATAAGTGGTGCTGGGAAAACTAAACAGGTACATTTAAAAGTATGAGATTAGATCACTCCCTAACACCATACACAAAAATAAGCTCAAAATGGATTAAAGACCTAAATGTAAGGACAGACACTATCAAACTCTTAGAGGAAAACATAGGCAGAACACTCTATGACATAAATCACAGCAAGATCCCTTTTGACCCACCTCCTAGAGAAATGGAAATAAAAACAAAAATAAACAAATGGGACAATGAAACTTCAAAGCTTTTGCACAGCAAAGGAAACCATAAAGAAGACCAAAAGACAACCCTCAGAATGGGAGAAAATATTTGCAAATGAAGCAACTGACAAAGGATTAATCTCCAAAATTTATAAGCAGCTCATGCAGCTCAATAACAAAAAAACAAACAACCCAATACAAAAATGGGCAGATGACCTAAATAGACATTTCTCCACAGAAGATATACAGACTGCCAACAAACACATGAAAGAATGCTCAACATCATTAATCATTAGAGAAATGCAAATCAAAACTACAATGAGATATCATCTCACACCAGTCAGAATGGCCATCATCAAGAAATCTAGAAACAATAAATGCTGGAGAGGGTGTGGAGAAAAGGGAACACTCTTGCACTGCTGGTGGGAATGTGAATTGGTACAGCCACTATGGAGAACAGTATGGAGGTTCCTTAAAAAACTACAAATAGAACTACCATATGACCCAGCAATCCCACTACTAGGCATGTACCCTGAGAAAACCATAATTCAAAAAGAGACATGTACCAAAATGTTCATTGCAGCCCTATTTACAATAGCCCGGAGATGGAAACAACCTAAGTGTCCATCATCGGATGAATGGATAAAGAAGATGTGGCACATATATACAATGGAATATTATTCAGCCATAAAAAGAAACGAAATTGAGCTATTTGTAATGAGGTGGATAGACCCAGAGTCTGTCATACAGAGTGAAGTAAGTCAGAAAGAGAAAGACAAATACCGTATGCTAACACATATATATGGAATTTAAGAAAAAAAAATGTCATGAAGAACCTAGGGGTAAAACAGGAATAAAGACACAGACCTACTTGAGAATGGACTTGAGGATATGGGGAGGGGGAATGGTAAGCTGTGACAAAGCGAGAGAGAGGCATGGACATATATACACTACCAAACATAAGGTAGATAGCTAGTGGGAATTAGCCGCATAGCACAGGGAGATCAGCTCGGTACTTTGTGACCGCCTGGAGGGGTGGGATAGGGAGGGTGGGAGGGAGGGAGATGCAAGAGGGAAGGGATATGGGAACAGCTGTATATGTATAACTGATTCACTTTGTTATAAAGCAGAAACTAATTTTTTTAAAAATGCTGCTAAATTTGGGGGTAACTTGTAACTGCTATAGATAGCTAATATATGTAGGTCTCATTAAGTTTGGTAAAACAGGGTTTTTGGTAAAAAAAAAATTAGAAAATGATTGCTGATTGCTGAAGTAAGTTCTTTGTACTCCTTGTACTGCTCACACTGCCTCTCCAATATTTATTTTAAAATTCATTCATATCTTGTGAGACTTTACATATCTCAGTTAATCCTAATAAAAACTTTGAGATTGGTTTTATAATAATATACAAAAGTATATTTTTGTAATTACTAATAATTTTTAAACCAAATAAAAGATATGATTCTGATATTATAAAGCTCTGCCTCTAAAGAACACTCCAATCTGCCTGCTTGTCTCCATCTCCACCATGACTACCCTAATCTTTGCTGCCGTTATCTCTGGCCTGGACAACCTCAGTGGCCTAACTGTTTCCTTGCTTCCTTGGGGTTTTCTTGCCCCATCTGTTTTCCATGTAGCAGGAAGAATGACCTTTTTAAAATGTAAATCAAACCATGGTACTCTCTTATGTAAAAGCCCTCCACAACTTTGTGTGACTCCTCTTGCTGGTTACACTTAATACATCTAAGGCAGAGTGAATGGTACTAATCATATGGTCACTTAGTTGGTGGCAACACATTGCAACTACAATATCATCTTCATGTTTTTCACTTCCCCAAGCTGGTCTTTTTCTACCCCATGAACCCACGAATCATCCTCAATCTGGTCTCAGCACCTTTGCAATTTACAAGCCAAGGAAGAATATGATCTCAAGGGAATAAAAGACAACCTCATAGGTTAAAAAAGTTATGGAATAGTCGAAGAGTACAAGCACTAAGAAAGATGGGACACTGAAGATTTTAGAATATAGGCAAGAATATAATTAAAGCTTATTGAACAACTTTAATAAAACATCCACACTATATCTGTAAACAATCTAAACAAATCTTGAGTTTACTTACACCCCTAATTTCTCTAGCCAGATTACATTAACCACAGATATCTAGGCAAATTCATCTCTCTGGCCTGCCTTTACTCTCTGTCACACAATGTCTCAAATTCTCTCTCCTACTGAATTGGTACTGACTTCAGAGAGTTGTATATTAAAAGGGACAACACTCCCACCGCACCAAGCTCAATGCTCAAAACACTGCAGTTATATTAATGGTGATTCTGCCTCTGCTGGTAACTACCTCTTATTGTGCTTGCTAAGACTTCATGCTCTCCTTTGTTCGCCTCTTCCTTTTTCTGCTTCTCTTTCTTTCTTTCTTTCTTTATTCTTGAAGTTACTTTTTCAATCCTATAAATTATGTACTCCTAATACCTCATTTGACCCTGATGCTTTCAATTCTCTGTACAACTTCTCCTTCCCTACTTTTGCTCAACATGGAAAGACTAGTTCTCTCAGAAATCCTATGTTTTCATAATAGTAGCACCAAAGCCACAATTACCCCCAAGAAATCCTATGAATATAGGATTCTTGATACTGGTGATTATGAATTGTCTTCATTGTTAAATGTCCTTAGCTATCGCTATGTGGTAAAAGGGAAAATAAATAGTAGACTTGCCTCCTCCTAGGTAGATTTTAGATTTTTATACCTCATAAGACAAAAAGTCAAAATTATGCTTGAAAGTCTCTTAGGAGCCCCACATTGGAGACTAATACACAGTCTCGTAATAAATCAATCACAGTTTTCCTTCCAGGGGTGGACTCTATTACTCTTTTTGGTTTAACACCAAATGAAAGACTTAGCTTGTGTTTGGAGTCTAAATTGTATTAATAAATAATTATCCTTAAACATTAGAATCACAGTCTCTCTGTAAGATCTCATGCAAATGAGAGGCATGAAAGAACTGAGAACACCTGAGGAAGAACAGCAGCTTAACACATCCCCTCACACTTTGGGTTATAGACACCCTGATTAGAAGGGTGGATTGCCCCTATTATTTAAATTTCTCTCTCCCTTCCCTCTCTCTCTCTGCTTCCTGTTGCTAAGTTGCCTTAAATCCATAGGCGATATGATCACAGAACATACATGTAAGGCCATATCTGTCCCAACCAAATGACAGCTGCCCTGAAGCGGGAGGAAACACCCCTCCTTGCTTTTAGCCATAATGAGCATCTATGTGTAACTTACTCCAGGTTATAAGGAGTAAGGAACACAAATACAGAATCAATAGCTTAATGATACCATACTACAATGCACGTTAAAATAATATTAGCTGTATTTCCAAGTGCTATGGTCATCCTATACACAAAAGAGCTTGAACAATTAGTCTCTACTCTTTGAGAGTCCATGAACTAAAATAAATTAATAACTACTGCAGACAAAAGCATTAAAGTGGTAAGACGGTGTAACCAAAATAACTGCTATATCAAACACATAACTAAAATTTTAAAGGTAAAATGTATGTATCAAGTTTTCCTTTGGGTAGCAAGAAAGGAGATATTCACGTGGTATAGAATTTTGGCTTAGTTTCTATCCGTAAAAATTGCTTAGTTAGGGCTTCCCTGTTGGCGCAGTGGTTGAGAGTCCGCCTGCCGATGCAGGGGGCATGGGTTCATGCCCCGGTCTGGGAAGATCCCACATGCCATGAAGCGGCTACGCCCGTGAGCCATGGCCGCTGAGCCTGCACGTCCGGAGCCTGTGCTCCGCAACGGGAGAGGCCACAACAGTGAGAGGCCCACGTACTGCAAAAAAAAAAAAAAAAAAAAAAAAAATTGCTTAATTACTCTTGCCCAGCCACTCAAGAAATGAGAAATATATATTTATACCTTTGTCCATTACTTAGTAAATTTTCAGGTACAAACTATTTTTTACAACTTTAAACCTATGTATTAAAAAATAAAAGTTATATAAGCTTCTTACCTGGTAGTTTTAGCAAACTTCACCTTCTCCTTGGAAGGAAAGTGACTAGGGGTTAATTGGATGGTTAGAAGGAAAACCTGCTGATTTCCAGGCAAACTGGGTATGTAGGGTTAGGAAGAGAATGATTGTTCTCATCAATTTAGCTTGGACACCTGGTAAGTCCTTTAGATGACCCTGTACCAGTCTCAGAAAAGTGCAATATGGACTCACAATGACCAACCAGATATACAGAATCATGATCATTTTATTTTCTGCCAATAGTTTTGTAAAAACTATAGGCATAGAAAATTAAACGTTTTATTGCTGACAGATGTGCGTGCATACTGGGAAGCCATATAGCTGGCCAACTCAAAATGGATGAACAATCCCTGATTTTTATAACACTGCACTTGAAGACACAACATATTTCCTGCCTGAGCAGTAACGAAAGGAAATAGAAAAGACTCCTTTCTAATATTCTTCCAGATAGTTAAATGTAAGTGTCTAGAGAATTTCTACTTACAGTTAGCTTGACTCTGCTTGGCCTGCCTCCTACCAAGATTCATTATCCCACTTAGTTTCAGGTGTCTCAGGGAGGTGGGGAGAAAGGCTCTGTCTATGTGTTCTTGATCAGTGCTATCTGTTAATCCTAACTATGGCAGCAGCTGTGTTACATTCTTGCTCTTCTGGGGCTATTTATATTTAACACAAGACTCAAGCAAAGGTTCCCAAATCCTGGTCTAGGAAACATTAAAAGTACAGTTTCTTTGGACCACATTACAGTTATGATTTAGTGGGTTGGGTGGATTGGGTGTCAGACATGCCATGAAGCTATATTTTAACTGGTATTCCCAGTAAAAATACTACCATTTATGAATCAGTACTTAGAAGATCAAAAAGCAATAGAACCCAAAGTAATAAATCTCTAATAGTACAATTTAATATGTGGACAATGGAAATAAATATTTTGGAAGAGCAATCACACATTAGCAGCTACCTGTCTACCTTTACATGAAACCTAACCAGGCTGACCTGTTTTAAATTTCCATCTAGCCAATATCTGAGTGTAGAAAGTTTGGACTAAATGACCTTCTCATCCCTGCTTCAAGGATTATATGCAGTGATGAGCTGGTGAGTGTTTAATAACCAGATCTCTGGGAGAACTTGTGTGTGTGTGTGTGTGTGTGTGTGTATCTTTACATGTTTATTATAAATTTGTTAGTATAAGAGATATGTAACATACAATTTACAAATAATGAAATATACAATATTCTTTATTGTAAATTCCACATACCTAAAACTTGTGTGATGTCATTTTTTGAAAATCCACTACCAGTTTTTATAATTCTATTGCCAAAGTGTCACTAATGAGGCTATTAATATACGCTTGATTATTATCCAATTCAGCCAAGAAGTTCCTCACATCATTAATAAATGAGTGTTGTTGTGGCACAAAAGTTGATTTATAATTTTCTTTACGTGAAGGAATAAGACTAAAGTGAAATAGGGAAGTTCAATGAAGGAACTTCACTCACTCAGCAAGGATGAGAGTAACTTCCTGGCTGAACTGGAAATAGTTTGTGAATACTGGAAGAAAATTTCCTCATTTTTTAATTCTATTCAGAATTTAATAACTACAAGCATGACTCACTTTGTTTAATCAGCATTAACATTTTCTCTAATTAATCTTGATTAAACAATCAACAAGACACTAAATCAAGTCCTAATTTGCACCATTTGCAGATTTTTGTAGTGTAAAGACTCCCACCAAAACCAATTTCAAGCTACCAACATGACATCACTGAGGGCCAAGTTTTGAAGAGGTGTACAGTAGTCTCTTCCACCAGACAATTGATGTATATAACCTCAAAAACAGAGATAATGATTAAAGGTAATAAAAGAATTAGAAAGTAATGAGTTTTGAGTATTGAGTACTTCTGTTTTAATATGAATTAAGTACATTTATAATTTATGTGACTATAAATAAGTTTGTATAATTTAATTTTTGATAATGATTGTGTGTAACAACTGGTTCACAAAATTCCTGAAAACTTAACAATTGACTATCACGAACCAGTTAGAATCACTGTTATATGTGTGATTACAATGTACAGGTGAGAAGAGGCAAAGCAAAATAGGTTAGACAACACACGCTAATGGATGAGGGGAAGATAGAGAGAGGTGATGTGGAAGAAAAAACGCAGAAAATCTTCCTTATCTATCTGCAAACTACACTCTCAGATATACCCATTTCTTAATTATATTGGCAGCAATTCACCAGTAGAACAGGAAGAAATCAACCAACTGATGGTGGGCCATGATCACTGGCCATGGCACCTTCTCTAAAAGCAATGGGCCAGTGATTTTCAACCCTGTTGCCTATTAGAATCAGTCGTGATTTTATGTGTGTGTGTGTGTGTGTGTGTGTGTGTGTGTGTGTGTGTATCATGGCCACCCAAACCAGAATTTCCTAAGGTGATTCTACATTCCAAATTACTCTGAAATTTTAACCTGGAAGATTCAACATTTAATTGTGTCTGTTGGTTCACACTGGAGAATCCCTTTCTGAAATCTCATCTTGAAATCAGGTAACTACCATATCGATTTCAATAAATATATGAAATAATCAATTTCTGTGTTTAAATAGGAAATTGTATGCAGCAAATTCTTTTTAGAATCAACTTTAATCAGAAGAAGCATCTTGGGCTTCCCTGGTGGCGCAGCGGTTGAGAGTCCACCAGCCGATGCTGGAGACACGGGTTCGTGCCCCGGTCCAGGAAGATCCCACACGCCGCGGAGCAGCTGGGCCCGTGAACCATGGCTGCTGAGCCTGCGCGTCTGGAGCCTGTGCTCCTCAACGGGAGAGGCCACAACAGTGAGAGGCCCACATACCACAAAAAAAAAAAAAAAGAAGCATCTCATTTACAAAATTCCTTGCAATTTTTTTCTGCTATTTATCATAAACTCCTCATGAGTGAAAAGTTTATATTCACAATATTCTGTTGCTTTTCTATACTTTCAAAATTGAAATATGAAGTAGAAGCAAACTTTAATCTGACTGACAATATAATGACAGGGACAGAAAGAGTATTTTTTAAAACATATTTTCAAAATTATGCACATGGAAAGGTATTTCCAGTTTGGAAAATCTCATTATTTTAAATGTCATTTACATGGTTATATTCCAAACTCCTTTGAAATTTTAACCTAGAACATTCAACTTTGATGGTGTCTATTTGACTTAAGCTCACATTCGATAACTTCTTTTTTACAAATCACTATTTCAATACTCAAGTACTTTGAAGTTAAGAAATAACCATCTAACATTTTTAAGCTTTTAATCAACTTTAACATAATTATCAAGTTAAGTAAAAATTATTTTATACTAAAAACCAAAACTATTTCTGAATAATATTTATGTAATCAAAACAGTGTAAAAAAGAGATTTAAAAGGATTACAGTCTGAACTTGGAGACATTAGTAATCATATGTTTTCATGCTTAGCATTATAATAAAAGCATCACATCAGAACATTTATATTCATAACTTAAGTTGCTAACCTTGAATGTTTTTACATTTTAAACATTTTTCAGGTTGGTAGTCTCTCATTAGGAGGTCAGTATTCTCCTGATAATTTATTAGCATTTTTGCTGGAGCTCCTCCCAGGGCCTCCATTTTCTCCATTTACATATGGCTTTTCCTCCCACTCCCACATCTAACAGTGATGGTGTCAGTATTGGTGACACTGTCTCCAAGAATGTGAATAATTTGGGATGATAATCACTTAAAGTTAGTAGCACAACTACAAGGCAATCTGTTGGCCAGTTTGGGTTCAATTATCCATTTGCCCCTGAATTAACACCCAACTTTACAGACACAATGATTAATTCCAGCACCAGTGCACATGCAGAAAACTGTGGGCACACACTAGAAAATGTCTATCCACAGTACTAACCTTCCAATTATCATTTCATTTTTGTTCATTTATTTCCATCTGCTTATTGCTTACAAACCCTTCTAGTCAATACATTAGTCTGATACCACCTAATTTTCTTTGGCACTTATTACAGTTGCCATTAAACTAAAATTCTAAAATAGCTTTTCAAATGCTGAATTTTTATCTTTGCCAGTGTAAAATTGTAAAACCTTCCTTATCCATTCATTGCAACAAAAATCTCGATTTCTCTAGATGCTAAATCATTAATCTTGTTTGGATGTATTTCAAGATCAAAGCTTCCATTTTAATATATTTACGTGACAATCAACAGTAAATCCTAAGATGCCCACCTTTTTTGGATCATGACCTGACTAAATCTTTCATCTGAAGCTGATCTATAGTACTTCTGGATTTGGAAACAAAGAACATATTTGGGGGATTATATTGAGACAGAGACAGCAAAACGTCTTCCTTTTACATATTTTTCCTTTTTCTGAGCACATACAATATATTTATAGCTCCGCAGATTAACAGAAAACATGGATGTTATTATACATGCTGCTCTGTTCCCTCAGGCTTTCTTCAACATAACTAAGACAATAGCCTCAGAATTTTCTGTAACAGAACTTTGCTGCCACCAACTGAACACATTCACCCAATGCAAGGGGACATTTTTTACAAAGTAGTGCTGGAAGGGAAGATGAAGGGAAGATCACATATTTCCTTGGCCCAGATCCCAAGCCCTAACCAGAACTCCATTTCTAATCCATTTCTAATCAGGAATACCACCAGAGCAATGGCAGCGCTCCCTTCACAACCCTAAACAAATTTATATTAATATAAAACTCCTTAATTTGTAAACAAAGGGCACTTGTTTTATTCATACAAATGAGCATAAATCAAAGACTTGTGTCAGGAGTGTCATGTCATGAAACAGTGATGTTGAACTGATCAGTGAACTGGACTAAGGGGGTTACCAGGTCAGAAAGGCAAACTCATCACATTCTCACTAGCAAATTCTTACAAAAAAGGCACCAAAGTCTCCACAGGTGACTAATTTCTTCTCTCTGGGCCAAATCCACAGCTATGTCTTAGGGATAAGATATCAGTTGAGCAGCCCCAGATCTCCTAGCAACACATCAGGATCACCTGGTAAAATACAAACTGAAAGACCCCAGAATTACCAATCAGAACCTGCCAGAAAAGGCTTTGGGCAACAGAAGACCCCAATTCACAGCCAGAGTTGAGGATCACCAGCTGAGTAAATCCTATTCCTTCACTTTTTTTGAAAGAGGGAGCAGGCTCAGAAAAGTAAAATCAATCCACCAAACTGTGAGCACAGGCCCTCAAGGAAAACCCTGAGAAGGTCTGGAGCGATGGGAGTGTGGTACCCAGATCAGTGGAGAGGCTAATCTGTGTGGAAACACCTCCAGCATGTTGATGACCTTTGCCATACTGCTTTGTCCTCTTGAGCAATTCAGCATAAGCAAAATGAAAATGCTGTTTGGGTCAAGAAAACAGTCCTTTGAAGATTGAGAATAAGGAAAGTAACTCCAGTTTATTTTTATTTCATACCTGCCCCATTTAGCCTGAAATTTTTGCCTTGAACCTTATGAGACCTGAAAATATATTATCTTTACTGTGTGTCAAATACGACCTACTTTGCTAATTCCTGTGACACTAATATTTTTCCCTGAATAGACAGCCATGTCTGTGTTTTAAATAAATGTTTTGCATGAAACGTTTTAAGTAAAAGTAATATATATTTGAAGCTTTTCACATATTTGGCTTAGTATTTATAGTATATAAAAGGAAACAATTTAAAACACAGTATGATGATATTTGTTCTTACAATTTTGTAATTTTTTTTAACCTCCCTCCTGGGAAGTTTTATTTTAGGCTTCTTTTAGTGTCTTATGAAAAAGATTCATTCACCTGTCACCACTAATGAAAGAGAGTTAATGTTTTATTTCTCCTACTTCTTAGACACCCCCAACTCTACCAGACCTGTCCCCATCCAACCCTAGCCCTACCTCAAGTAACCTTGCTCCAAGTCTAACCCTGGTTCATCCACCCTCCTGCCTAGAGGTGGCCTTAACCTGCTCTCCTAGCAAGCACCCAAGAATCCTTGAAATTAAATGGGGCACTACTGCCCCCACCTGATTAGATGGATCTATTTCTTGAAAATAAGAAGTTGATTTCACACAACAGGGCTTCCTATTTTTCAAATACAATTTGTACTAATTTATGGAGGTGGGGAGAGAGGGAGGGAGAAGAAAACAAGAAGGAGGCTGGTGGTAGGAGTGGCTTGACTCCACTATGAGTGAGAGCTATAAATCTATAGAAGGCAAGACTCCTCATCAAAAATCTGATAGGAGGAAGGAATGGGGTACCTCCTGGGGAAAACTAACCCAAAGGGATGAAGTGGCCAGGCAGACAAACTGCTTTCGGTTAACAAAACCTCAGCTGTTGAAGGGGAATAGGGATACAAGCAACCCTGCTTTGGTACCCACATGGAAAATTGTAAAGCTAAAAGTGAAAGCATATTTTCTTTCTGCATCTTAAGAGAATACAGAATTGATTCTGGAATTCTGAGGACACCTGAGAATACTAATATGATTTTGGCTCCTGAAGGACTTCAGAATATCGGTGGAAGACAGAGAAACCCAAAAGATGTGGTTTACCCAAGTGCCATAGGACAGATCAAAAGAAAGGCCAAACCAGAAAAAGGAAGAGAAAAACAGGGGCATGCAGTCATTAGAAGGACTAGCTCAGAAGTACACACAAAGTATTTCTAGAAGATTCCCATTAGTAACTTAGAAGCCATTTTACAGGGGGATGAAGGTGCTGAAAAAGAAGATGGAACGGCATTGGGGCATCAACTGGGTTTCAGGCACTAGTGATAGAAATGAGTGGGTTCCACCCACAAAACGTTTCACTTCCACCTCCCACATGGGAACATACTATACCACTTGGAAATAGAACAATATGCCTTCTCCTTGATCCTGATATGCTCTTATTATCACAAAATACAAGTTCCCGTAAGAAGTGGCTAATTGTGAGGCGGGAAGGAGACACAATATCTTGGCTAATTATTGTCATAAAGAATACATAACACTGAACCTAAATCTATTATATATTTCAGATATTGTCCTCTAATTAAACACCACCAAAATAACCCCTCCAATAAGCCCACTCTTACAAGAGTATATTTTTCAGCTAACTCATTCTAGTAGAGCTAATAATATAGATTTTTATAAAATTTCAGTCTTCTACAAAGATCATACTAAAGTTCTATTATAGCGAGGTAACACTTGGCCTTGAATATTTTCAGGCTGAAGTAATATCTTTGATGCTTTAAGGTATAAAAATTCAGAGTTCACAACCAAAAACTTGTCTAAGTTCTTAAAGTTGTAAAACTCCTCCTTTTTTTTATAGAAAACAAAAACAAAATGTGGTTCTTCCCACTAGGGCCTTTGAGCTGACACTGCAAGGGTTAGAATTACATTCTACCAAAAAACCAAAAGAAACTCTATTTTGAACATTCAGATAACTTGTACATAAGATATAATTTGTAGGAGAGGACCTTCAAGATGGCAGAGGAGTAAGACGTGGAGGTCACCTTCCTCCCCAAAAATACATCAGAAATACATTTATATGTGGAACAACTCCTACAGAACACCTACTGAACGCTCGAAGAAGACCTCACAGTTCCCAAAAGGGTCTTGAAGCTCCGGACGGGTGTCAAGACTGAGCCTCTGAGGTGGGAGAGCCAAGTTCAGGACACTGGACCACCAGATATCTCCCGGCCCACGTAATATCAATCGGCAAGAGCTCTCCCAGAGATCTCTGCCTCAGTGCTAAGACCCAGCTCCATGCAATGACCAACAAGCTCCAGTGCTGGACATCCCATGCCAAACAACTAGCAAGACAGGAACACAACACAACCGATTAGCAGAGAGGCTGCCTAAAATCATACTAAGTTCACAGACACCCCAAAACACACCAACAGACGTGGTCCTGCACACCAGAAAGACAAGATCCAGCTTCATCCACCAGAACAAGGAACCAGTCCCCTCCACCAGGAAGCCTACACAAGCCAATGAACCAACCTTACCCACTGGGGGCAGACACCAAAAACCACGAATTATGAACTATGAACCTGCAGCCTGCGAAAAGGAGACCACAAACACAGTAAGTTAGGCAAAATGTGAAGAAAGAGAAATATGCAGCACTTGAAGGAGCAAAGTAAAAACTCCCAGACCAAACGAATGAAGAGGAAATAGGCAGTCTACCTGAAAAATAATTCAGAGTAATGATGGTAAAGCTGATCCAAAATATTGGAAATAGAATGGAGAAAATATAAGAAACGTTTAACAAGGACCTAGAAGAATTAACAGCAAATTAACAATGATGAACAACACAATAAATGAAATTAAAAATTCTCTAGAAGGAATCAATAGCAGAATAACTGAGGCAGAAGAACTGATAAGTGACTGGGAACATAAGATAGTGGAAATAACTATCGCAGAGCACAATAAAGGGAAAAGAATGAAAAGAATTGAGGATAGTCTCAGAGACCTCTGAGACAACATTAAACACACCAACATTCAAATTATACGGATTCCAGAAGAAGGAGAGAAAAAGAAAAGGACTGAGAAAATATTTGAAGAGATTACAGTTGAAAACTTCCCTAATATGGGAAAGGAAATAACCAAGTCTAGAAAGCCCAGAGAGACCCATACAGGATTAATCCAAAGGGAAACATGCCAAGACACATATTAGTCAAACTATCAAAAATTCAATACAAAGAAAAAATATTAAAAGCAACAAGGGAAAGGCAACAAATAACATACAAGGTAATCCCCATAAGGTTAACAGCTTATCTTTCAGCAGAAGCTCTGCAAGCCAGAAGGGAGTGGCAGGACATATTTAAAGAGATGAAAGGGAAAAACCTACAACCAAGATTACTCTACCCAGCAAGGATCTCTTTCAGATTCGACAGAGAAATCAAAAGCTTTGCAGACAAGCAAAAGCTAAGAGAATTCAGCACCACCAAACCAGCTTTACAACAAATGCTAAATGAACATCTCTAGGCAAGACACAAGCGAAGGAAAAGACCTACAATAACAAACCCAAAACAATTAGGAAAATGGTAATAGGAAAATACATATCGATAATTACCTTAAATGTAAATTGATTAAATGTTCCAACCAAAAGACATAAACTGGCTGAATGGATACAAAACCAAGACCCATATATATGCTGTCTACAAGAGACCCACTTCAGACCTACGGACACATCAGACTGAAAGTGTGGGGACGGAAAAAGATATTCCATGCAAATGGAAATCAAAAGAAAGCTGGAGTACCAATTCTTATATCAGACAAAATAGACTTTAAATTAAAGACTAACAAGAGACAAAGAAGGACACTACATAATGAGCAAGGGATCAATCTAAGAAGATATAACAATTGTAAATATTCATGCACCCAACATAGGAGCACCTCAATACATAAGGCAAATGCTAGCAACCATAAAAGGGGAAATCAACAGTAACAAATTAATAGTAGGGGACTTTAACACCCCACTCTCACCAATGGACAGATCATCCAAAAGGAAACAAATAAGGAAACACAAGCTTTAAAGGATACATTAAACAAGATGGACTTAATTGATATTTATAGGACATTCCATCCAAAAACAACAGAATACACTTTCTGCTCAAGTGCTTATGGAAAATTCTCCAGGATAGATCATATCTTGGGTCACGAGGCTCGGTAAATTTAAGAAAATTGAAATCGTTTCAAGTATCTTTTCCGACCACAATGCTAAGAGACTGCATATAAATTACAGAAAAAAACTGTAAAAAATACAAACACATGGAGGTTAAACAATATACTACTAAATTATCAAGAGATTACTGAAGAAATCAAAGAGGAAATCAACAAGTACCTAGAAAAAAATGACAGTGAAAACACAATGGGCAAAAACTTACGGGATGCAGCAAAAGCAATTCTAAGAGGGAAGTTTCTAGCAATACAATCCTAACTCAAGAAACAAGAAACATCTTAAATAAACAACCTAACATTACACCAAAAGCAGTTAGAGAAAGAAGAACAAAAAAACCCCCAAAATTAGCAGGAACGAAATCATAAAGATCAGATCAGAAATAAATGAAAAAGAAATGAAGGAAATGATAGCAAAGATCAGTAAAACTAAAAGCTCGTTCTTTGAGAAGATAAACAAAACTGATAAACTGTTAGCCAGACTCATCAAGAAAAAAAGGGAGAAAACTCAAATCAACAGAATTAGAAATGAAAAAGGAGAAGCAACAACTGACACTGCAGAAATACAAAGGATCATGAGACATTACTACAAGCAAATCTATGCCAACAAAATGGGCAACCTAGAAGAAATGGACAAATTCTTAGAAAAGCATAACCCTCTGAGGCTGAACCAGGAAGAAATAGAAAATATAAACAGACCAATCACAAGCACAGAAATTGAAACTGTGATTAAAAACCTCCCAACAAACACAAGCCAAGGACCAGATGGCTTCAAAGGCGAATTCTATAAAACATTTAGAGAAGAGCTAACACCTTTCTTTCTCAAACTCTTCCAAAATACAGCAGAGGAAGGAACACTCCCAAACTCATTCTACAAGGCCACCATCACCCTGATATGAAAACCAGACAAAGATGTCACAAAAAAAGAAAACTACAGTCCAATATCACAGATGAACATAGATGCAAAAAATCTCAACAAAATAGTAGCAAACAGAATCCAATAGCACATTAAAAGGATCATACACCATATTCAAGTAGAGTTTATCCCAGGAATGCAAGGATTCTTCAACATATGCAAATTAATCAATGTGATACACTATATTAAAAAATTGAAGGTGAAAAACCATATGATCATCTCAATAGATGCAGAAAAAGCTTTTGAAAAAATTCAACACCCACTTATGATAAAAACCCTCCAGAAAGTAGGCATAGAGGGAACTTACCTCAACATAATAAAGGCCATATATGACAAATCCACAGCCAACATCATTCTCAGTGGTGAAAAACTGAAACCATTTCCTCTAAGGTCAGGTACAAGACAAGGTTGCCCACTCTCACCACTATTATTCAACATAGTTTTGGAAGTTTTAACCATGGCAATCAGAGAAGAAAAAGAAATAAAAGGAATCCAAATCAGAAAAGAAGAAGTAAAACTTCCCTGTTTGCAGATGACATGATACTATACATAGAGAATCCTAAAGACTCGACCAGAAAACTACTAAAGCTAATCACTGAATTTGGTAAAGTAGCAGGATACAAAATTAATGCACAGAACTCTCTCGCCTTCATATACACTAATGATGAAATACCTGAAAGAGAAATTAAGGAAACACTCCCATTTACCATTACAACAAAAAGAATAAAATACCTAGGAATAAACCTACCTAAGGAGACAAAAGACCTGTATACAGAAAACTATAAGACATTGATGAAAGAAATTAAAGATGATACAAACAGATGGAGAGATATACCATGTTCTTGGATTGGAAGAATCAACATTGTGAAAATGACTCTACTACCCAAAGCAATCTACAAATTCAATGCAATCCCTATCAAACTGCCAATGGCATTTTTCACAGAACTAGAACAAAAAATTTCACAATTTGTACGGAAACAAAAAAGATCCCAAATAGACAAAGTAATCTTGAGAAAGAAAAACAGAGCTGGAGGAATCAGGCTCCCTGACTTCAGACTACTTCATACTACAAAACTATAGTAATCAAAACAGTATGGTACTGGCACAAAAACAGAAATATAGATCAATGGAACAGGATAGAAAGCCCAGAGATAAACCCGTGCACAAATGGTCACCTTGTCTTTGATAATGGAGGCAAGAATATATAATGGAGAAAAGACAGCCTCTTCAATAAGTGTTGCAAAATGTAAAAGAATGAAATTAGAACACTCCCTAACACCATACACAAAAATAAACTACAAATGGATTAAAGACCTAAATATAAGGCCAGACACTATAAAACTCTTAGAGGAAAACATAGGCAGAACACTCTATGACGTAAATCACAGCAAGATCCTTTTTGATCCACCTCCTAGAGAAATGGAAATAAAAACAAAAATAAACAAATGGGACCTAATGAAACTTAAAAGCTTTTTCACAACACAGGAAACCATAAACAAGACAAAGAGACAACCTTCAGATTGGGAGAAAATATTTGCAAATGAAGCAACTGACAAAGGATTAATCTCCAAAATATACAAGCAGCTCATGCAGCTCAATATCAAAAAAACAAACAACCCAATCCAAAACTGGGCAGAAGACCTAAGTAGATATTTCTCCAAAGAAGATACACAGATTACCAACAAACACATTAAAGGGTGCTCAACATCATTAATCATTAGAGAAATGCAAATCAAAACTATAATGAGTTATTACCACACAGCAGTCAGAATGGCCATCATCAAAAAATCTACAAACAATAAATTCTGGAAAGGGTGTGGAGAAAACGGAACCCTCTTGCACTGTTAGTAGGAATGTAAATTGATACAGCCACTATGGAGAACAGTATGGAGGTTCCTTAAAAAACTAAAAATAGAACTACCATACGACCCAGCACTACCACTCCTGGGCATATACCCTGAGAAAACCATGATTCAAAAAGAGTCATGTACAACAATGTTCATTGCAGCACTATTTATAATAGCCAGGGCATGGAAGCGACCTAAGTATCTATCAATAGATGAATGGATAAAGAAGATGTGGCACATATATACAATGGAATATTACTCAGCCATGAAAAGAAACGAAACTGAGTTATTCGTAGTAAGGTGGATGGACATAGAGACTGTCATACAGAGTGAAGTAAGTCAGAAGGAGAAAAACAAATACCATATGCTAACACCTATATACACAATCTATTTTTTTTTTTTTTTTTTTTTTTGCGGTAGGCGGGCCTCTCACTGTTGTGGCCTCTCCCCTTGCGGAGCACAGGCTCCGGACGCACAGGCTCAGCGGCCATGGCTCACGGGCCTAGCCGCTCTGCGGCATGTGGGATCTTCCCAGACCGGGGCACGAACCCGTGTCCCCTGCATCGGCAGGCGGACTCTCAACCACTGCGCCACCAGGGAAGCCCCACAATCTATTTTTTAAAATGCTTCTGAAGAACCTAGGGGCAGGGCATGAATAAAGATGCAGACGTAAAGAATGGACCTGAGGACACAGGGATGGGGAAGGGTAAGCTGGGACGAAGTGAGAGAGTAGCATTGACATATATACACTACCAAACATAAAATAGATAGCTAGTGGGAAGCAGCCGCATAGCACAGGGAGATCAGCTCAGTGCTTTGTGACCACCTAGAGGGGTGGGGTAGGGAGGGTGGGAGGGAGATGCAAGAGGGAGGGAATATGGGGATATATGTATATGTATAGCTGAATCACTTTGTTACACAGCAGAAACTAACACAACATTGTCAAGCAATTATACTCCAATAAAGATTTTTTAAAAAAGATATAATTTGTAAAACCTTATATTATCTACACAATTGTCCCTTTTCAGCATCTAAACTCTAACTGATACATATAAAAAATGAAAATGGAAATCAGCCCAACTGTCTACCCTGCTTTGAGAACAAAAATGAAGTACTGATATAACATGGATGTCGAACATGGAGTGTATGATATAAGATCGATGAACCTCAAAAACATTGTTCTAAGGAAAGAAGCCAGACTCAAGAGATTATATTTTATATGGGTTAATTTATACATAATGTCCAGGAAAAGCAAATCTATAGTGACAGGAAGTAGATTCATGGTTGCCTTGGGCCGGGGGTGGAAATAGAGGGTCACTGAAAATGGACAGAAAGTTTCTTCTGGTGATGATGGAAATGTTCTAAAATTAGATTGTGATGGTGGTTTCACAGCTGTAAATTTACTAAATTTCATTGAACTGTACACTTAAAAGGAGGGAATTTTGTGGTAGGTAAATTATACCTCAATAAAGCTATTACCAAAATTGTTTTTAACTATTGTCCTACAAAATATCAATTCAAATTCTGAAAGAGTCCCTTTACCCTTTGCTGATGTAAAATAAAAATAGTTCTCCAACAAGAAGAATTCTCTCCTATCATTTCTCATGAGTATGGAGGGTCCAATAGAGCAGTATGTTTCTCATTTTCCTTGAAATTTTCCCTATTCAAATGAAGACAAAAATCTCAGCCGAAACCATGAGACTCTGAAACCATCAGCCCTTAGTCTCTTCTATATTACTCATAAAAGCTTACAAAAGGGTTACATTTAGGGATGTGTCAGATTCTGAACTATAGCTTAGTACTATACATGTCTGAGCACACCCATAATAAATTTATTTAAACATAACTTAATTGCTCTCTCTTAAAGTACATTATATTTTGGAATATAGATACTCTAGAAAATAAGCTTTTTGAGGCTATGACTCATAAACTTAACTTCCTTAGGTTTTCAAAATTAGTGCTAATGCTTTCTTGAACCTGAAAAGGGCTCTTTTTGTCTCACTTTTATATTATGGGCCACATCAGGTTGAGTTAGTCATGCTCATTAATGAGAGATCTCCTGATTTAATGGAGCAGTCACAAAACCAATCTGAGCAGAAATAAGTATGATAGTAAGAGAAATGACTTTTCTTACCTCTGTGATTTTAAAGGAGATGTAAAGACATGACTCCTAACAACCAAACTACTTAGGTTACATTTTACTTTTTACAACAAACAATCCCCAAAAGAAGTAAATATCTTCATGTCTTAGGGGAAGAATAAATTTCTTTGAATTAATACAATTGCTCTGTAACTATAAGCACACACTACTAAATAATAGATGTAACAGTGGTGGTTAAACTCACCATTTAGTTCACAGGCAGAAGAAAAGCAGGAAATGACACAAAAATAGGAATAAGCCAGAACTAGAGGTGAGGTAAACAACCACCAAGGGATAATGACCTCTGGGCCGGAGAAGAGGTTTTGAATATCACCAGGAACTTGCTTCAGGTGAAGCAGCCAAATACTACTCAGCTTTTACCATCATACTCTTTATTTTAACATATTTACCTCTTTTTAAAATACAAACAGCTTCCTAACCTCCAGCTCCAATTGTTGCAATTGCTTTCCAAGCCTACCAGACAACTGACTCCCTAAGATTTCTTTCCATTGACCTCCTGGAATAGGTACACTGTTTCTTAGACATCGTAATGTTCTCTTCCTTGTACTCTTGTTTTTCTTTAGATAAAACTCATTCTCACATAATCTTTTGAATAACAAGTACATAAAAGTTAAACTTTCTAAGCCCATCTATTCCTAGAAATATCTCTAGAATGCCTCATACTTGATAATTTGGCATTAAAGCTTCCAATCATTTCCTCTCAGAACCATATATGACTGCTTTGTTGTCATCCATTATCCAGAAGCTGGAGGAGCAGTCTGAAGCCATTCTGATTGCCATTCCTTTGTAAGTAACTTGCTCTCTCTTAGAGCCTTCTTATTTTCTTTGATGTCTTACAATTTTACCAAGATACAGCTCATCAGATCTCAGTAAACCCTACTTCTTCAATCTGAAAGTTTGTGTCATCTTTCAGAAGCCCCAAGACCTTTTATTTTCACTTAATTTCTCCTGTTCTCTTTCTCTGAAAATCCTATTAGATGGATACAATGGACCATTCATGTGATCCTCCATGTCTTGTAATTTTTTTGGTCTCCTCTTTTACTTCTTTTTGGCTTTTAGCTCATATTTTAGAATGTTCATTAGATTCTTTTCCTCCAGCTTTTCTGTTGAACAATTGTTTTTACTTCAACAATCATGTATTTAAATTTTTATTTCCTCTTTGTTTTCTAATTACTCCTTTTTCATAGCAATATCCTCAGTATTTAGAATATCATATCAATTCAGATCCCTCTAGTGAATTACAACTTTTTAAATTATCCTGTTTCCTGAATTATTATCCTGTTAGTTACATTTTTTGATCCCTCTTCATTGTGTCATTGGTGTGCTGAACATGTTGGAAAGATTCTTGATCACATATTAATATTTATGAATGATGACTAGATTAATTACTACCAGTTACTGAAAGGAAATTCCTCTGCCATTATATAGGTCAATTTCCTGCCACAAGTCTTTCCCTTCATGGAAGAGCTGACTGCAAGTTCTGTAATTGTAGTCAGGGTTATATCCACTGGTGAGCTCACTATAGAATGAATAAATGGGAATCCAGCACACTAACTGGACACACTCTATAAGGAGAACTCTATTCTGCAGCACAAATACTCAAACTAGGAAATGTAGGCCTCCCTGGACAGACAGTTTAATTGTTGTAGTAGAAAGCAGACTCATGCTATGGTTGTCAGTTTGGGTGGGGGCAGGGGGATTATATGCTCCAGCAGGAAGTATTCTGTGGGAGAAATAGGGAGCAGGGTGGTAAAAAAGGGATCTGGCCCACCTTTCCGCATACAGCCCTTTTAATTAACTGCCTTGCAAAGTGCCCCACAGCAGTCTTGCTCTTGTATTTACTGACTTGAAGCCCATCCAGGACTCCTGAGAAGAAAAATCTACCATCTCAGCTTTAGCTTTTTCATGGGCATAGAAAGGTAGTTCTGGACAGCTCCTTTCCCCTTTGTGTTTTATCCATCCCTTCTAGTTCCAATCCACCAGAAATTTAAGTCTATAGTCCACTGGTCCCAGCCCCACTCCATTCTCATACTACACCTCATTCTCTGCATTTATTTTTCAATTTATCCCTTTTCTTTCTTTGTTTTCCTTCCTTCCTTCCTTCCTTCCTTCTTTCTTCCTTTCTTTTTTTTTTGAGGAAGTAAATCATACCTCAGAAAAGATTTTCAAGAGGGAATAAATTTAAGAAGTTCTTACATCAGGAACTTAACCATTTATACTTTTGTTATTTGCTATGTTCCAAAGATGTTTGTTATTTACTACAAGATAAATAAACTTTTAAAGAGAAGAAAGTAAGAAAATTCGTATAGGGTGGGGACCACTGATAAGCAGATAGAAGAAAAATAGAAAAGTCAAAATGAAGTCAGAAATCTATTTATAACACAAAATGCATTCCATAAGGTAGAAACTAAATTTAACAAAAAAAATTCTGGTAACAAATACAAAGAAAACAAAAACTGTTACATATATCACTATTTTCACAAGATAACAATAGATCAGCTAAGAAAAGAAATATATATAATAAATTTTTATTACAAGCAATATAGTGAATACCTTCAACAATAAATATAACAATTTTCATAGCTAAAAGACTCAGAGGGTTAGAATAACCATGAAAAGAAGCAGTTAACCATGTGCTTGGGAGAGTAATAAAGGTTGCCTTATTGGAAGTGAAATGGTAGTTCTAAAGAAACTCTAATACTGTCTTCTACTTATCACTGTCCTGTGTTTTCACTGTAAAGAATTATATAATATTGGAATCTGTGTATTTTAGAGGTCCTCTAATCCTATTCTCTATTTGTTGCATATTTGAACAAGTGATTAATGAGCTTTTAATCAACCCTTCTAGTATTGAGAAATGTATTATTTTCCAAGGCAATTTGTTCTACTTTTTAACAATTCTATTTATTAAACACTTATCCCTAATATTGAATCAATATATGCTCCTACCCACTGGTCCTGTACCTGGTTTCTGGAGTTGCATAGGTAAGCCTCAGTGCTTGCCATGTGATAGATAGCGTGCTGAATGTTTGTAGACAGCTAGCATGGTACCCTGCCTCTCTGAGCTATATAGTCTCAGATCTCCTGTTTATAAAGAAACTAAGAAAATTTATTATGTGCGGATGCTCATCTTGTCTAAGTTGGCTAATACAATGAAAGAAAATTGTTTTCGAAAGAAGAAAAGATGATATTGGCAAATAAGAGAGAGAGCCAATGCACATTTTATAAAATAGCTTTTAAATATCAGATCCCTGAAAAATTAAATTCTTGGGTCTTCATTTATAAGAGGATATTTTTAGTAAATAAAACATAAAATGCCCAAATATCCTTATTTATATAAGCAAGAGTCAATTTGAATTATTTTTAAAGTGAATTATTAAAAGATCTATTTTTTTCTATATTTTCTGAAAAGGTTAGTAGGAGTAATTTAGTACGAAATGTTTTTAAAAGAAAAGAGCAGGGCTTCCCTGGTGGTGCAGAGTCAGCCTGCAGATGCAGGGGACACAGGTTCGTGCCCCGGTCCAGGAGGATCCCACATGCCGCGGAGTGGCTGGGCCCGTGAGCCATGGCCGCTGGGCCTGTGCGTCCGGAGCCTTCGCATCTGGAGCCTGTGCTCCGCAATGGGAGAGGCCACAACAGTGAGAGGCCCGCGTATGGCAAAAAAAATAAAATAAAATAAAAAGAGCAAAGCATTTATTTAAAGGCTTTTCTAAATTAGGATCAACTTTTGATTGGATGAGGAATAACTAAACTAGTGTTGAACTCTATTTTTTAAGATGTATCTGTTCCTATATAGGAAGAGTATTCTTTGAATCCAAAATGAGTTTTTCTCATTTGAAGAGGAAAAACATTAATTCAACCACTCTTACATTTTACTTACCAAAAAAACATGATTTTTAGCTATATATACCACCACCACAACAAATCCAAGCAATTAAATTTACTTCTATTTTTTCAATCATATTTCCTAATAACATACTGTGTACAAGAAAAAATAAAGAGAATGGACCATCAAAATATTTCAAAATGTACATGGGGAGCTTCATTCACCCTACAGTCTCTGGCTTTTGTGCTGCGCAAAGCAGGACAGTGGGACTCTCAAATAGCTCTGGGTATCCACCCTTAAGGCTTTGAGCACATAACCTAGGGATCACAGGGTAAAAGGGCATCCTTTGGTGCTCACACTCTCCATCCCTTTACCTTGTCTCTTGGTGAGTCAGTGAGGTGTATATCCTTATTTAGTTCACTCTGGAATATGAAATAAGAGTATTATAAGGGAATCCAAAAGAGAAATTAATTTGAATGCTACCATGGAGAAAATTGGAAACTATTTAAAGTGTCAAGGTGCAGAGCCAAATCTAAGTGTCTATGATCCTTGACATTCAGAAAAGCAATCAGAGATCCATGTCTCTCTTTTCAAACATAAAACTCTTTTCCTTAAAAGTAATACTCAACTAGACACTGATAAACAGAAGCACTTAGGGAAAATAAATTAAATTATCCCTTTCTATAATAGTGAATAGATAATAGCGTCTGTCCAATTTGGAGTCACCCAGTTTCACAATTCCTTAAGACTAAAGGTACTTTATTCTTGTACTTTCCACATAAAGCATGTCTTGTTATTTCTAATGAAGAGATGTGAAGAGACTAAACCAGCTAAGAGTATTTATTCTAAAATGAAACTTGGTGTGTCACTAACACATTTTGAAAAAAAAGAAAAATAGAGTGAGTTTTGCTTCTTACCCATTTTATTTAAGTAGTAACTTTCCTTTTGACAATTCCCTATAATATTTACCCTATTGAAATCTAACTTGTCCCCTCACTAATGACTTAGAAGATACAAAAAATACTTAAATTGGTCATATAATGCTTTAAAAGGCAAAACTTTTGAAGTCAGGAAAGAAGAAAGATTTCAACATACTACTCTTAAGTGTACTGTCAATTTTTATTTTCCATTTCTCATCTCTTGCTCTAGCTGTTCACTTACAATTCCCAAATCAATGAAATTATAATGAAATTGATTTCCATTTGCAATTTGTGGTTGGTCTGTAAAAAAAATCCTCCTATTATTTTAAAAAAATTAAGTATCCTTAAGGGTATAACTAAAGAAAACAGACTATTTCACAAACAGTATTTATACATAAAATACTCAATAGCTCATAAAGCCTGAGGAAAGAATAATTTTTAATCTCATAGCATTGAACTTTTCAGGGGGACCCCATTCATCTTCCTGCTTTCTTCTTTGTTTTCGTTATCATGTACCATCTAATTATTTAAATACTCTTTTTCTCCACAAGCCCTGAAGGCATTGGTTGTCACTCTGACCTCTTTACTGTGCCTACTGAACACTGTAGAGAAAAGGTACAGGAAAAGAGAAAATAAATTTACACTATCTCATTGGATCGCAACAAAAGAACTCTGAAGAAGGGAAGGAGAGAGGGGCAGCATTATGATCATGCCCATTTCACATGGAGAGGAAAATCCAGAGATCAAGAGACTTGCCCAGAGCTAGAAAGTTGCAGTCAGAGCCAGGGCTAGGGTCCCTATGCTCTGAGTTCTAGTTAGCAGTCTTCCCACTTCACAGTGAGTCTTCTCTATACATTTCCAAGATGGCTAATGCCCATTACTAAGTTTCACATCCTTCATCTCATCACAAAGGAAAGGGAAAATCTGATTTGAATCAAAGTATGCATAATCTGAAATATTTCACATAATTTGAGCGTGCATTCTTTCCTTAAGTTTCAAAAATCAGCTATGTTAGGATGAAAGAGAAATAAATCTACTTTCATTGTTTTTACTTAAATTTTTGCCAAATTCTTTTTTCTTCTGTTCAGATATTATTTAAAATACTGGAGTCCATGATATCTTAGCAGTTATGTTTCTGTTCTTCACCCAAAACTGGTCGTTTCTAACACACCACCACTGAAATATTGTTTATCTTATGATTTATCGCATGATTGCGAATATGAACCATGAACTAACCCTGGATATAAAGTTGTCTTCCATGTTCCTCCTAAAGCAACAGCCACATTTGTAAAGCATGCTTCACCTAAGCCCCGTCATTCAACAATACCAAAGAGAAACATGGTTTATGTGTACATATGTATCTTCATTTTGGTGTATATCAAGTGTTTGGGGTACACTTGACATTCCCTGTGTTTAAAAAAAACACTATTGATCAATATGAATGATCTTAAACTATGAAATACTTGAAAATGTTAATCTGCAGCATCCACGTGCTGCCAGAGCTGGCACTACCAACAAGCAGAGTCTCAAACCCACGACATCAAATCTTTCTCCTTTTTATTGTAATTCACAGCTTGATCAACCAGAGAAATGTCTCTTGCACATTATTATTCTGCACAATCTCATCAACTTTATCCTTTAGCAATGACCTTACGATAAGAAATTAAGCCCTTTGAAATAGCATTTGTAATTAATCCATTTCCATAAGATTAACATGTCAACTATCACAAGAATACATGTAACAGCCCTCTGAAGCTTCAAACCCCCGGGCATATTTCACTTAAAACCATACTAAGTATTATCACAGTGTAATCAGCAGAATACAAATTGCTAGGTAACCCCTGTGTTTTATGTTCATTCATTTATTCATTCATTCAACAAATATTTATTAATATGTCAACGTTCTAAGCATCACACTGCTGGAGCCTAGAGAAACAGAGAAATAAGGCTAAGCCCTGATTCTGAAAGCATTCACAATTTAGAGAGTAATACAGGCTTGTTTAAAAAACAAAATGTTACTCCAATGAGCTATAAGAGATATGAATAGAGTCAGAGGTCTTGGAAGCATAGAGTCAGGAATACCTCTACACACATAACAGGAAATACTCCAAGTAGAAGAAACAAAGTGCTACACACAGAGGCATGAAAATCATGGTATATTCTGAGAATAGCAAGCAATTCAGGTGAAACATATGACACACTATCCAAAACTTTATCCCTCTTTTTTCTAAAGTAATGGCAAAGGTAAGACTGTACAAGAGAGTGGAAGAGAATGGCAGAAAACAAAGTTAGAAATATAGATCTGACACAGATTTTGTATGGCCTTGTACACTCTGCTAAGAAGTTTGGAGAGGATTTAGGCTTTATCCAGGTGATGGGAAGCCACTTGAAGTTTCTAGCAGAGAAGCCACATGATAAGAGACATGCTTTAGAAAAATATGTAGTGTTACTGATGTAGAGAATGGATTGTATGAGAAGAAAACGGAGATAGAGAGACTTATTAGAAGACCACTGAATTAACCCCAGCAAAGACTTGAATAAAAATAGCAGCTATTGCTAAGGCAGTGGGGAAGGAGAGGTAGGGACAAATTCAAAATATTCCAATTAAAAATAATTCTAAAAGGAAAAAATATATATATATATGGCATAGACTTCAAAGTTAAGTAACAGTGAGTTAGTGAGTAACTGGGATAGATGGTGAAGGGGAGAATGATACCAAGTTTTCTGATTTAATTTTTTTTTGGGGGGGGGCAGGCTGAAAGCTTTATTTATTTATTTATTTATTTATTTTTAAGACTATTTATTTATTTATTTTAACATTTTTATTGGAGTATAATTGATTTACAATGGTGTGTTAGTTCCTGCTTTATAACAAAGTGAATCAGTTACACATAAACATATGTTCCCATATCTCTTCCTTCTTGCATCTCCCTCCCTCCCACCCTCCCTATCCCGCCCCTCTAGGTGGTCACAAAGCACTGAGCTGATCTCCCTGTGCTATGTGGCTGCTTCCCACTAGCTATCTGTTTTACATTTGGTAGTGTATATATGTCCATGCCACTCTCTCACTTTGTCACAGCTTACCCTTCCCCCTCCCCATATCCTCAAGTCCATTCTCTAGTAGGTCTGTGTCTTTATTCCCGTCTTACTCCTGATTTAAGAGGCTAAGTGAACTAATTACCTCTGAGGTGAGGATGCCATAACCAAGATTGGAAAAGAAGTACATTTTGAGTGGAGAAGGAATGTAGTGGCATTAGTAGAGGAAATGTCAGAGTATTCGTGAGGGAATAGGCTCAGGAGAAAGAAGTGGATGCCTGGTATAGGTTAGGAATGAAAATTGTAGAGCCCTTGGAAAATAGGTGGCACTTAAAATCATGTTGCTAAATCAAATTGCCTAGCAAGAACATGTAAAGTATAAATAAAATATTAAATAGTCTTCTTTAGCTCCTCTTAAACTAAAATCTCTGTAATACGAAAGGTTCAAACAGGAAAATGTTTAATATTTAATGTCCTCACCCTTCTAAAGCAATAGCAAAATTACATAGAAATATATAAAATGCTGCCAGCACCAGCCACTTTACTATTTAATTCATTTTTTGCTTCAACAGGGAGTGGTGAATAGGTGATCAAAAAAAGAAGAATATAGGGCTTCCCTGGTGGCACAGTGGTTGACAGTCCGCCTGCCAATGCAGGGGAACGGGTTCGTGCCCTGGTCCAGGAGGATCCCACATGCCACGGAGCGGCTGGGCCCGTGAGCCATGGTCGCTGAGCCTCCGCGTCCGGAGCCTGTGCTCCGCAATGGGAGAGGCCACAACAGTGAGAGGCCTGCATACCGCAAAAAAAAAAAAAGAAGAATATTAATAATGATCTAAATAAGTAACCAGAAGTCCCCAGGATAGGGGTAAAAAAAATGGCAATCAAGGAAAATATAGAAAGATATATTCTTAATAATATCCTGATTATTTTAGGAAGTTATATTGTTATATAATCATGATCATAATGGCTTACATTTGTCTAATGTTGCTAGCGAAACATTAAGTATTTTGCTAAACTCTTCATATGCATAGTTTACTTAGCCCTCATTACAAAAATATGAGTTAGATATT
Organism: Mesoplodon bidens; assembly: GCF_964165515.1. Classification (NCBI taxonomy): domain Eukaryota; kingdom Metazoa; phylum Chordata; class Mammalia; order Artiodactyla; family Ziphiidae; genus Mesoplodon; species Mesoplodon bidens. Next base: position 123,438,800 of record NC_138178.1, read on the forward strand.
ATTATAATTCCCATATTATACACATGACAACTGAAGTTTATAGAGATTAAGTATCTTACCCAAAGTCACAAAGAATATAAGTGAAAGAATTGAGATTTGAATACAGGACTCTAACTCCAAGGTACTTTCTCTTAACCACTGCCCTATGCTTCCCGGTGCTGTCCATATTAAATACTTCCAGATTGTTAGGTTCAGTTTTCCTCACTGAGCAAAAGAAGCTAAGTCTACTATTATTACTTCTATTCAACATCATACTGGAACTTCAAGTCAGAGCAATTAGATAAGTAAAAGAAACAAAAGGCATCTATTTTTGAAAGAAAGACATAAAACTCTCTTCATTCAAAGACAACATAATCTTGCATAGAGAAAATCCTAATGAATCCACTAAAAAAAATACTATTAGAACTAATAAATGAGTTCAGCAAGGTCACAGGATACAAGAGAAACATATAAAAATCAATTGTATGTATTTTATGCATTGTCAATGAATAATCTGAAAATGAAATTAAGAGAACAAGTCTATTCTAAATAGCATCAAAAAGAACAAAATGCTTAATAGTAAATGTAACCAAAGAAGTACAAGACTTGTACACTGAAAACCATAAAATATCATTGAAAGAAATAAAAGAAAGTCTAGACAAATTGAAAGACAGCCCATGTTCAGGGCTCAAGAGAAGCATATTGTTAAAATTGCAATACTTCTCAAATTGATCTACAGATTCAATACAATCCCTGTCAAAACCCACACAGGCTTATATGCACAAATTGACAAGCTGATCCAAAAATCTATGTGGAAATACAAAGGACCCAATGTAAACAATCTTGAAAAAGAAGAACAAAGTTTGAGCACTCACGCTTTCTGATTTCAAAAGTTACTACAAAGCTAGAGTAGCCAAGAAAGTATAGTACTGGCATAAGGGCAGACATATAGGTCAATGAAGTAGAATTGAGAGTTCAGAAATAAACCCATACTTTTATGGTCAATTGATTTTTAACAAAGGTGCCAAGAAAATTCCATGTGAAAAGGATGGTCTTTACAATACATTTTGTTGGAACAATTAGATGAATGCACATGCGAATGAATAAATAAATAAATAAACAAAAAAAACACCCTAACTCAAAATGGATTACAGACCTAAATGTCAGAACTAAAACTATAAAACTGTTAAAAGAAGATATACAGACTGCCAACAAACACATGAAAGAATGCTCAACATCATTAATCATTAGAGAAATGCAAATCAAAACTACAATGAGATATCATCTCACACCAGTCAGAATGGCCATCATCAAGAAATCTAGAAACAATAAATGCTGGAGAGGGTGTGGAAAAAAGGGAACACTCTTGCACTGCTGGTGGGAATGTGAATTGGTACAGCCACTATGGAGAACAGTATGGAGGTTCCTTAAAAACCTAAAAATAGAACTACCATATGACCCAGCAATCCCACTACTAGGCATATACCCTGAGAAAACCATAATTCCAAAAGAGACATGTACCAAAATGTTCATTGCAGCTCTATTCACAATAACCCGGAGCTGGAAACAACCCAAGTGTCCATCATCGGATGAATGGATAAAGAAGATGTGGCACATATATACAATGGAATATTACTCAGCCATAAAAAGAAACGAAACTGAGCTATTTGTAATGAGGTGGATAGACCTAGAGTCTGTCATACAGAGTGAAGTAAGTCAGAAAGAGAAAGACAAATACCGTATGCTAACACATATATACGGAATTTAAAAAAAAAAAAAAAGGTCATGAAGGACCTAGGGGCAAAACGGGAATAAAGACACAGACCTACTTGAGAATGGACTTGAGGATATGGGGAGGGGGAAGGGTAAGCTGTGACAAAGCGAAAGAGAGGCATGGACATGTATACACTACCAAACGTAAGGTAGATAGATAGTGGGAAGCAGCCACAGAGCACAGGGAGATCAGCTCGGTGCTTTGTGACCGCCTGGAGGGGTGGGATGGGGAGGGTGGGAGGGAGGGAGATGCATGAGGGAAGGGATGTGGGAACAGATGTATATGTATGACTGATTCACTTTGTTATAAAGCAGAAACTAATTAAAAAATTAAAAAAAAAAACTGTTAGAAGAAAACAGTGGAACAGAACTTTGTGACCTTGGTTTTCTTAAATATGACAAGTGACAAAAGAAAAATAGACAAATTGAACTTCATCAAATTAAAAACTTTGTTACATCAAAAGATACCATCTAAAAAGTGAAAAGACAACCCACAGAATGGGATAAAATATTTGCAAGTCACATATCAATAAAAGTCTTATCAGAGATGTATGAAGAACCCTTACCACTCAGTAAGAAAAACACAAATAATCCTAAAATGGGCAAAGGATTTGAATAACATTTCTCCAAAAAAAGGATACACAAGTGGTCAATAAGCACATGAAAGTTATACAATGTCATTAGTTATTGGGGAAATGTAAATCAAACCCACAGTGAGTTACCATTTCACACACACTAGGATGGTCATAATGCAAATGACAGGCTATAACAAGTGTCAGTGAGGGTGTGGAGAAACTGAAACACTCATATACTGCTGGTGGGAATGTTAAATGGTGCAGCCACTTTGGAAAACAGTTGGATGATTCCTTGAAATGTTAAATATAGAATTACCATATGACCCAACAATTCAATTCCTTGGTGTTAACCCAGAAGAGACGAAAACACATGTCCACACAAAGACTTGTACACAGATGTTCGCAGCGGTATTATTCACAATAGCAAAAAAGTGGAAACAACCCGAATATCCAGCAACTAATGAATGGATAAACAAAATATAGTATATTCATATACTAGAATATCATTCAGTCATAAAAAATGAAAGACTTACAGGAATTCCCTGGTGGTCTAGTGGTTAGGATTCGACACTGTCACTGCTGTGGCCCGGGTTCAATCCCTGGTCGGGGAACTCCTACAAGCTGCGTGGCATGGCTAAAAAAACAAAGAAAAAAAGTACAATTCAGGAAAAATGAAAGACTGATTCACATGACAACATGAATATTAAAAGCATAATTCTCAGTGAAAGAAGCAAAACACAAAAGACCACATATTGTATGATTCCATTTATATTAAATGTCCTGAACAGGCAAACCTATAGAGACAGAAGGTAGATTAGTGGCTGCCAGGGCCTGGAAGAAAGAAGAGTAGAGAGTGACAGTTAATGGGTACAGACAGAGTTTCTTCCTTTTCTTTAATTGTGGTAAAATACACATTAAAAATGTATCACCAGGCTTCCCTGGTGGCGCAGTGGTTGAGAGTCCGCCTGCTGATGCAGGGGACGCGGGTTCATGCCCCGGTCCGGGAGGATCCCACGTGCTGCAGAGCGGCTGGGCCCGTGGGCCATGGCCGCTGAGCCTGCGCGTCCAGAGCCTGTGCTCCACAACCGGAGAGGCCACAGCAGTGAGAGGCCCGTGTACCGCAAAAAAAAAAAAAAAAAAAAAGTATCACCTTCAGAACTTCCCTAGTGGTGCAGTGGGTAAGACTCTGCGCTCCCAATGCAAGGGGCCCGGGTTCGACCCCTGACTAGATCCCGTATGCATGCCACAACTAAAAGATCCTGCATGCTGCAACTAAGACCAGGCTCAACCATAACTAATTAATTAATTAATTTAAAAAAAATTTTTAATGTATCCCCTTCACCATTTTTTTTTTTTTTTTTTTTTTTTTGCGGTACACAGGCCTCTCACTGTTGTGGCCTCTCCCGTTGTGGAGCACAGGCTCCGGACGCACAGGCTCAGCAGCCATGGCTCACGGGCCTAGCCGCTCTACGGCATGTGGGATCCTTCCAGACTGGGGCACGAACTCGTGTCTCCTGCATCGGCAAGCGGACTCTCAACCACTGCAACACCAGGGAAGCCCACCCCTTCACCATTTTTAAATATACAGTTCAATGGCATTAAATGCATTCATACTGTTGTGCAACCATCACCACCAACCATCTCCAGAGCTCTTTTCATCTTGCAAAACTGAAACTCTGCACCCATTAAACACTAACTCAACTTTCCCCCTCCCCTCAGCCCCTGGCAACCACCCTTCTACTTTTCGTCTTTATGAATTTAACTATTCTAGGTACCTCATATAAATGGAATCTGTATTTGTCTTTTTGTGAGTAACATTTCATTTAGCATAACATCCTCAAGGTTCATCCATGTTGCAGCATGTGTCAGAATTTCTTTTGCTTTTAAAGCTGAATACTATTTCATAGTATGTATGTACCACATTTTGTTTATCCATTCATCCACTGATGGACACTCAGCTTGCTTCCACTGTTTGACAGTTGTGAATAATGCTGTTATGAACATGAATGCACAAATATCTCTTCAAGACTCAGATTTCAATTTTTTTGCGTTTGCACAAAGTGAAATTGTTGAATCATATTAGGTGAGGTTTTGTAATGGTGATGAAAATGTTCTTGAATTATAGTGGTAATGGCTACACAACTCTTTGAATATATAAAAACCACTGAACTTTACACTATTTTAAAAAGGGAGATTATATTTATCTTTTGAAAGAAAGAAATACAGATGCTCATGCATTTGCTGTTTAATTATAATTCAAGTGAGGCAGTTTATCCACTAAATTCAACAAACAAAAAGTGCTTTAGTCTTACAAATAGTAGACTAAAGAGGGAAGGGGGGAAATGGAAAAGGAAGAACAGAGAGAGAAAGAACATGAAAAAATTTTTCAATAAAAGAAAGAAAAATAAAAATGGACATAAGCCCACACATAAATTTGGGTTAAAGTGTAAGCACCCAAAATGCTCTCAAACCTGCCTGATTCTTATTTCCCCACTACACCACCCTGCCATAACTCCCTCAGCCCTCTTTCTCATCTCAGATTTCCCTCTCACATAAGCATGTGAACCTGAAGTAAAGTGTTCATGTTATGATCTCCAACTCACTTAACTTGTGGAGATCAAAGTAAATTACCATCTATTAAGCAAAATACTTAGCTGGAAAGAAACTTGATTTAGGAGTCAGAAAACTTGTGTTCAATTCAATTCATCTATTTTCCAATCTTGTATGCTGTCAAGTTGAAGTACTGAGAATAGTGCCTGTGGTTGAAAACTCTGAATTTCTCATTATATTAGTAGTAATCGATTTAAAGATCTAATAAAAGGCATTGAGAATTCAAAATAACACCTATGGTTCATGTCAAGATGTGCCAACTACAAAATGCTATGAAATCAATACAACCTTGGAAGGGAAACTGCAGTTGGCTAAGAAAACGTTAAGAGATTTTCATGACAGGTGTGCATAGGTGACAAAAAAATGAAAGAGGTCACAAATTTAGTGACCTGTTGCAAACAAAATAAAAGATATAAACCACTTCTCCTTAATACCCAGTGACTTTTAACTCATTTCCTGTGAAATGTAATCAACACTACATCTGTGCTATTTTTACTGAACTAACATGGGACTTTTCCACTTTGTTTACATTCTAAGCATAATCTTAAAGACTGGAAGGTAATGTGAAGGATGTGTCAAATAAAAAAATATTTTTTAACATTTTGCTAAATATTCTAATAATGAAGATCTTAATGCCATTGTTATTGATTCTACAGAATCTATGTTGTTCTTCATACATACCAAAAAATGGGGAGTGAGGGAGTCAAAAAATAGGAGAAGATGAAAATAAATAACTGGCCGGAGACTCCAGCTCTTACTTTCTGTCATAAATTTTCATTCTTATTATCCTTATCACTCACTACTCATGTTCTCAGAGCACCAGTTCTACAAGAGTCTGGCTGGGCTTTAGGATTCAAACAAAAGTATTAGACCCTCTGACAACACTGGGTTCCCATTCCAGCATGGCAAGAACTGGCTGGAGCTGGGCTGCAGACACCCTCTAAATGGATCATGAGCTCTCTAGCGTGATACATTTCCACCTGACCCATTTCCTTCATTTATGTTCCCTGATTGATCACTGTAGTGCTTCTCTTCAGGACTGAGCCTTAAGAAACTCCCAACAGGTAAGGGCCTGAAAGAAAAAGACAAATTTGCCAAGGAAGCTGAGAAGAAGGAGTCACAGAGATAGGAAGACAACTTGGAAGTGATGTGAAGAGAGTGTTCTCAGAAGAGGAGAATGACCAACTGTTTCAAATGTGGCCAAGAGAGCACATGAGACAAGAGCTGAGATAAACCCATTGGATTTAGGGCTTAGAAGTTGGCAATTTTACCTTTTTTGTGGGTTTTTTTGTTTTGTTTTTGGTGGGGTTTTTTTGGGTTTTCTTTTTTGTTGTTGTTTTGGGGTGTTTTTTGTTGTTGTTGTTCTTGTTTGTTTGTTTAAGTTGGACCCTGAAGCTGTACAAAAGTGAGTTTAGGAGTTTCAGAAATTACTGAATTGATAACACTCCCTAACCCCCACACCCCAATTCATGTCCACCTGGAACTTGTGAATGTGAGCTTGTTTGGAAGTCAAACATGTGCAGATGCAATCGAGTTAAGATGAGGTCATACAAGATTAGGTAAACCCTAATCCAATGACACTTGTCCTTACAGAAGAAAATTCAGCCACAAAGAGACATCAGAGAGGAGAACACCATGTGAACACAGAGACAGAAATTGTATCTACAAGCCAAGAAATGCCAAGGATTGCTGGCAACAACAAGGGCTAAGTAGAGACAAGGAAGGATTCTTCCTTTCAGCCTTCAGAAGGAGCACAGCTATGCTGACATCTTGATTTTAGACACCTAACCTCCAGAACTGTGAGAGAATAATGTCTTGTTTTAAACTACCAAGCTTATGGTGTTTTGTTACAAGTGCTAGGAAGCTAATATAGGGAGTGAGAAAATTGAAACCATGAGTATAAAGTTATTAAAAGAAGTTTGGCTATGTGTGGAAGAAAAAGATAGGGTGCTACCAAGAAAGAGAGAATCAAAAATTGATCATAGTATTTGGACATTGTGTGATTTTTTCCAGAACTTCTTAGCTGCTGCAGTGCAGGTATAGAGAAATGAATAGTAGGGTCCACGTAAGACTGGAATTTCATCAGATGGTTATGATGGAAAGACAAAGGGATGAAGGAATTTATAGATTCATAGCAGTGTTACTGAAATGAAGAACTGTGGACTCCAAACTGGCTGAGGAGGGAAATAAAGAAAAGATGGAACTGATGGTCTGGGAGAAAGTAAAGGGGTCAAAGAACCAGAAATTCCCATTAAGCCCATGTTATGGACTGAATTCTATCCTCCTAAAATTCATATGTTGGGGCTCTAACCCCCAATGTGTTTGTATTTGGAAATAGGATCTTTAAGGAGATAATTAAGGTTAAATGAGCTCATAAGGGTGGGGACCTAATCCAATAGGACTGGTGTCCTTGTAAGAAGTAGAATAGACACCAGAATTCCTAATCCTACTCCTATCTAGCTGCTGTGAAATATTGTGATTTTTACTTGTTTGCTCATTTTTTATTTTTAATGACATGTTAAACTGACAAACTATGTGGTTCAGTTTTGGCCTATGGACTATCATCTACAGTGTCTGTCCCAGATTCTCTCCATGTCCACAATTTCAGTTGCTAACTCAACACAAATGTTTGACAAATTTTCTTCTCCTCTAACTCATATAGCCAATACCACAATCAACATTTCTATCTGGAGACCTCAGTATACCTCAAACTCAACATATCCTATAGTTTTCATCATTTCACTCTTTAGACCTACCTACTCCTTCCTCTTCCAGTGTTCTAACCTCAGCGAGTAGCACCCTCGTTCATTTGCTTGTGAAAGCCAGAAATCTAGAAGTCTCTCTCAACAACTGCCTGTCCCTCAACCTTCACATCCAAACCCCATGATCTTATCTCTTACGCCTCTTGGTCTTACCTTATTGGTCTTACCTCCTAAGCATCTCACAAATCTGCCCTCTCCTAGCTACTATTTTATTCCCAGAAAGCATCACCTCTTCACCATCACAATGGAATACCTTATTAGCTGATCTTTCAAATTCACTCAGTTTGAATTCAATTCAATCATTTCTCAACTGCATACAATGTGATCTTTCCAAAACACAAAACTTATCATGCGCCCATGCTTCCCTTCTCCCTCCATCCATCTCAATAGCTTTCCACATTCCCAAAATCCATAACATAACCTACAAGTCCCCATGCGTTCGAGTCCCTACACATCTCTCTACCCACACCTTTTCACAGTCCCCACCCCTCTCTCTATATATATATATTCCAGTCACATTCAACACTAACCTTCTTTCAGCTTTTTGCATGTACCGTATTAGCTCTGTCGTGGGATCTTTGCAAATGCTGAAAATGTCTTCCTTTCATCCACAAGCCACTCTCCCTACCCTTTTCCCTAATAAACTCTACCCATTTTGGGATCTTAGCTCAAGCACCACTTACTCAGTAAACCTTTAAGACCCAGTGTAGGTCTTTGCTCTTCCCCTCATAAAAATGTGTGTCTTCGCTTAAAAGCCTTATCTCAGTTTGTAATTAAATATTCTTCAGGGTGATTATGTGATTAATGCCTGTCTCCCTTACTAAGTGAAAGTTCCATTTATTCATCACTATTAATAACTAGGCATGGGCTTCCCTGGTGGCGCAGTGGTTGAGAGTCCGCCTGCCGATGCAGGGGACACGGGTTCGTGCCCTGGTCCGGGAAGATCCCACATGCCGCGGAGCGGCTAGGCCCATGAGCCATGGCCTCTGGGCCTGCGCGTCCGGAGCCTGTGCTCCGCAACGGGAGAGGCCACAACAGTGAGAGGCCCATGTACCGCAAATAAAATAAAATAAAATAAAATAACTAGGCATATTTTTTTATCATCCTTGATTCCTACTAGCATAGTACATGGCACATTATAAGCAGTTAGTAAATATCTGTTGAATTACTGAAAGGCTACATTCTTTCTAAATAAAACTGCCTTGCCCATAGCCATGAGAAAGAGGAAAGCAGTCACGTTTTTTGTCATAATGCCAGTACACTACTTATCATGGCTGGTTAGACCAAAAGGAATACAGTCCTCCCTCAGTGTCCACGGGGGATTGGTTCCAGGACCCCATCAGATGCCAAAATCCAAGATGCTCAAGTCCCTTATATAAAATGGCATAATATTTTCAAATAACCTATGTACATCCTCCCATATACTTTAAATCATCTCTAGATTACTTATAGTACCTAATACAATGTAAATTCTATGTAAATAGTTGTAACTACAATGTAAATGTTATATAAATAGTGCCCACAAATGGCAAATTCAAGTTTTGCTTTTTGAAGCTTTCTGGAATTTTTTTCCCCAAAATATTTTCTATCCATGTTTCGTTGAATCCATAGATGTGGAACCAGCAGATATGGAGAAGGAACTGTACCTCTTTATTAGTTACTTTTTGCTGCACAGCAAACTATGCTAAAACTTAGTGGCTTAAAACAACAGCCATTTATTTAGCTCACGATTAAATAGGGCAGCAATTTGTGCTGAAATAGACTGGTCGATCTGGCTGATCTCAGCCAGGGTTGGTTAGGCTCACTCATGAATTTGCAGTAAGCTGCCAAGTGGCTGGAGGCAGGCTAGTCTAAGATGGCTTATCTCTGTTCACTTGGTCTCTCAACTTCCATCAGCCTAGCCAAGGCATATGGCAGAGTTCCAAGGGACATAGAGGAAGGGCTTAAAGCTTCCAAAGGACCAAGTGTACAACCTCACTTCTGTTTCCTCCTACTAGCTAAGGCAGGTCACAAAGCCAGCCCAGATTCAAGGACAGAGAAATAGACTCCATCTCTTGATGAAAGAAGCTACAGAATCACATTGCAAGTATGTGGTTACAGGGAACTGTGGCTCTTTTTGCCAAGCCACCATACCATCTATTGGCTAGCCAATGACTTATGTGATATGGAATACAAAGATGAGCTAGGAAAAATAAGAGCCTGACTCTCAGGAATCAGAAACACAAGACTGAGCAATGTAGAGCAAAAGCTGAAGCTGAAAGGAGTCTTCCAGCTGGAGATGAAAGAGCAACTACAACAGGCCTCATACCATCCAAAATTATAAAGGAACTAAAGCAGAGGAAGTTGGTAGAGAAAGAATGGCTCAGACACCAGAGTGATACAGTGATGCCATGGAACAGACCTTGAGAAAGATCGAGAAAGAAGCTGGAAACTAGAGTTGTTTTAGTTCCACTAAAACACTAACACTGTTTTAGTTTCAGACTTTCACTCCCAGTTCTAACTCATACATAGACCTACAATAAGCCCCCGTTTTATTCAGGCTGAGTTCTTTGCAACCAAAAGTCTAACCAGATCAGTTTATGAGAAATGTATATGCAATCCTTTTTCTTTTTCTTTCTTTCTAAATAGAATTATGCCACTGACTCACCTACCCTTTTAAAAAGGAAAAAAAAAATGCTCCTTTGGATGCATGAATAAATTTCGTGATTGGGAGAAGCAAGAATTTGATAACACAAGCTTTGGAACAGTACAGTACACCAAAGAGATGCAAGTGAAAAAAAACAGTTAATTTTCATGAATGAAAATTCCATGAATTTTCTTGTATTCGTATTCAGCTTTCACTCTGTAAAGGGTCAATGTTCATACAGAGGTGTGCAGGAGACACCCGTTTTAGGTCCATGTTGCTATTCTCCAGTGTTTTCCAAATGAGAACCACTGATACAAAGAAACATAGGCTTCATTACAAGATGTAAGCATTGCAATCTGAATGAAGGAAATCATATTACGAGCTAAATATTACCCATTTGGATTTGTAGTCAAGTTACAGTCCACTAAATCCTAAGCACTTTTTTTTTCAGCCAAAGCTATATTGCATTTCAACTCTCTTGTTAGAAACTGATGCTAGGAATTGACAAGATAATAGGGTGGAGAAAGTTTTCAGATCTCATTTACAGCAGATGGGAGAAGGGTCAGTTTCCTGAGTAATGAAGCATTGTCTGGTTGCCCCTAAATCACTCCAAACTCTACCTGGTCCCCAGAGTCTTAGAAAACATCTGCTTTATCACTATCCTTCAGAAAATTATTCTAACACCTCAAAAAAGAAAAGCTGTAATAAATGATCTGAGAATTAAGAGACACAAATGACAAACTTCAAATTTTGGTTTAAAAAAATAATCTGAGATTCTCCTTTTAGGAGCGAGAGACTTGCAATGCACAGAAACAGCTTTTAACTTATATCTAACACTAGATCTTTTGTCTATTTTGTTCTTTCTCAAACTAATGTGTCTTGAAATCTCCCACTGACAACTTGTTGCTACCAAAACACAGAGGAAAATGAAGGGGTACTGCTCCTGCCCCTCATTCCAATTCTACTCTCATGGCTTCATTCTTCCATTTGTAGATACTTTCCCTCCACTCTTATCTTATAGAAGACTGCCCCATCTTGTGAGTCATGTGTTTGGCTTCCCTGGGAATTCAGAGAACATGATGCTGAGGATTAATAAAGGAAAACATAGTCCCTAATATTTATCATTTAATTTCAGGATCAAACAGTTGTCTTTGACCTTCATACTTGGTTCAGTTAAGCCCCCACGGAGTCTCCTGCCATTCTGAAGGACAGAAGGCTTTTACAGAGCTCCCAGGATTTGTGAAATGACAATTTATATACTATTATGAGCACCTAGATAAGAGACTTACTTGTCAAGCTCACCAGCATCCACAAATATAAGGAGAAACAGGATCTATCTGCAAACATCATTGTATTCCAGATAGAATGTCATAATGAAAACCGTATGAATTGGTCCAGAAACTTCTACTCTGTAAAAATTCATACAGGCCTAAAACCCTTTTACCCAGCTCTTTCAAAGCTTTATATCTTAGAGCAGTAAATATCAGGAGCCTGAATAAATACTGTATGAACTACCATTTTGAGCCATATTTTATATGTTATTAAATTTCTGACTTACATCAGCTTGATTTATTTGAGTCCTGATCTGTGATCCTAGGCTAATTCATAGTGATTAATTCATCATTCATGTCCCCATTGATTCTGAAAAGCTATCCCCACCTCCTTGATAGTTTACTCCACTCCAACTCGCATGAACTTCTCTATTTGCACAAACATTCTTTTGGCTTCTTTACACATTTGTGTGCATGACCAGAGGAAAGAAAAATGATTTCAAGAGACACCAAAGTAACATCTGCCCAGCCATGACTGGGTGGGGGAAAAGATTCCCACATTTGCATGCATACATGTGAAGTTTCTCATACTAAGGTATGCGGCATAGGAGAGAGTATTCACTTTCTCTTTATTAAAAGAAAGATTTTAGTGAACCTGTCTCAAATTTAACCCTTTAGTTCCGTTCCTAATGTAAAATATAATGGAAATGGTGACATTACTATTAGTAGTGGAACTACTAATACTGTTATAAACTTTGTAACATTACCATATTTTCTGTTTCTCATTTTTAATATCTCCTGTTTATTACCACATATTTATCAGCAGAAAATTTCTTAAACGAAAAAGGCTTGTTGCCTGTGTTCTGGTATAGGAAGAAAGTAAGGAGTTAGGGACTGAGACACAACTCCCTACTCCCAGGATTCAAAGTGTTGGGTTGGGTGTGATATCTCTGAAGAAGAGAAAGAGAAAAGAGGGGTTCCTGGACTGCCCGGGTCAAGAGGAGCCACGCTGGGCCAGAGAAGGGGCTCTGGGACGAAAATAGGATGTTCTGTGTGATGTTCTCCAGTAGCTGTGTTCATTCTATATTCACAACACTCTTTTCATAATTATCCCAGAACCAGAAGCACTGCCCAGCAGGTTCTCCTGAGAAGCTATCATGAATGTATTCTTAAGATGGAGAGAAGCAGCTAGCATGCTCTGTGCAGCAGCAAGCTGAGTGTTGTTGTTGTTGTTTTTTTACCTTATTTTGTTTATATGTTTTGCTTTGGTTTTAATTGGGGATTTAGATTTGGTTTGATTTGCTTTAGGTAGCAGTTTTAATTCTGTTCTTTCCCTTCTAATAATGTGCAAACCTCTCCATGGGTTTGTTCCCAACTTTCCTGCTGTCTTCTCTATTTTTTTATTTTACTTACCCATTTTCTCTGCCAGCTCTCAAAATCTATTATGATTATCAATATACATCCCATTTATACGGTATTTAGTACACAAAGTACCCACACATGTCACATGCATTTAAATAACCTTATGTGATGTATATTATTGTCACCATTTTACAAATAAAGGCAATAGAGTTCAAACCAAATGCTTTCTTTTCAGATCTGGTAACATTTAACATTATTGGATATTTGAAATCATCAGCAAGGGTTTGTACTAGGCTCTGTATCTGCATTCTTAATTCTCTTAATTCTCACATCAGCCCAGTGAGATAGACATTATTAATTCTCCTTATGTTACAGAAGAGAAAACAAGTAACTTGCCCACCATCACACAACTAGTAATTGGCATAGTCTAGGTTTTCCTGAGGTTGCATACCACTAACACCAGAGTCAGACTAAAACCCCTGTCTTTTGATTCTGAATCAGAAATCTATTACAAATCTATTACAGCTCTTTTGTTTCCCCTTCAAGCCCTGTGTCATGGCAAAACACATTTGGTTGTTAGATTAAACATTTGAAATAAAAAGCATTGAAAGGCATCATAATAAAAGGAAGTATTTTCTCTAGAGGTTATGCTTTACACTCCAGAAGCCAGAGCAAAAAGAGTTAAAAGATCTCACTGAAGCTGACTCATCCTATAATTTATCTACTGCTATAAAAATGAGAGACTTCTTCAGTTTCTTGGCCGCTTTGCTGTCTTAAAGGTGAAATGCCCTCAGGGTCCATAAATAGGTTTTGTTCTTTTGAAGTGCTCAATGTTCCAAAGTGTTTTTTAACTTTAAAATATTAAGTAAACACTGCAAAGTACTTAAACGGGCTCTGGGGGTATTTCTGGTTTGCTTCTGGCCCTTCGGCAAAGCTACTGAAGTATAAACCTGGAGAACTAATCAGAAGAAAACTAAACGCACAGCTTTCTTTAAATATTTTATAGCATAACGTGTTAGTGTTTCACCTGCCAGCTGCCTCTGCTGGATTATAAGCAGCTGTCCTAAGCTCACGGATTGTGCTGCCCGCGTGGTCATCGCATCCACAAAAGCAAGACCCAGCAGCTGGGGATCAGCCGAAGAGAGGAAGGCATCAGCACCTGCCTGCTGCAGGTTCCTTTTCTTTTTCAATTTCCCCTCAGTAGGAAAGCACATTAGGAGCTGCTTGAGATGAACAGTAATTTGTCAGGGTTTCGTCATCTCTCTGGCAGCAGTGTCGACAAAGAGCACTTAACATTGCACGGAGAAAATGGTTCCCAGCCATCAACTTCCTCCCCAGAAGCGGCCAACCATTTCGCAAATGGGGACCTTGAGAGTAGCAAGGATGCCTCAGCTCAGACTCATCCCTGTTGCTGGGAATAACGAAAGTTGCCACTAAACACTTATTTTGCCAACAGTACGTGTCAGTAGCATCGTCATCTATACGCAAAGGCTTTTTCATAGCAATTCTAAATGAAACTCCAACACATTCCCCACCCATCTGAACTCTCAAAGTTCCAAGAGCAAAATCATTCAGGGGATTTATTTTCGAGCTATGTCCTATACTCAATAAAGGAAAAAGCAAATAAAACACTTTTCCACACTAGCAGGCAGACTAGCAGATGCACACACACACACACACACATACAAATATTGCAATTTTTTTCTAGATATCAGCAATACTTACCATCAATTTAAGCCCCCAAAAAGGTTTCTGTGGTAGTTCAGAGAATCTGAACTCCATTTCTCCTTCTGCCTCTCCAAAGATCTAAGTTACTATTAGTTAGCACAGTAAGGGGGCAAAAACACAGAGACCTCATGCTCAGAGCATTTCTCCCCTTCTCTGAAACCCATATGTTACTCTAAATGATTTCCAGTTGCCTGGAAACACATGAGACTTGGATCCATCTGGCATGTAGTGTTGGGTCACACACAGCTCCCGGTATCTCTTTACATCCACTGATTTACATGAGAGATGAGGAACTTCCAAGGCAAACAACTCAAATATTGTCCAAGATTAGAGTTCAGACATAGAGGGCATGTCTGGCCAACAAAGGTGAGGAGGAGGAGAAGGTAAATTGCCTCAGAGCCCTACAGAGTCCCTAGAAAAGAAATCATACCAGGTGAAGATGGTGGTATCTGGCATGATGACTCAGAGCCTAAAGTTTAGAGGAAAGTGTCAATTATTGCTATCATTTTTTTTTTTTTTTTTTTGCGGTACGCGGGCCTCTCACTGTTGTGGCCTCTCCCGCTGCGGAGCACAGGCTCTGGACGTGCAGGCTCAGCGGCCATGGCTCACGGGCCCAGCTGCTCCGCAGCATGTGGGATCCTCCTGGACCGGGGCACGAACCCGTGTCCCTAGCATCGGAAGGCAGACTCTCAACCACTGCGCCACCAGGGAAGCCCAATTATTGCTATCTTGAAATAAGTATTTGAACCTGCCCATACCCAGAAAAAAAGTGAAATAAAAGCAAACTGGAGTTACAGCAGAGTACTGTAGCCAGCCAGGCCAGAGTAGATGGTGTGGTACCCAGTGGAGCAGTGACAGCAGTGACTGACCCCTGATCACTTGTGAAACACCTAGAGACCCATTGAGAAGACTAGAGTCTGAAGAAACTCAAGGGATTGGGGTTGTCATCCTGCCTTGAGGTCAGTGTTGGGGGTTATCCAGCCAGAAAAAAATCTGGAACTGCATATTAACAGGACCATATTTATACCTTCTGGATATTGCAAGTTACAGAAGAACAATTAACCAATCCTCAAATACTTATTTCTAAAAGGTTATAGCTATCCGCTCTAGAAGTACAACAGCTACTTGAAGTCCCAGCATGAATTTCATGTGGGAGCCTCCCTATGTTTTTAGCTGTTCTGAGTTCTTGTTGAATCCCCAGTCATTCTTTTAGACAGGTAGTGTCTGAAGTATCAATACATCCAGTAGTATCTGAAGCCCAAGCTAGTATCTGCCTAGGCACCTATTAACACAAATATCTGCATATAGACTAATGTGGGGATTTCTAGAATATAAGATGATTGACTCTTTTGGACCCTGTATTTGCAAATCTTGTCCTTTTATCTTCTATGCTATCCTGAATTTGCAAAAAGCAATGTAAATTATAAACAACACATGGTTTTGCTTGGAATGGAAATTATATTTGAGCTTATTTCATTTCCTGACCAAGTCCTTTGAGATATGACATCAAAGAAATAAGGTACCCTGCAGCCCAAACATTTTGTTGCTATGCCTTCTAACAGAATGATATCACAAGTAATTGGAGAAGGTTTCAAACTTACGTGAAAAAGTAGTAATTACACCATTTTCTGGCCCACTTTACAAGAAAACCCATTTGAAAGAATTGCTTCCACTTCTTTTCCTCTCATTCTTTCCTGAATTCACTCCAATCTGTTCTGTCTCACAAACTCTATGTTGACAAATCCAATGTCAATTCCTAATCCTTATTCTACTCACTCTATGAGCAGCAATTGGCACCTTTGTTCACTCTTTTTCTTGACTCCCATATTTATTTCTCTGGTCTGGGCCTCTCCCCTGAAGTCCAGATTCATGTATCCAACTGCCTATCTCACTTCTCTACTTGACAGCTAAGGCATTTCAAACTGAACATGTACAAAACCAAGGTCTTTACTTCTTCTTCCTTAACCCTGTTCCTCCTCCCTCAATTTGAGATTTTTCCCCAGTCTCAATAAGTGTCAACTCTATTCCTTCGTGGGCCAAAAACCTTGAAGTCATCTTTGACTCCCCTCTTTTTCTCATACCTCATTATCAAGTCCATCAGAAAATTCTATAAGCCTGACCTTCAAATATATATCTAGAATCTGACCACTTCTCACCACCTCCATCACTGCTCCACTGGTCTAAGCTTCCATCATCACTTATATGGATAGGTTGCAATAGTCTCCTAAGTGATCTTCCTGTTTCCACTCCCTTATTCCTCAAAGTCTTTCTCCACATAGAAGTCCCAATGTTTCTGTTAAAACACAATCAAATCATGTCACTTCCGCACTCAAAATCCTTGCACAGCTTTCTATCTGTCACAGAGTAAAGTCCAGAGTTCTTCTTACCATGTCTACAAGGCCTGACCTAATCTGGAGCTCACCATGGCTTTAATGTCATCTCCCACTACTCTCCCCCTCCTTTCTTCCACTGCAGCCATGCTGGCCTACTTGCTGCTCCTCCAGCTGTTTCCATCTCAGAGCCTTTGCACTCACTTTTCTCACTACCTGTAGTTATCTTCTCCCACTTCCTGGCTCACTCCTTCCCTTCCTTCTGGTCTCTTCTCAAATATCCCTGATCAGACTTTCTCTGACTTTCTGACTCTTTGCTTTCTCTGACTCTCTGACTATTCTATATGAAGAGAACACGCACACTTCCACTCTCCTTCCCCTTGCCTACCTTTGTTTCTCCTTCAGAGAACTAATGATCACCCGACATAATTATTTGCTCCCTCCACATTAGAATGTAAACTCCATTAGAGTAGGGATATTAACTGCTTTGATCACAGAAATACCCCCATCACCCAGAACATTATTTCACTCACGTATCACATTTCATCCCCTCCAAGACTTATATTTTTATACATTTTAACATCTCTAAATTGGAGATGCATCTTATAATATGCAACGTTTTTTTCTTTCTTAGTAGTCCATATAATAGTGGTTTGTATTATGATTGACATCTTACATTCAATGCAATATTGTATTTGCATTCAAAACATATTTCAAATAAACAAGTAAGTTACATTTATCATATTTTCAGAAGAAGTGGGGCTCAGGCTCTTGAGCAAAAAGCTACTGAATTATGACTTAATATACAACTTAATCTACTGATTCTGAATGCTTATCTGATTTGTACTGAAATAAGGGTTACAGAAAAAAAAAATAGGTTAAAAGTATCAAGGAAAGGGAATTGTCAAATTGAAATGGCCTAGAGTAAAAAGAGACAATACAGGCAAGAGAATCACCAGAACTTATTACAAAATCTAAGGTAATTAATCAAACAGACCTACATAACTCACTAGCCCCTGAGGGAAACACTGTATTAACATATAAAACAAAAATTATTCATAATGGTAACCTGAGACCTAGTCATCTCAAAATGAATAAAATATTTAGTATACTCAGTTCAAGAAGCAGAAAAATAAATGGCATATTTGTGTTAGGTTTCCTTCGAAAAATGGTTAAAATAAACATAATTAATTTGGCTTTTAAAGTGATAAAATTTAATAATCTGGAACATTCATTTCAGTGGCACACTTATGGCTCTCTTAATGATATCATCATCATTGGGGTAACTCTCAGAGAACTTCTATTGGTATTCACTGTGCATTTGAACTAAATTTCACCAAGACCCAATACAATCCCACACTAGAAGAAAATCTGGGAAACTGCAGTTATAAAACCTTTTTACATTAATCTAATCTTACTTCTTATTTTGATAGATGCTCTGAGTTGAAATGTGTTAGGATACTACTGATCATTTTCTTGTGCTTACTTATTACATGTTTCTGCAAATGAATAAAACTTACCTTTACCCTTTACACTTTGTATGCTTCCTGCAAGATGATGGAGGAAAATTTTTTCATAATTTTCTAACTGTAATTCTCTCTTTCTGCTATGTTGTTTATACAACCTGTTAAGTTCTGTATATCATCATAAAGTTAGAAAAATTTTTATCAACATGAGAAAACAAAAGTCAATTCAATAGGTAAATCATGTAGTTGAGAGAAGGAGGTAGGCTGTAGTTTGGGGCAGACCTAAGAGTATCTTACTTATTTCAGCTCTATATAAATGCAGTCTATTAATACAGTCTCATGTTGTTCATACGAAGTCAGTATTACCAATAAAGCTAATTTCCTACATCTCAGTTATTAAAATATTCATTCCTTGGTATATCTGTTCTAAAAATATATAATAAAAGAGTTCATTCATCAAAATGTCAAAAGGTTACATAGGGATAGCAATTCCTAAAAGAGTCGTTATGAGGACAAAATAATGCCATAATGCCAGTAAAGAAATCTGAATGATGTCTGTTACATAGAAAGATTTGATCATTATTATTACTATTATTAGATTTATTGTTGTCATTATTATTAAGGAATCAGAAAGTTGAGTTAAAACATCAACCTAAGAATAAAGGCAAAAGATTTAACAGAATCTCCCCTTGTGCTGTTTCCATGAGGACTCTTGAGTATTAGCAGGGGGAGAAGGCCAACCCCTCAATTAAGTAATGGAGGGAATGAGAAAAAAGAATGTGGAGGGTTGACTGCATTAGTTACTCTCCCCCTCCCACCCATTCTTGCACACCTGCCTTTGCAGTGCTCTTCCACTCTGGGCAGGGTACTCTGTCTCACCTTTGGTTTCTGGGCTTGACCAAGTGACTTGCTTTAACCATTGGGATGTCAGCAAGCAGAAGCTTGAAAAAGCACTTACACACATCCACTTGATTTTTACTCCTCTGCCTTTGCCACAAGAACATGCCCAAGCTAGCCTGCTAAACTATGAGACATAAAACAGAGCCTCAATTGTCCCAGCAAAGGGTTTTCTATACTAGATAATGAGCTGTCCAACACTCAGATAAGTGAGATATCCCAATCATGATCAGTCAATACATGAATTACCAAAAGAACCACCCAGCTCACCTGAAAACGCATGAGTTAAATAAATGTATTGTTTTACTCACTGAGTTCTGGATGGTTGTCCCACAGCATTAGAGTGGCACTAGATAACTGATATGGAAGTTGATATTGGGCTGAGTGGAAACAGTGAAAAGAATGATGTCCTAGGTCCTTGTTGGTAAAAAAGACTACATAAAGCGATATGCAATAAAATATTAAAAGTATCCAGTTGAGTGCTTGCTTTCCAATGAAGTAAGGAACAAAGGACTGTGTGTCACTCCAAAATCAGTCTTGGAAAATCCAAGGAATGAGTTGAGCAGTGGCAGCTTGAAAACAGAAGGAAAACCAAGCAGAAGGCCTGAATGTGCAACAAGCAGGAAAAGGAGAATGGAGGAAATTAGCCTGGCCCTGAAAAGGACCTTTGGGTTCAACAGAAGAGAGCCCCAAATGTTTCCCCAATATTTATACTGACAGATTTTCCTTGGATCATTCTAATATCTTAGTCAAGCAAATACCATTAGTTTTTTGGGTTTTTTTTGCGGTACGTGGGCCTCTCACTGTTGTGGCCTCTCCCGTTGCGGAGCACAGGCTCCGGACGCGCAGGCCCAGCAGCCATGGCTCACGGGCCCAGCCGCTCCGCGGCACGTGGGATCCTCCCGGACCGGGGCACGAACCCGCGTCTCCTGCATCAGCAGGCGGACTCCCAACCACTGTGCCACTAGGGAAGCCCATACCATTAGTTTTTAAATGTTCTTTCTCTCTTATTAGTCTCCTATTCATTTTCATCATCAAATCTTAAAGACTTCCTTCCTTCTCACCTTAATATTGCAAAATAACCATTTTTCTAGCCTGACCCGGTCCACTCTCCCATCATGAAATCCACTATACTGCTACCAGATAATTTTTACAGCAAGTTCAATCATGTTTCTTTGCTATCTAAAAATCTTTCATGACTAATTGCCTATTAAGTTACTTATACTTGGATCACCCTTTCATTTAAGATTCTCCAAGGAATAGCCACAACCTTCCATTCCAGGGTGGATGGATGGATGGATAGATAGATAAGTAGAGAGATACACAGGTAGGTGATAGACAGATAGATAGATAGATGATAGGCAGATAGATAGATATTGGGTGGGCCAAAATGTTCATTCAGTTTTTTCCGTAAGATGGCCCTAGTAGTATTTAGTTGTCTTTAACTTCATTCAAAACAATTTTGTTAGATTGTATGTGACAGCTGTCATATCAGCATGCATTTAAAAAAGACATCAAAATTGGTGAATTTTTGTGTAGCCATTTTAATACTGAAGATGGAAGAAAAAAGCAACATTTTTGGCATATTATGCTTTATCATTTCAAGAAAAGTAAAAACGCAACTGAAACGCACAAAAAGACTTGTGCAATGTATGGAGAAGGTGCTGTGACTGATCAAACGTGTCAAAAGTGGTTCATGAAGTTTCGTGCTGGAGATTTCTTACTGGACGGTGCTCCACGGTCGGGTAGACCACTTGAAGTAGACAGCGATCAAATCAAAACAATAATTGAGAAAGTCAGCATTATACGAGGCGGGTGATAGCTGACATACTCAAAATCAAGCGTTGAAAATCATTTGCACCAGCTTGGTTATGTGAATCGCTTTGATGTTTGGGTTCCACATAAGTTAAGTGAAAAAAACCTTCTTGACCGTACTTCCTCAGGTGATTCTCTACTGAAACATAATGAAAACGTTTCGTTTTTAAAACAAATTGTGGCAGGCGATGAAAAGTGGAAACTGTACAATAATGTGGAATGGAAGAGATCGTGGGGCAAGCAAAATGAACCACCACCAACCACACCAAAGGCCGGTCTTCATCCAAAGAAAGTGATGTTGTGTGTATTGATGTTGGGATTAGAAGGGAGTCCTGTATTATGAGCTCCTTCTGGAAAACCAAATGATTAATTCCAGCAAGTACTGCTCCCAGTGAGACCAACTGAAAGCAGCACTCAACGAAAAGCGTCCAGAATTAGTCAACAGAAAGCGCATAATCTTCCATCAGGATAATGCAAGACCACATGTTTCTTTGAAGACCAGGCAAAAACTGTTAAAGCTTGGCTGGGAAGTTCTGATTCATCCACCATATTCACCAGACATTACACCTTTGGATTTCCATTTATTTCGGTCTTTACAAGATTCTCTTAATGGAAAAAATTTCAATTTGCTGGAAGGCTGTAAAAGGCACCTGGAACAGTTCTTTGCGCAAGAAGCTAAAACATTTTGGGAAGATGGAATTATGAAGTTGCCTGAAAAATGGCAGATGGTAGTGGAACAAAAGGGTGAATATGTTGTTCAATAAAGTTCTTGGTGAAAATGAAAAATGTCTTTTATTTTTACTTAAGAAACTGAAGGCACTTTTTGGCCCACCTGGTAGATAGACAGATGATAGATGATAGATAGATAGATAGATAGATAGGGAGATTGTAAATAGACTCAGACTAAACTATTAGTCACAAAGACAAGTTGATTTTATCTCAGGGGTTAGAAATGTGACTTAGTGGGGGCGGCTTTATGTACATATTTCTGAGCTCCATATTTGCAGTTCAGAGGAGCTGCAAATAAGAGACTGTAATTCAATAATCTTAACTTTGACTTCACATTGAAATCACCTGGAGGGCTTTAATAAATACTGATGCTTGGATTCTGAATTAATTGTTATGGATAATCAGAATTATTTTTAAAGCTCGAATGTTATAACTAAACTATGCTGGAGTGTTTTTTTTTCCTTTCTAGTATCAACAAAGGTGCCTTGCCTTCGTATTTTATTGTATAATGCAGTGGGAAGTATAGAATATTTTTTTATATTGAAGTATAGTCGATTTACAATGATGTGTTAGTTTCTGGTGTACAGCAAAGTGATTCAGTTATTTATATATTTCATATTCTTTTCCATTATGGTTTATTATAGGATATTGAATATAGTTCCCTGCGCTATATAGTAGGACTTTATTGTTTATCTATTTTATATATAGTAGTGTGTATCTGCTAATCCCAAACTCCTAATTTACCCCTCCCCCACACTCTTTCCCCTTTGGTAACCATAAGTTTGTTTTCTATGCCTGTGAGTCTGTTTCTGTTTTGTAAATAAGTTCATTTGTGTCATATTTTAGATTCCACATATAAATTATATCGTATGGTATTTGTCTTTCTCTTTCTCACTTAAGTACCGAGTCTTAACTTATAAGCACATTTCAGTGTGTTAGTATCTGTAGAACAGAAATGTAGACTGTGCACTCTACCTTCTCTCTACTCTTTCCCTAGAATTCTTTTGTAATAATGTCAAGAGAAAGAATGAGAATTTTGCTTTCACTGGATACAAACTGACAGAGCCCATGTGTCATGCATCAAGAGGAAACTTAAAAGAGGCTAACTGATTGGGTGGTGAGTGGTGAGTGCCAGCCTGCCCCAGTCATGTAAAAGTGGGTGACCTAGCACCTATCCAAAGCTGCTTGCTCTGCACAGGCCATGTTTTGGCTGCCCCTATTATTGCTTCATACCAATATTACAAACTTGGATATCAACATGGCATTAAAATTCCATTTGCTGACACATCTTAAAACAGAGAATCTATTATTTCTGATAAGGAAAAGAACAGTTTTCCACAGGGGAAGCTTAACTCTTCTTTCTCCAGACTATGTCAGTCCCCAGGGGGACAAGTTCAAGGGAGTGGATGACTGTTGGATTAGAGTGTGTGGTTCCAGTTTTTTGCTGTGTGTGTGTGTTTTGTGGGTTGTTTTTTTTTTTTAATTTAACTCACTCATTCATCCTTCCCTCTGGCCCCAGCTTTTTGGAAAAGAATTGGATCACACCACCATAATCAGTAAGAAGGATGTGTGTAGCTAATTAGCCCCTTCTCTCATCCCCTTCACGTGATCCTATGCTCAGGTCGCTGCTGTCTTGACCAACTCTTTTTTGAAGCAGCTAATGGCACCTACCTTTTCAGGAATTTACTGTACCTTCTGTCTCAGGTGGATAGCAGAAAAGATGGCTTTCTTTCAACTAGTCATTGATGATCTTTGATCTACATGATTACAGCTCCTTTGGTCCTAAAATATAGTCTTACTCTTTAAGTTTTATAAAACCCTCTGTGCCAAAACTTTAACCAAGTTCCCCAGGAAGCTGGGCCAACAGTTGATTCAGGTGGTGCCTCCCACCTCAGAGTGACTCCTTTGTCCCCCAGGACACTCCCAATATTTAAAGCAGCCTCTTTTTTCTCCTTCAGCATTAAACAGTCATAAATCTAGTGTCTGGGAGCCAAATTCTCATGTCCAAGATCCCCACAGCCACCTCAAAAGATTCCTAGGAGCCCTTAAGGAACTAGGACTACTGGTGCCTGACCCAATGTCCCAGAGATCATGAGGCAGATATGCAAATTCACCTGTACTTGAATCTCACTGTATAAGCTTCAGTGTCAAAATCACAGAAACAACTAGCTAGTCAATTATAGGTGAATATTATCTAACACATATTCATATTCAAAACCATTTTGATACCATGATATATTTGTTGTAAACATTTTACTCAAATCTTCTCTCACCTTAACTTTTCTGATGCTAAAACATATACCTTGGTGGGTTTCTTCTTTTTTAGGGTGCGATTTACAATCTCCTCAAGAACATTCAAATCACTGTGCTATGTAGAGTAACACTAATCAAATAGAAAA
The DNA here is from genome assembly GCF_964165515.1 of Mesoplodon bidens. Lineage (NCBI taxonomy): Eukaryota > Metazoa > Chordata > Mammalia > Artiodactyla > Ziphiidae > Mesoplodon > Mesoplodon bidens. The sequence continues at coordinate 123,463,122 of NC_138178.1, forward strand.
GGGAAAAAGGCTTTCAACAAGACAGTCCTTTATTACTGTAATACAACTCTGAGTTCAACCTACTCTATAAAAAAAATCACTGTAGTTTGCAACTAGAAGGCACCAATGAAATATAAAATGTTAACTGTAACTCCTGGTGCCCCTAGGCATACATAATAGTCTTCCTTCCCCATCACACTGGTATGAGCCAGTTCCTTCCTAACAGACTTCTGAATCATTCCTGACGAATGAGGACATCTCCCTGAAGGAGTCCCTCAATGTGCTCACTAGACAGCTCCAGTTATCACCTGTGATGCTATACTTTGAGAAAAGTATGTTCAGCTCAACTACCTTAGTGAAAATATTGAGGAAATGGCTTTACTAATTACTGCTGAGTTGCAACTAGCATTAACTTCCATTTAGTATGTATAACTATTTAAAAGTAACCGGTTTTTTTTTTTAGGGAGGGTGGGAGGGAGGCTCAAGAGGGAGGAGATATGGGGATATATGTATGCATATGGCTGATTCACTTTGTTATACAGCAGAAACTAACACACCATTGTAAAGCAATTATACTCCAATAAAGATCTATTTAAAAATAAATAATAAATAAAAGTATCACTGTTAATACCATCCTATGGCACTTTGACTAAATCTTCTGAATATGTTACAGCCCCTGGATTCACTGTTGTGAATAACCCAGCTCAGTTTGCCAGATACAAAACAGCTTGGGGGAACATTTTCCAAAGCAGCAATTCTAAAAAGGCCCATCATTCCCTCTCTACTGTCTTTATAAGAACATAACTCACCAACAACCTGGAAAAGGTAGCTCTACATACTTAATGCTTCACCACTTCTGGGTAAGGGAAGTAGAACCAGGACGGGACCTCTGACCCAAGCTGGAAGAATGAGATTCTCTCTCCAAAAATTTAAAATTGGAACCCAGAGATTGATCTAGCCAATTATGGTCAGGAAGCAGAGCAACCCTGTGTGAAAGCAATAAGTCATCAGAGAAGCCAAAAAGAGAAAGCAGACTGTCTTAGTTATCTATTGCTGCATAACAAATTACTCCAAAGCTCAGTGCCTTCAAACAACAAACATTTATCACCTTACAGAGGGTCAGGAATCTGCGGCCAGTTTAGCTGGGTTGTTCTGGTTCAGGGTCTCTCATAGCACTATAGTCAAGCTGCCAGCTGGGACTGCAGGGATCTTAAGACCAGACTGGGGCCAAAGGATCTGCTTCTAAACATACTCACGTGGTTGTTGGCAGACTCCAGTTCCTCCTGGGTTGAGCCCTTAAGGGGGTTGGTTCCTTGCAACGTCACATGAACCTCTTCATAGGTCTGCTCACTACATGACAGCTTGCTTCCCCTGATACCAGTGATCCAAGAAAAAGAGAGAGAACACACATCCAAGATGGAAGCCAAAGTCTTTTTGAAATCTAATCTCAGAAGTGACAGCCCATCCCTTTGGTTACATTATAATCATTGGAAGTGAGTCACTAGGTCCAGCCCCTACTGGCACGAGATTACCCAACAGCATGAATACCAAGAGGAAACATCATTGGGAGCCATCTTAGAAGGTGCCTACCACAGTCTACACCTATGGCTCCCAATGATTCACCTCTCTCTTACATGTAAAATTCCCGCATCCCCTCCCAAAGCATCAAAAGTGTCATCCTATTATAATATGAGTTCAAAGTCTAGAATCCTGTCATCTAAATTAGATCCAGGTGCTGATGAAGCTTGTCAGGTGTAGTCCCTTAAATACAGCTTCTCAAATTGAATACCTCTTGATCAACAGACTTGTAAAATTAAAGAGACAAGTTATCTGCCACCCTCCCCATACACACACAACATACAATGAGGACAGGTACTGAAAAACTGCTATACACATTCCTGTCAAAAAGGGAAGAAAAGGAATATACAAAGGATTCACTGGTCCATGGTAGTTCTGAAATCCAGCTGGGCAAAGGTTGGATATTCCTTGATTCTCAGTTGTTTATTCTGCCCTCTGAGTCTTCCTTCCTTTTGTTGTGACATGTACCATGTTTTTATAGCCAAGCAGCTATCACAGTTTCCTTCCTTCCAGTATAGTCCTGGGGTCCAAAAGCCTCTCCTCTTTCCATACTGTCTCTATCCCCCTGAGTTCAAGCTGGCAATGTTTCTGCATATATAACTCTCTTAAAAACTTTGTGGGTCTCCTGTGAATCATCTTTGGATTCACTCCATTAGACAAAAGCCACACTCACAAATCTTGAAATAAGCTCTTCTCTCCCTTGAGCCTTGGCTGAGATAGGTCTCCGGTGACCTCGGCCTGCAACAGTTTGAAGCAGGATTTCGGTTCCCCAGCCAGACTGAAGTCAGGCTGTGGCAGTGACAGCACTGAATTCTAGTCATTAGACCAGTGACCAGTGACAAGGCCCTGGCCTCTCAGCTTTGTAGAAATGAATTCCCACAAAGGGACAAAAGTTAGTGAAACAAGTAAAGTGTTTGTTAGGAGGAAAAAAGGTACATGTGAATAGACGCACAAGGGCAGACCCAGAGAGAAAGTCACACCCTCGTGGTAGTTTGAATCACTTATATGGGGCATTTCTTCTCGGTTTCCTCTGGCCAATTGTCTTTCTTTGCCTAGCTCTGAGTCTGTATTTGGTTTATCTCAGGGTCCTCCCCCTATGCGTGCACGCATTTCTTAGCCAAGATGGCATTTCTTAGCCAAGATGGATTCTAGCGAAGAGGCCTATTCATAGGCTGACATCACTTACTATGGGGTGGCGCCCCCTCCATTTGACCTCCGAGGAGCCCTTTCTGCAATGTATAATCGGGAAGGTCCTTGACCTCGAGAATGAGAAATATGTGGTCTCTTATCTTGGCAGGGCTCAGCTCCTCTCTTTCTCCTCCTCTTGAGGCCCAACTCCTGCCTCAAGATAGCTGAAACACAATGACCTTAGCTTCCTAGAAGCACTGTTGTTTCATTGAGAGGATCTGTGAGACACACCATTAATCTCTTTAAAGGGTCCTTTTTATGACTGAATATTACCCTGGGGCATGACCTTCGGTTTTAACAGAAGTTTTGACAGTCCTTTGCTTCCTCTTTAGACCTCTGTTCTCCTGGCAGTGCCCTAGATTTGATCTGTGATCAAAAGCCGTTTCTTAATTTTGGTACCAGTTGCCATCTGGAAAAACAGAATTTGCAAAACTATGAAGTCTTGGCTCGTTCATACTTAACATCCCTACTTCAATTTAATTCATTCCTCTCCTATTTTACTATAATCAGCAAGAAGAAACCATATACCACCTTCCAAGCACCTTTGCTTGGAAATCTCCTGAGCTAGATCACCCAGTTCACAAAGTACATTTTCTACATTTCATGTTACTAAAAGAAATGAGGTTTCTAAGCTTTCTGCCACTACATAACAAGGATTCCCCTTCTCTTCAGTTTTTGCCACCACTCACCCTCAGTCTTATAAAAGACCAAGAAGCCCCTATTAACAGTTTCTTTGGGAACTTTAGAATTTCGCTAACATTTTGCTCAAATCTTAGTTCTAAAACCACTTCTCCATTTTAGGCTCTCATCACGGCAGCACTCTACTCTAGACACCAAAATCTGTATTCCTTATTGCTGCATAACAAATTACACCAAAAATTACCAGCTTAAAACAACAAATATTTATTAGCTCACTGTTTCGGGAGGTCAGGAATCAGAAGCAGTTTGGCTACATAATTTTGACTCAGAGTGTCTCATGAGATTACAGTCAAACTGTCAGCTAAGGCTGCAACTATCTTAAGATTCAACAATTCATCTGGGGATAAGATATCCACTTGCAAGTTCTTGTGGCTATTGACAGGCTTTAGTTACTCAAGGGCTTTCAGATTGAGGGCTTCAGTTTCTCATAGGCTGTTGGACTGAGGACCTCAGTTCCTCTCCATACCGTCTGAGCCTCTCTATATGGCTACTCAAACCATGGCGCCTTGCTTCCCCCAGCGTAAGAGTTCTGAGAGAGAAAAAGACACACCCAAGGTTGAAGTCACCATCTTTTTTAACCTAACCTCAAAAGTAACATCTCCCTACCTCCACCTTTAGAAGGGGTCAATAAGTTTAGCCCACACTCAAGGAGAGAAGATTACATAAGGGCATGAATACAAGAAATTGCCTTTCACACAACCCCAAAATGAGAGACGGAGACCATGTGACAAGAGAGAAGGAAAGATCACCTGATGAATTTCCAGTCTCATGGGAGATGGCTATTTCCAATAGCTGCATTCTGTGAGATTTTTCTGAACATTTAAAATAAATGCACCTACTCTTCAGCAAGCTTGATTGAATTGCTGCTCTTTACAACCAAATTATTCCTAAGACTAAATCCCATTTTCCTGAAGAATCTGTACTCCAGCTTTGTGAGACTGAAAGCAAATATAATACACCTCTTTACAATCTAAACAAGATTCACAATGTCTGAACTGACCTGATATTGTAGATCAAGCATGTTCTGCATTCTGCTGACTCTGTCAGCAAAAAGCTCTCTGGCAGCACATTAAGGACAGCACACTTATATTAGAAGCTGCACTTTTAATTTCTGTGACATGTAATGAGGCAGTCTCACTAGCCAGAATATTTTATTAGGTCATAATGTGTTAAATGTGGTTTAATCAAGAGCTGCCATTAGATAGCTTCCCAATGAACTTCAGATGCATGATGATCATATAACAAATCATCTGTGGAATCCCTCTGAAACTGTGCTAAGAAAGATGGGTCAGCTATGCAATATAAGTAATAATACCCTGACAACTAGTAATAATAATGATGAAAATAGCTAACATTTATTGAGCACACACATAAGGTTCTCTTATAACTGAAGATGGCTGTACTAGAAATGCCCATCATTTTCTATTTACACATACACACCCTTTTTAGAAAACTTACTAAACTAGACTGAGAAAGAGAATTTGCATGTAGTGGTTACTAAGTGCTTATATCTGAAATATCACACTTAATTTCACAACCCTAAAACTCAGTTACCATTATATCCTCATTTTAAAGCCAAGGAAACTAAAGTTTAGCAACATTGAGCAACCAGTCCAAGGTCTAATAGCTTGCTTCCTGATAGTCATACTCCTAGGTGGTCCCCGATACAATGTGAGAGGGGTCAATCATTCTGGCAAAAACATAATGGTGTGTGACTTTTGATGCTGGATTGTAAAAACAATTTCACCTTCCACTTTGCTCTCTTGGATCACTCTTTCTCGGGGAAGCCAGTTGCCATACCGTGAGAACACACAGAAGTCGTAAGAAGAGGGCCATGTGGCAAAGAACTGAGGCCTCCTAACCACGATCAATTGGCCAGCTCCAGTCAATCCCTGAGGTGAAAGTAACCCCAAGTAGCATCTTTCTGTAACCTCATGAGAAACCCCAGGCCAGAACCACCCAGGTGAACTGCTCCCAAATTCCAGACCCACAAAAACTGTAAGATAATAAATGTTGTTTTTTCAAACTACTAAGTTTTTTTTTTTTTTTTTTTTTTTCTTTTTGCGGTATGCGGGCCTCTCACTGTTGTGGCCTCTCCCGTTGCGGAGCACAGGCTCCGGACGCGCAGGCTCAGCAGCCACGGCTCACGGGCCCAGCCGCTCCGCGGCATATGGGATCCTCCCAGACCGGGGCACGAACCCGTATCCCCTGCATCGGCAGGCGGACTCTCAACCACTGCGCCACCAGGGAGGCCCTAAACTACTAAGTTTTGAGGTTGCTTGCTAGACCAAAATAGATAACTGATATATCATGTGGACCAAAAGGTTCATTCGGTTTTTTCTGTAAGATGGCTCTAGTTGCACTTAGTTGTCTTTAACGTTGTTCGAAACAATTTTGTTAGATTGTATGTGACAGCTGTCATATCAGCATACATTTAAAAACGACATCAAAATTGGTGAATTTTTGTGTAGCCATTTTAGTATTGAAGATGGAAGAAAAAAGCAACATTTTTGGCATATTATGCTTTATCATTTCAAGAAAAGTAAAAAAGCAACTGAAACGCACAAAAAGATTTGTGCAGCATATGGAGAAGGTGCTGTGACTGGTCAAACGTGTCAAAAGTGGTTCATGAAGTTTTGTGCTGGAGATTTCTCACTGAACGATGCCCCACGGTTGAGTAGACCACTTGAAGTTGACAGCGATCAAATCAAAACAATAATTGAGAACAATCAACGTTATACCAGGCGGGTGATAGCCAACATACTCAAAATCAAGAATTGAAAATCATTTGTACCAGCTTGGTTATGTGAATCGCTTTGATGTTTGGGTTCCACATAAGTTAAGTGAAAAAAACCTTCTTGACCGTACTTCCCCATGCGATTCTGTACTGAAACATAATGAAAACGTTCCATCTTTAAAACAAATTGTGACGGGCAATGAAAAGTGGATACTGTACAATAATGTGGAATGGAAGATCGTGGGGCAAGCAAAATGAACCACCACCAACCACACCAAAGGCCGGTCTTCATCCAAAGAAGGTGATGTTGTGTATATTGATGTTGGGATTAGAAGGGAGTCCTTTATTATGAGCTCCTTCTGGAAAACCAAACGATTAATTCCAGCAAGTACTGCTCCCAATGAGACCAACTGAAAGCATCACTCGACGAAAAGCATCCAGAATTAGTCAACAGAAAATGCATAATCTTCCATCAGGTTAATGCAAGACCACATGTTTCTTTGAAGACCAGGCAAAAACTGTTACAGCTTGGCTGGGAAGTTCTGATTCATCTGCCGTATTCACCAGACACTAGTGAATATGACACACACACCAGACACCTTTGGATTTCCATTTATTTTGGTCTTTAAAAAATTCTTTTAATGGAAAAAAATTTCAATTCCCTGGAAGACTGTAAAAGGCACCTGCAGTTCTTTGCTCAAAAAGCTAAAACATTTTGGGAAGATGGAATTATGAAGTTGCCTGAAAAATGGCAGAAGGTAGTGGAACAAAAGGGTAAATACGTTGTTCAATAAAGTTCTTGGTGAAAATGAAAAATGTGTCTTTTATTTTTAATTAAAAAACCAAAGGCACTTTTTGGCCCACCCAACAGAAGTGAAGCTGGGTGCTTCTGCCTCAAGTTCTCTCATGGACTGTAGTCAGGATGTTTGCCAAGACTGAGGTTTCATCTGAAGGGTTGACGGGGAAAGGATACATTTCTAATCTCATTCGTGTGGCTGTTGGCAGGATTCAGTTCTTTGCTGCTTATTGGCCAGAGAACTCCCTCAGTTTCTTGTCATGTGGGCCTCTCCATAAAGCAGCTTACACCATGACAGCTAGCTTAGAGCAAGTAAGAGAAAATAAAAAGCGAGTACCCAAGATGGAAGTCAAGTCTTTTTGTAACGTACTCTCAGAAGTGACATCACATCCAATTTGCCATATTCTATTTCCTATTAGTTAGTAATCAAATCTAGCCCACACTTTAGGATAGGAGATTGCACAAGGGTGTGAATACCAGGAAGTGGGGCTCATTGGGGGTCATCCTCCGCACTGGGCATACCACAGTGAGTTATGACTCCAGTGAGATGAGTTGATGCTCTTCAGCATTATACTCTGCCTCCCTTGATCTAGTTGTGGAATCCACTCATAGCAATAGAATCCAAGCATTGGCCATCCCCTGAAATCAAAGCACACCTCTCCAGGATATTCATGAAAGGGTGGTTAGGCTGAAGACTGCTCCTTAGTCACCCCCATATTACATCTATTTCTACTCTCCAATCATATTTCTACCTTGGGTCACTGTTTGATCAGCTGAACTCAGACTCTATCCCTTTACTCTTCAAAGTATCACCAACTCAAGACTTTATTAATAGACAGCTTTACTGATGGCTCCAGGGTAACTGAAATTATATACTGACTCTCAGAAGATGTCATCAAAATTGCACATTAGCCAATACTGTCCTTAAAATTATTCCAGCTGCCTAAGCATTGGCAACTTCTCACAGGTCACCTTTCATAGAGGTTCCACTTGCTACTTTGTTCTTCCCTCTCCAGAGACAGCACATCTAGTTGTGCAGGTTGTTCCCTGCCAAGAGTGCTTGTCTAAAGGGGTGAGTAGAGGACTACAATTCAGCTCATATTCTGCTCCACAATCTGAAGCACATGTCTTGCAACAGGGCCACATCTGCCTGATGTTACACAAAGTGCCATCTGGGCTAGCTGAAGTTCTTTGCACTTTTATACCGCTTTCCAGGCCACCTTCTCTTAAGTCTAAGCTATTCCTGGAAACTCCTATGACAAGAAAGAAAAAACGATGAAAAGCCTACTACTGTTCACAATTTACAAATTCTAAGGAGAGTGAGTGAATCCTAGAAGTTAAAGAACCTTTTTTCTGTTGAGCACATAATTTTTAATGTAATGGTCTTTCACATACTTGATGAAAGAGTTTCGTGAAGAGTATGAAGACACAAAATTAGAAAAACTTGGGCAAAGCTAAATAGCTTTGCTTAAGAAAATGGATATATAGAATATTGGGAGGTGGGAAGAGTCTGGAACCAGGAGCTAGAGGCTGCATGGAGGCTGGGAAGAACAACTTTGCAGATAAAAGATATATCTGGTGGGCTTTTTTTTTTTTTGGAATGAAATGCTGTTCACACTTCCATCTTCCTAAAATGTACATTACTCACCATTACCTAGTGGCATATGTTTGCTGGAGTAGGACATAGGGATAAAAGTGACACTAAAGTCATGTTTGAGTTAAACTCTAAATTTCTTACTCTATTACACAGAGCACTTTAGTTCTCCTCCTCACATTTCTTCAAATTCTTGTGCATACCCTGAGGCTTATATTCCCATATCCCATTGAAAATATTCCCAATGAAAAGATTTGTGCTAAACCAAAAGCAATATATATTACTCCTATAAGAAGAGGCTGTTGTCAGTGGCTATTTAAATAACAATTTTTCCTCTCCATCAAATAAACTTAAAACTCCCCACCAAATTACTAATGGTCATCAAGGCAAGTAACTTTGGTTGAATGTCTGGAATTTTCACACACATCATATCATCAAATAATCCAAGAAAGTTAGTATTATTCTCCCATTTTACAAATGAGGAATTGCAGCTTAGGAATGTTAAGTAACTTCTACAAGGTAATAAAGTATAAAGTAGAAAAAACAGAAATCAGATCCAGATCTCTCTGACACTAGAACTCCACTTTTTTCCCTATAGCATATTATTTCCACACAAATAGTTTGGTCTTAGGTAAAGCATCAGCAATGTATATAGAAAATGCTTGAATTCCTCAGACCAGCATATAATGAGCTTGCTTTTCATCAGTGTCCCTATATTATGAGCTTCAAGACAGATTGAAAGTTTAGTGGCATATTGTCCTCAGGAAGAAGATTCACGGGCATTCAAAATGACCACAAAGAAACTCAAAATGACCAAACATTTAACATACCCAAACCTGTGTCCATGGCATGCTTTGTACCCAGTATGATAATTTACATGGAACAGAACGTTTAATTTGGGAGTTTCAGCTGAGGCACTGAGTTAGGATAGACAACCGATACCAAAGTGATTTTTGAGAAAAAAAGCATAGGCAGATTTTCAAAACATTATTCAAAAAATGAGATCAAAGTCTGGTTTGTACCCATAGGGAGATATAAAATACTTGAAAAAGTAGAGTTGGGGAGAAGATTTTGTGAGAAAGATGAGGATGCTGTATTATGAGCTGTAACCTGTGGGATAACTAAGAAGAAAGGATGAAGAGGTTTCTGCTCCTTCACCTCAAGCCTAGAGGGAAGGGTGCTTCAATGAGACCACCTAGAGAGATGGAGATCTGACTTCTAGCAGCTTAGGACACAAAGGTTGGCTGTCTCCCTAGGAAAACTTGGAGAGCTGCTTTGGTAACAAAGCAAAGGTGGGTTGTTGCTACATATGAGAGGTATCTGCATTTGCAGTCAAATCATATGTGAGTATTGAATGTAGACGAGATGTGGGCCTCACAGGAGTCAGCTGATAGCCTGCCTAAGTCAACTACCTGGGAGGGTCAATGGGACTCCCCCAGCAAGAGACTATGTATGAAGGACAACTGTAATCAGGGTCAGTTTCATGGAGCATGACCTGTGCAGTTACATAGGACCCTGCACTCAGAAGGACTCCATGCTTGATTTAATGCTCTGGATATTCAGATTCTTAATAACTGTGTCTTTGAGCTAGTGTTTTATAAGTCCAAGGAGCCAATATGTCATTTCTTGCTGCCTCATTTGCATAGAGCATTTATGATGTCCCATGAGCACTGAATTCCAGTGAACCCACGATGTGTGGGAGTTCAGTGAGACTCAAAGTGAGTATACAGTGAATGTGTTATGTCTATAACTGAGGAAGCTGAGGTTGCTGACAGGGCCTAGAGGCGATGCCTTGCCTGTGAATCAGAACTTGCTTCGAACACAAAGAGCAGGCAGTGGCATTCTGAGAAATACAAATGACCAAAGAACCCTAATCAAATTTTCTTACTGATTTTATTTCTCTGAATAAACTAACCTCTTATGCTAAAGTGATGACATAGAAGGAAAGGGAAAGCCAGTGCAACTCACAGTTCCTTTTCCTTTCATTTCTCCCTTGCTTACTAGTAAGCCCAAAGTTGAATGTGTTAGTAAAATGTACATGGGTCAAGATGTGGAATAAAAAGAGTTGAGTTAGTCATGTGCAGCATTTCTACTGTTCTGTACGTGTATGTTCCAGCTACAATATACAAGGTATGTAATTTCAGTGGTTTTGCATACAAGTTAAATGCTCTTATATTTGCTTTGAAAACTGGCATTGCAAAATATAAAGATGAACAATAAAATCATGTTATTTTTAACTTTTTTTCTTAGAATGACATTAAATAGCAAATAAAAACACCATGACAAGTCAAAAGAGAGGTTATGGAAGAAAGGAAAAAGCTTTATCTCTTAGAACTTTTAAAGACACTTTTCTCCTGCTTTTTGAACAGGGGACCCTATACTTCATTTTGTACCAGGCCCTGAAAATTATAGCTGGTACTGACTGCATCAACCACTTAAAACTACTCTTTCCCCTTAACTCCCTCTCCTCCTGGGCCTAACACTGGAGGGTCAAAACACAATTAGCAAGCTGGGAAAAGAGAGGAAATATTAATGGGGTGAGGAGGAAAATGCCCTCCCTATTCCAATCTGATGGGCCCTGTTGGGAAAGTGAAAATTTATCATTAATGTTTTGATCATTGTTGGGAAGTGAATATTCTAGTGTTTGAATTGAGACTGGTTTTGACCTAAAGTGACTTTAGTATAGTCTATTACCTAAATATGAGCAAAAAAGTCACAGAACCAGTCCTCCATCCAGAGAAAAGGAGAGATTATTCCACTAAATAAATCTTAAAGGAGCAGCAGGGAGCAAAAGTAGAGTTGCATTTTTATCATATCTCATGAGTCATGCTTGTTCAATACCCCAGTTACAAATGAAACAAAGTTTGAAGAGGTCTGATCAGAGTTTTGTCTTCAAAAAAAGGAAAACTTTTCTTGGTTTAGAACACTTCAGCCACAAAAATTACATTGAAAATGATTAGACTCCATAGCTGACTTTTCCTCACAAATTACCCATATGTTCCAGCCCATGTTACAATTTCTTTGGGGAGCATTAAAATGATTTTTCAATTTTCTCACTCAATTTCTTCTATCTCTGCTGAAAATAAGTGATGACATCGTATGATAAGAGCAAGTCATTTTAAATTAGACCAACTTGACTTTTGTCTTGCAGTCAGTCAGATGCAGATCAAATGTGTTTTTTTTCCCCATTGAAAAACAAACTGTGGAAAATTAATAAAGAAGCACTTCTTACATTTTTAAAAATATAAAGGTTTTTAAAATTCCTCTATTTTAAATCTTCTGTCAAACTGATAAGCTGTGAATTTTAATTTATCTTCAAATTAAAGAAAAAATCTTCACAAGAAAAAAATCCAAGAAATTTATTTATGAAGGATAAACACAATAAAGTTTCTGTTGCAATACATTTCTTTAAAATGTAGAACTGTAATTATTTCAAATATCTATGAAAATTAGCCCCTACTGACTAGCAGATATTTTTCTGTGACTTTTTGCCAGTAGAATAGAATTTTATGCAGAACTTCCAAATCCATGTATCAGAGCATAAAATGCTTTAAAAATATTTTGAGAGAACTATACAAGAAATTTTATTTTGAGCAGAAATTCCAAAAATATAAGTATATGTTGCAAAGTTAAATGTTAAATTTAGAGCAAATAATGAATACAGTATATTATGGACTCAGCATGTGTTAAAGAATTTGCTGATGAAGTAAATGTTCGTGAATAAACAAATGTGAACTTTATGAGATATGTCTGTCATATACTATCTGGAAATTATGCAGAAGCAGGAAGAAAACTGGAAAATTCACAAATATATGGAAATTAAACAACACATTCCTGAACAATCAATGGGTCGAAAAATAAATCAAAAGAGAAATCAAAAAATATCTTGATACAAATGAAAATGGAAACACACCAAAACATATGGATGCAACAAAAACAATTCTAAGAGGGGAGTTTATAATAATAAATGCCTACATTAAGTAAAAAGAAAAATCACAAATAAACAACATAAACTTACAATAGAAGGAACTGTAAAAAAAGAACAAACTAAGCCCAAAGTTAGTAGATGGAAGGAAATAACGTTAAGATTGGAGCAGAAATAAATGAACTTGAGACTAGAAAGACAATAGAAATGATAAATGAAACTGAGCTGGCAGCAGGAGAATCTCGACTGTGCACCCCACGGGTTTCAGCAATGCAGCAGAAGAGTGCCTTGCCTGTGTGAACACACCAGCTATAGACTGGGAGTTGGAGAACTAGGCAACCACTCACACTTGCCTACCCCAGCCAGGGAGTAGGGTAGTGCTGCAAGGCAGTGGGATAGTGCCCTGACCGCTCAGCCCTGCCTGTCTTAGCAAGGCAGTTGGAGGGTGCCTCCTCCAAGCCCATGCACCTGTGCTACCAGAGAAGGTGGAGAGTGCAATAATGGCATCCACCAGCACCTCCACCTCCAAGGACAGTTTCAACTGACCCTCCATAGATGATTTTAGGTTAGCAAATGAATACCCTTTACATAGAGTAGGCACTTTTCAAACTTCTCTTTCTTAGCTTGGTCCCAGAGCAAGTGAGACTGCATGCAAGCCCTTTAGAAGGGGAAGCTCAGTTCCCTATAGTACTTTGAGTCCCTTGGACATTAGCCCCATTGGTTTCCTAACGGATGTTTTAGGGTTCACCTCTCCAATGCAGATCCCAGGGTGCCTGATGTGGGGCACCAACCCCTCACTCCTCTGGGAGAAGCACAGGACTAGTGAAATCCCTCTCTATTGTTTGTTGCCATGCCAGGGGTAGGGTTTTGCTGAGACTGTGTTTCTGCCTTTCCTACCCAACCTGATGCAGTCTTTTTATCCTCTGTCATGGAGAAGCTGTTCATCTAGTTTTCAGACCTTCTCCAGAAGGAAATGATGCATACATAGCTATAGATTTGGTGTGTCCGTGGGAGGAGGTAAGTTCAGAATCTTCTACTCTGTCATCTTGGAACCCCCTCAGGTGATTCTGATATAAACTAAAATTTGAGAGCCAGTGGGTTAGCCCAAGAGAACACAAGCATTTGTGTGCATACATACAACACCTCATAATCTGATAGATCTTGGGGGAGAGGGAGGGCAGGGAGAAAGAGATGTCCTACAATGACATGATGAGCTAAGTTGTCTTATATAACTTAAAGAACTGAAATTTAGATAGTTATAACCCTCTAAAAAACAAGTATATTAAAAATAATAAAGGAGTGTTCAATTTATTTTATGCTCATCATATGATATCTCTTAGTTACTCGTCACGGACTTCTTTTTCCATTCTTTCTCCTTTGGTTTAGGGAAGGCACTATGGTTAAGCTCACAGGTTCTGGAGCCAGACACTTCTAACTTCGAATCTCAGCTCCCTCACTTTATTAGCTATGCAACTTGGGCATGTAAACCTTTTTCCATTTCCTCATCTGCAAAAGTGGGCATATAATAATTGAGCCTCTTTCACAGGGTTGCTGTAAGGGTTAAATAAATTCATACATGTAAAGCACTTAGTCCCCTATACATAGTAAGTCCTATATAAGTGTTAGCTACTTGGGCTTCCCTGGTGGCACAGTGGTTGAGAGTCTGCCTGCCGATGCAGGGGACATGGGTTCGTGCCCCGGTCCGGGAAGATCCCACATGCCACGGAGTGGCTAGGCCCGTGAGCCATGGCCACTGAGCCTGCACGTCCAGAGCCTGTGCTCTGCAACAGGAGAGGCCACAACAGTGAGAGGCCCATGTACCGCAAAAAAAAAAAAAAAAAAAAAAGTGTTAGCTACTTAATATGCATTCACTTTTTCACTTCTATCGTGTTTTAAGTTATTTGCATCTTAACTCTTTATGTTATAATAAAAGAAGAATTTGGCTTAAAATCAATATATTTAGTACATGGCATTGATTTAGTGATTTCAGTTTAGGACAAAAGAACAATGTGACAATATCTTATTGAAGTACTGGAAAATCGTTAACAATCTTTATTTTATTTTAGTTGTTGAATTATGTATTTGAAGGTAATTTATAGCAGTAAGCATTTGGGGGATTATATATAGGTTTGATACTGTTAAGAGTTAACTAAAGCTCTCATCAAAAGGAAAGACTAGCTGAATAGAAACTAGCTTAATTTTGTTTAAAAAGAGTGATGTGGCTGCAGAAGTATGTTTTGCATGTACAAATATGAGTCACAGCAGTGAAAGTATAAAAAAAAAAAAGAAAAATGTTGATTGTTTTGAATGTTTCCGAAGGGCATACTGAGCCTGCAAACATTTTTCTTTCTTTTCATTTGACTTTCTTCTTGGATGTTTTCCTAGGATTTCTGTTAGCAGACTCATTCCGCTTCAGCAAAATGTGGCAACTTCTTCCAAAGCAGCTTTCTCAACTAGAGGGGCCATCAGATCACAAGGAGAGCTAATTCATAATACACATCCCTGCCGCAGCCCACCCCCAAGGGTTTAGCAAACTTTCTCAGAAGGGGTTCCAGGCATATATACTTAGAAAAGCCTCCTTAAGGGACCAAGGTATTCTGCTCCCTGTCTCACATTAAGCCCTCACCTCTCACAAACCATACACACACATAACTGCAAACTACTGTTCTAGACGGCAGCTGGTTCCCCAACAGAAACATTCAAACCATGTGCTCCACACGAAACAGCACAGCATGGTCGTTAAAACCTCAGGCTCTGGAGCCAAGTTGGGTTTGAACTCAGGCCCTTGTATGTGTGACCCTGGCCAATTCACATGTCTAATGCTACTGTTAATAGTATCAGCTATAAGTAACATTGAGTGTTTTCTATGTTCCAGGCACTGCAATAAACACTAAGCATGGATTAACTCGCTTATTTCTACAACAAACCTATGAAGTAGGTGCTATCATTATCCAAATTTTATAGATAAGGAAATTGAGGCTTAGAGAAAGGGAAAGTAATTGTTAATTTGTTTAAAATTATACACCCAATCAGTAATGGAGCTGGGATAACACCCAGGTTATCTCACTCTAGGGATCATGCACTTGGCCAATTCATTATATTGACCCTCAGAGATACAAAGAGAGTAAAAGAGAAAAACCTACAAAGAAAAACAGGAGTTCATGAATCTAAAATAGAAAGAATCAAAATGAGAATCTATGAATTGTATTAGCCTGGCACTGTGCCAGAAAATAGAAACGATCAGAAAAATAGGAATGGTGGGTAAGGTTCAAAGGAATTAATGGGGTGGTTGCCCATAAAAGCATTTTACAGACCCAAAAGGGATTACCATACCAGCTTCTTCCCCGCAACTAACCTGTTAAATGAAGAATGGCAGATGTCATTTTCACACTTGGCCTTATTAATAGATTTTCCTGAAAGCACTGAATGGCAGGCTAGTACGACAGATGTTCAGCATGTCTAGAAATCATCAAGTCCAAAGATACAGGGCTCTGGGAGGGAGGTCTGAAATGGAATGAAAGAAAGGGAGACTAAACAAAACAGATGCTATTTTGGAAAAGTTGCGGGTAAGATTGAGGCAAAAAAAACACAGGCTAATTTTGCAGATATGCACCAAAAAAAGAACTTCTTGACTTTGTATTGAACAATATTTACCCAATTATAATTATGTGAATACTATTTACGGCTCTCAACTTTTCAAATCAACCTATGGACTAATCACAAAAGACCTAATTTTGGTTACAAAACAGAGTATAACTATTATAGTGTTATGGGTTCATCTGTGAGAAAAACTCAAAATACTGGTGCCTTCAACATGACAGAAGTTTATTGTCCTTTCATATGAAGAGAGTCTATAAATAAGCAGTCTAGGGCTGGTATGGTGCCATCAGGAGAGACCCATGCTTCTTCCACCAACATGGGGCTTCTACCTCAGGACCCACAATGGCTGCTCAAGCATCAGACATGATATCCACATTACAAACAGCAGGAAGGAGGAAAACATGGAGGAAAATGTGGCCTCTCCCTCTAGGGACATTTCCTGGAAGTCACATTGGACACTTCTACTTACATCCTATTGGCCAACCACACGGCCACACCTGATCACAGGGAGACTGGGAAAGGTAGTTTCTATTCTGGGCAGCTATGTGTACAGCTAAAATAGAAATTTTATTACTAATGCAGAGGGGAGGAATGGATATTGGGTGCGAATTATCAGCTTTTGCCACAGTTATCGTCCTTGACAATGTAAGAGACAATAGAAATTCGAAGATGAAAGTAGGGAAGGGAGCTGAAGAGAAGGGTATAAATAGTTACAAAATAAGGAGTTAAGAAATGTTATTTATGTTTACAGAAAAATTAAAAGTACAAGTAAGAAATTTAAAATACTGTATGACATAGCTATTGGGAAGAGAAAAAGAATGCAGGTGGGTAATTAGTGTAAGAAATTTGAATTATAAATCTTTTATGTTCTTTCTGGGAAACAGATCTAGGGAGGAAAGAGAAGGCATGGGAAAGTGGGCTGGAAGATAAAGAGAGACAGTGAGAGTCAACCTCCTGGGAGAAGGGAGACCATGAATTTAATATATAACAAGTTAAATAGAGAACTTTTGCTTTAAGAGTACAGTAAATGTTAGTCTCTAAATTAAAGACTTGTGGATTTATTCCATTTATGAACCCCCTTCCTCCCACCAAAAACAAAAAAAGTAACAGTTTTTAATCTAGTCATGGTTCATATGCATGGAAGAAGTGATAATGATATAACTTTATGAAGGAAAAGTGAAAATTGAAGTTAAACTATACACAGAAAAAAATGCGGTGCCTTTTAGCTCTAAATTCCTTAAAAATGCCAAGTCTTTTTCGGAATTTCCTCAAACATCTCTGTTCACTCTGTTACCTTTCAGTCAAACCTGCTTTTCCACAGGCACTGCCATTTGGAAAAAAGTTTAAACCACCTTATATATTTTTTACGCATCTCCTTAATTATTAATGTTGAAAATGTCAGAAAAGTATTCTCTAAATTCTTTTAACATATTCTATGTTTATGTATATTTTAAGATCCTGAAAAAAGTCACCATGTTTTCTTGTATTTCACTAATATTTTTAAGAATTTCAGTTGCATCATAGGTTAAATAGGCTTGGAATGTAAACTATCATTTACAGTATAGTTTTTCAATAGTAGAATATGCTCTGAGTGCCAAACAATAATAACTTGGAAACATAAACCCATCCTGGAAGGACTATTATACTCTGATGCCTTAATTCATCTGACCCATGGATCTATGGCTACAACCTGAAAAGTTGATGTCATGATAATGAAGGTGTGAACTGAAATATAAGATGAAAACTAACACTAGATGTGACTTTTTATTGTATTACTTTGTGCTGTCTAAGAAAAATGGCATACATTTCTGGAGCAATGCCATGTTTGAAATCCTGCAGTTTTATGTAACATCAGCAGAATAGAGCCTAATGTCAGCAGTGGTTTCCTGAGCTGATCATATATCTTGAAGGGAAGATGTCAGCTTCCCAAAGAGAATATTATATGCCAAGCAATGCAGTATAAAGTACTGAATCCTATCGTTCAACTGTATGGGACAAGATTCAGTCATACACACCTACAATCATGGGAGGCAGTGATAAAAATACATTATCAATTTTATTCAATTTTCATTCAATGAAATTTATCTATTAATTATGAATGATTAGCCTTCTGTGAAAGTGATTTAGTAAATAGTTTTTGTCCATCCAACAGAACCCTAAACTTTAAGCATGAATATTAAAATGTGTGAAAATGGGCAAATACTCTGTAATACTGCATTTCACCAAAAATTCTTAGAAGATATTTTTCCCAATTAAAATTTGCCTTGTGTTGCAGATGCCTAAAACTGAGGAATTTTTGAAAAGCCAGGTGTAGCAACAGAGCTTTGAGTTGACTCTCACCTTACTAATAAGTATTATACTTCTTGGTTCATGTAAGGGTCAAATTTCCCTGCTAAGTATAGCCATTCAGTTTTGTTTACTTACAAAAAATATTTTTAACAAATGGAAAAGGACTAAGGACAATTTTCACAAACAGCACTCTCGGAAAGAAAAACTTTGTTACCCTTGGTTTCTTTTCATTATACATTACTTTGTTCTGCTGTAATTGACAGGAAGAAAATCTTCTTCAGAATTGCTGACTTCAGAATATTTCATGCCATTCTGTGACTGTTAGAATAAAATATTTAAGTAGGTGAATTTTTTCTGTAGAATCTCTAAACTTTGGCTGTTTTCTGTTTTGTGGTTTTTGTTTTTTGGGGTTTTTGTTTGTTTGTTTTTTGCTTGTTTTTTTCTCCCCCCCTCTGTGAGGCATGCGGGATTTTAATTCCCCAACCAGGGATCAAACCCGTGCCCCCTGCATTGGGAGCATGAAGTCTTAACCAGTGGACCACCAGGGAAGTCCCTGGCTGTTTCTTTTTCCATATTTATCTACAATTTAGCTGAAATTGCTCTGACTATTGATCACAGAACAAACATGATACTTGAAGAGACTATACATATTTATTATATCATATTCATGACCTTTTTCTTGTGTTTTAATTCTACTTTGCAATTTATAAATCATATGTAATCTCTGAGTAAGCTCATCATTGTGGTTGTATACTCACTTCTATCAGGAAGACAAGACTGTCTTATGTTTTTGAAGGAAACTTCATTCCTTCCCTTGAAGGCAACATGTTTTAGATATTTGGAGTAGCGCTGATAAAGAATCTCTCCGGTTTAAATAAAAGAATCTACTTCCAAAAAGCCTCTCCCTCAATTTGCCCTCTTAAATTTCAGAGTTTCTTGTATCTCCTTCCTCCATCTCCCAAGTTACATTAAGTAGTCTTCTGAGTTGATCTGAAGTACATTTTCAGTGAGATCCAGTATGAAGATGACTCCCCTGTCTACACTTCCAGCCACATTTCTCCTGAGCCCTACTACAGGAAAACTGTCTTCACCCTTGCATGTCCCAAATACTCAAAACTATACTTATCTTCTTTCCCTCACATTTTATAAAGCCTCCTGTGAAGCTTATCTTAATAAATAACACCTCTGTTACCTGAACTGGACATGAGAATTATCCTAAAATTTTCCTTTTCTCTAATTCCCCAAGCATCCGATCAATCCAATAAATCCTATGGATCTGTTATATCAGAATGGTCCCAGCAGAGCCCAGCAGAAATATGGCACGAGTTGCTAAAGACCTCAATTCCATGCCCACTTTCTCACCCCTTATTCACATGGAAATCTACTTTCTTAAGCTTCAGGGGTTTGGCGGGCTGAAGGAAAGAGAAAGGAGATCAGTCAGCAGGACTCAGATGAAATAGTTAAATAGTATGGAAATGGAGAGCTGTATGGTAACTATTTCCCAACCAGTTCAAAGAGATTAATCTGACCCTCTATAGTGAATGGGACGCAGGCAGAAGCCAAAGGCTTTTTTTTTTTTTTTTTTTTTTTTTTTTTTTTTTGCGGTACGCGGGCCTCTCACTGTTGTGGCCTCTCCCGTTGCGGAGCAAAGGCTCCGGACGCGCAGGCCCAGCGGCCATGGCTCACAGGCCCAGCCGCCCTGCGGCATGTGGGATCTTCCCGGACCGGGGCACGAACCCGTGTCCCCCGCATCGGCAGGCAGACCCTCAACCACTGCGCCACCAGGGAAGCCCCCAAAGGCTATTTTAATGAGGGTAATTATAAGACTGCATAGTTCTGGCCCCTTCACTTCACCTCTGGACACCTGCATTTGACTATTGCCTGGCTTTCCTGTATCTTGTGACACTCCTTCCAGTGACCCTCCACAGAGCTACCAGAGCAGTCCATAGCTTCAAAGTGATACATCCAATGTGCTGCCCTGTTCTCCCCATCAGTCCCGTGCTCTGGCTCCTTCAAACCACTAGTAGTTACCTGAATATATCCTATTGTTTCATGCCACCATGATTTCACATATACTGTCCCCTCTTCTTGGGTTACCCTCCTTCTTCCTCAAACGGCCAATATACTAATATTTATTTATTCTTTAAAACTACTCAGGCATTGCCCTCCAAGGAAAGCCTTTCCTGGCCCCTAGAATGATGTATATACCCATTGTCTGTGTCCCCAAAGCACTCTACATTTACCTCTATCACACTCACCCACTGTTTTAAGGTCTTTGAGGAAGTATTAGTCATCTTTCTTTTATCCCTGTATGGTGTGGCACATAATAGATACACAGTAAATTTTTCTGTATAAACAATATAACATTGTTTCCATAGAAATATATTTTCCTAGTTCCAAACAAATTGGTATACAAATATATTTTGTGGGGCTTCCCTGGTGGCGCAGTGGTTGAGAGTCCACTGCCGATGCAGGGGACGCGGGTTCGTGCCCCGTTCCGGGGGGATCCGGCATGCAGCAGAGCAGCTGGTCCCGTGAGCCATGGCCGCTGAGCCTGTGCATCCGGAGCCTGTGCTCCGCAACGGGAGAGGCCACAGCAGTGAGAGGCCCGCATACCATAAATAAATAAATAAATAAATAAATAAATAAATAAATAAATAAAGTGAACTCAGTCTGTTCAGAAGTTTTATAGACTCTATTCTGGGAAATTGAAAATCACTTCATATACCACACATGAATAATCAATTGTCAAAGAGAATACAATCAAATACACTAACTCAAAAGCTTCATCAAATATAATTTAACTTTTATTAATTCAGCACCTTCTTCATATCTTGGAATGCCTCATAGGCATAATCATGAACATCAATTTCCTTTGTATTATAAATAAAAGAAGCTTACATAATGATAAAGGTTTTTAGCCTTGATACTGGAACATTTGGTATACTAACATTTATTATTATTTTGCCAGAATTAATTCTAAGTTGTATGGCATGCATTTTACAGGGGATGTTCTTAGCTATAGTTGTATTTCCAAACAACCCTTCCAAGAATTTTGAAATAGAAGGTATGGAGAGATCCCAGATCCAACCCAAACTCAGTTGGAATTGCAATGAAAGTCACCTTTCTTCTGTCAAATTGTAACTTAGCTAAATATATCCAAAGTCAGAGATCCCTATAGTACAAAACACATAGAAAATTCTTTAAATGTCCTGCAGAGAAAAACCCTCTAAAGGTGCACAACATATTCACTTTTCAAAGATCATTTGTTCAACTTGCTGGTGAGCAACTATTTAAACAAAATTAATATGCAAGTCCAAAAGACAAAAATAGTCCTTTCTCTATCTTGCTAAGTATCTTCTATTTTCAGAAATACTGTATACATATTTTCCCAAATAAACATAAAAGGGCTCTTCCTGAGGGCTTCCCTGGTGGCGCAGTGGTTGAGAGTCCGCCTGCCGATGCAGGGGACACGGGTTCATGCCCCGGTCCGGGAAGATCCCACATGCCGCGGAGCGGCTGGGCCCGTGAGCCACGGCCGCTGAGCCTGCATGTCCGGAGCCTTTGCTCCGCAACAGGAGAGGCCACAACAGTGAGAGGTCCGCTTACCACAAAAAAAAAAAAAAAAAAAAAAAAAAGGGCTCTTCCTGAACATTGTGCTAGAAACACAGCATCTAGTAATAAATATTATAATTATAGAAAAACTCTTTACTTGAATAAATCATGTATGCCCCATGCACCACTAGCTGACTCTCTGTATTATGATTTGAAATGCCTTTCACATTAAGACATGTGTTATTATTTTGTATATGAAAATGAAGATACTGAGCTGCCACCAGTGTGACTTGCATTTTGAGCTGTTTTTTCAAACAGGAATCATAGGTTTTCTCTTAGCCACTCACTTTTGATCAGTGGCAAGTATGTGTGAGCTGGCCACCTGGAATTCTAGCATTGTCTGTAGCCCCATAATAGAGATTTATTCTGCATAATATAACAGGCATTTGAGAGGATGGAACTGATGACCTTGACTTCAGCCACATGAGTAGTAGATTTCAACCAACCAAGATAGCTAACCTTAAAGATACACTAACTATAACTCTATAAAGCAAATTATGCATTCAGAAATAAAACTGGATGGATGCTTCCAGAGATATCAATATCATGATCATGGTTGTTCTCACTTAAAAACTAGATTCCATAGCTCTACTCATTGCTGAATACTGACAGCTTCCAAAGGAGCTAAAGTAAAAAAAATCCATTAAATTAGCACATACTTCAGTGTGAACACTAGTCCTTTGATACATACGAAATCTTGGATGATGGTGTTTGTAACCAACTAACATTATATCTTCCCTTTTCAGACTGTTTTTCCCAGATGATGTCTCTTTTTCACACTCTGAATTTTTTTTATTAGCACTTCTCCATGAAATGGACCTTTTTATTTTTAGCTTTGCCTAGATTAAATTCCCTTTAATGTATATTTCAAGCTTCCCTTTTGACTAGCTCAGTGTTATAGACCTCACTATATCCTTATTCAAATGGCAGGCACGACAATGTTGCCTTCTCTAATCACAGCAGCATCCCCTATCAGAAGCTATTCCAAGACTCTTGGGAAAAAAAATTCATGTTTAATCTATGAGGAGAAATTTAAGATGGCAGGATTTCATTTTTCTAATGTATATACATGTGTATAAGATACAAGAAACACAAGAAAGTGCTGCTTAAAGCTTTTTGCTTTGTTTTGTTAATACAAAAGCAATATGTAGGATCTATTGTACTGAATTACAATTATTTTGGCTTAATTTGACTACTATGGCACTTGGAATGCAACGTTTAAGGAACACCAACAAAATGAAGTTCAAATGAAGGACTCAGATTTCAGACAAATACAAATTAAGAAGTAATAAAATAGCTACATTGACAAGATTATCCCAGCTTTTCTTTTTCCTATCAATAGAGGGATATTTATTTACTTAAAATACTATTTTCAAAGAAAACATTATGACAGAAAATTAAAGAGCTATAAACCTCTACAGAAGGGATATTCACTCAGACAAGGGGAAATAGAAACACCTAAGTCCCAAAAGTTTTGATAAGTAATTTTTCAAACTTATATTTTCATGTATAGTTAACAATAAAATCTCATTGTTTTATGAATATATATATATATGCCCCAAAAGTTTTTAAAATCTTCTTCACATTATGTCTTATTTCCAAATGGAAAATCAGTATTTCCATTAGAGGTTCAGCTTTTACTCAAGCATATCTCTAATGGTTCAAATTTTACTATTCAATTAAACATTATAAATTGAGCACGCAAAAGAGTATGTATAAGATAGTAGTCGCTGGGCTTCCCTGGTGGTGCAGTGGTTGAGAGACTGCCTGCCGATGCAGGGGACATGGGTTCGTACCCCGGTCTGGAAGATCCCACATGCCGCGGAGTGGCTAGGCCCATGAGCCATGGCCGCTGAGCCTGCATGTCCGGAGCCTGTGCTCCGCAACGGAGGAGGCAAAAACAGTGAGAGGCCCGTGTACCGCAAAAAAAAAAAAAAAAAAAAAAAAAAAAATAGTAGTTGCTGACTTCTGTTTAGTGACTATGAATAAGATAATAATCACTAATTTAGTTTATAGCTTAATGGGTGAACAGGACATATGCATCAGTATAAGTCAAGGTAGAGCAATAGGAGCTAAAATGGAGGTATAAGGTGTTACGAATCAAAGTTGAGAGAAATCCCAACTGATTTGAGAGTGTTATGACTCTCCTGAAGGAAAGAGTAACTGAGATGCATCTTAAAAGTTGACTATAGGGGCTTCCCTGGTGGCGCAGTGGTTGAGAATCTGCCTGCTAATGCAGGGGACACGGGTTCGAGCCCTGGTCTGGGAGAATCCCACATGCCACGGAGCTACTAGGCCCGTGAGCCACGACTACTGAGCCTGCGCGTCTGGAGCCTGTGCTCCGCAACGAGGGAGGCCGCAACAGTGAGAGGCCCCGCGCACCATGATGAAGAGTGGCCCCCGCTTGCCACGACTAGAGAAAGCCCTCGCACAGAGACGAAGACGCAACACAGCAAAAATAAATTAATTAATTAATAAAAACTCCTACCCCCAACGTCTTCTAAAAAAAATTAAAAAAAATAAAAAAAAATAAAAAAAAATAAAAAAGTTGACTATAAATCGTAGAGGCAGATGAAAGGAACCCAAGATGTAAGGGAGATGAAGGAAAAGGAAAAGTGTCAACGTGGCATAATGTACAGAGAGGACAATAAGTAGCAGTCTAGTTGGGTTGAACTGTGGAGTTTCAAGAGGAAAAGAATGGAAAATTAAGTTGGAAAAAGGTAGGCCAAGGTAATTTCACTTGAGGCAAAAGAAGGAATTTGTACTTTATTCTAGAAGTATAGAATTTTATAGTTGAACTGAAGAGCCATCTAGAACAGCTTGCTGATTTTTCAGTTGAAAAAAAACTAGAAGCCCAGACAAATAACATGAATTTTCCAAGATTACATTGCTAGTTAGTTTCAAGGCCAGGATACGAATCAAAGTCTCCAGATCCCCAATCCTTCCACTCCTCTGCTTCTGAACAGAGGAGAGACACATTCAGAAATGTGTTGTGCAAAGATCACTCTGGTGGCATCTACACAATAGATTGAAAATGAGAATGAAAAGAAGCAGAGATTCTATTTAGAAGACTAAGTAGACTAGTCTAGGTGGGAGATGAGGGCCTGAGCTAAAGTGAGAATAATGAGAATGGAAGGAGCAGACAGATTTCAGTAGCATTTCCCAAACTGCTAGTTGTGTGGGGTGGTAAGTGATGTGAGGAGGAAAAAATGGTTCTCGTTCATTTAATTTTGGAAATGCTATCTTAAACCAAGATAAGCATCTTCACTATAGGATTTCTAAGAGATTTTACCATCTTAATGTGGAATAAGAATCTCCCAGAGGGAGGTAGAGAAAACAGCATTGCTCAAAGTGTTTTAAACAGAGAATTTTTTTTAATGAAACAACTATTAAAGTAAGTTTTCATAGAAAATCAACTGTGAAACACTAAGTCAAAGATATATGATAAATATGAAGGATTTTGCAAGTGATTGTACCAATATGGAAAAAAATAAGAAAAAAAAAGCCAAAATTGACTCCAGATTCACAAGTCTAAGTGTAGAAAAAGTTGGTTTGTTTCAATACCTCAATTATTGACTATAAATCAGTCATATATCCCATCAGTATCAATAACAAGGATGCACTTGGTGTCCTAGCCAAAATCTTTTGTTGTTATGCCATTTCAACCAGTTGAAAAGAAAGGCATCTCTCAAAGTGTTTGGGAAAACATAGTTGTTTCTTAAATGGGTAAACATTTTTCAATACCACAAAGGTTAAAAATTAAGTATAGAAGTGTTTAAAAGAGTTAAACCTTAATTGTAAGATTTTCTTTGCACATTGGTATTTTATATACATGTATCATTAAAGAACATTTGGTCTATTCAAATAACAGTTCAGACTTATAATTCCAATTTAAAATGTTCAATTGAGTAATTGATTTATCTTACTTTTTCATCTTTATTAAGGTATGACTGACAAATAAAATTTGTGTACCTATAGATTGTACAACATGATTTTTTTAAGTAGTGCTTGAATAATTGGTTTAGACTGTTGATTTTAGTTGGCATCTTACTATTAAGAGAAATTAAATTTCACTATATTAACAAGTTTACTCATTTTTTTCAGATTTATAAGAATTAAGAGCCTTGGAAAGGTTTTGGTTATAAAAATAGATCATTATAGTGTTTATGAGACAAATCAAATGTATTAAATTCATAAATAAAGGTTAAAATGTTTAAGTGAGTTTAATTAAGTATGTTTGTAAATGTTCCTAAATAGTAATCTGAGGCCCCTTGAAAAGTGATAGCTAAAAATTGCTAAACTTATGAACAGAATAAGATTTGTAAGTTGAACCTGAGAGCTAAAGGATGAACTTTTGTTTTATTTGTTGTTGTTTTTGTTGAGTTTTTTTTTCACTTGTAACTTCAATAAATTGAATAATAATTTTAAATATCAAAGTTCAAAGTTACGCTGGATAATTTTTTTGGCAGATAAAAGCTTACCCAATCTCTAAGAAGCCAGCAGTGATTGATGGGTAGATTATGGAAGCCTTTGAGAGAGCCCTTTGGGTAGAGTGGTGGAAGCTGAGTGAAGGATTTCTGGTGGAGAACATATGGGCACAGAGTCATAGACTCTTGTATTATTTTCCTATTGTTGCTGTAAAAAATTAGTACAACTGAGCGGCTGTAAACAACACAAAGGTATTCTCTTACAGCTCTGGAGGTCAGAAATCCAAAATGAATCTTCCTGGGCTAAAATCAAGGAGTCAGGAGGGACACTTTCTTTCTGGAGACTCTAGGGAAGAATCGATTCCCTTGCCTTTCTTGGCTACTAGAGGCATTCTGTATCCTTAGTCCATGGCCCCTTCACCCATTTTCAAAACCAGCAGTTACCATCTTCAGATCTCTCTTATCTTCTGCCCCTCTCTTCTATCTTTTAAGAATCCTTGTGATTACACTGAGCCTATCCAGATAATCCAGGATTTCCCCATCTCAAGAGCCTTAATTCAATCACATGTATAAAATACCTTTTGCCATGTAAGGTAACATATTCACAAGTTACAGGGAATAGGACGTGGACACGTTTGGGGAGGTCATTATTCTGCCTACCATGATTATTATTCAAAACACTTAACAAAGAAGGGAAAGAGACAGTCTTTGGTATCTGAGTGACAAAAAGGTTAATGGAAGGGTTTTTGGTAGGCAGAAAAAGAAGCTAATTAAGAAGGAGGGAAAAAATTAAGGAAGAAAATATTGACAAAGTTGGTCCTAGAGAGCCCAGATGGAGAGTCACTCTTGTAAAGGAAAGATGGAGACTCCTTCTTGGGTCAGGACCAGAGAACAAGAGGAAGAGTAAAGATGCCAATAGATTTAGATGAAGAAGAAGGAGGTTGGGGGACTCCATCTCAATGATTTAAATCTTTTCAGTGCAAGTGAGCAGCCCTATAGATAAGGTGAAAGAATTTAAAGCTCCAGTTAATGTTCCTGCTCCTGATCCCTCCCAAGCTCCCACTCACTTCCTTCAAAATCACTAAATCACTATTAACCCCATGCCATGACATTTTTATTGGACTTTTGTATATATTTAACTAAGGGTGAAGCAGTATAGTATAGTGTTGACAGACTCTGGATTCAGACTGTCTAGATTTCCATCCTCATTCCACCACTTAATAACATAACTTGAATTTTAAGAAAAGATATAACCTCTCTGTGCCTCAGTGTCTCATCTATAAAACTGAGATAATAATAGCATATACGTCACAAGGTTATTATGAAGATTAAATGTTTTAGTAAATTTTAAATGCTTAGATCAGTGCCTGACACAATTGGTGAGGAATATAATAAACATTGGCTCTTATTATTTTCAAGAATTTTTCATGGATTTTATATATTGAGATCAATATTGATATTTATAGCTTTATCTGTAAAGTTCAAATTTGAGATGATTTACTCACATATTTCTTACAATTTTTGAAAATCTATATATACAGCTGCAATATGGTGGACTTAGTACCTTGACCAACACTGCACTGAAAATATAAAATGCTGGATAAAATATTTTAAAACCTTATTAATGGCATCTATAATATGTCAAGAAAATAAGGAATACTCAAGCAAAAAAACTTATTAAAGCTGAAACCCAGAGGGGAAAATAGAACACTGAAGCTGGTTTTAGCCTCGAGTCCATTTGCCAATCCAGGTGAACCTGAGTTTTTTGTTTTTCACAACCTTAAGGGCCTGAGAAATAAAACCTAAGATGAGGCATCTAATAGGAGACCCTATGCCAATAAAGCTGGGACCCTAAAGAACAACACTCCCAATCTAAGGATAAATTAGTAATAATCCCTAAACTCCACTGAGACTTGCAAAGAAAACTACTTATCTCAAATTTATTTGTGAACACAGCTGGCCTTCATGCAGGTTTACAGCCTAAATTCATACTATCTGAATGGAGCAGAAAGCCTCATGCCTATATTCTTAAATTTTCAACAACTTTATGTAGATATATGCACATTATATTTGCAGCTGTGGGATTAGCAATAATGATATATTTTAAGGACTTGGTTATATGAAAGTTTTGCAATTGAAGTTGACATTTTTTATGGATTTAAAATTACTTTTGGTGTATCTTTTTATTTGATGACATCACTTTCCCAAACATGAGCATAGCTCTCTTTCTACCCATGGGCTTATTATGTCAAGTTTTCACTCATGGCAAATAGCCACATATTGTCTAAGTACCATCATAGAGCCATCCAACAAGGAAGTTGAATGAGATAAACATAGTTATAGCTTCTCTTCTTTTTAAAATGTAAATTAAATACCATTTCTGTTTCTCTTCCCCCTATTTAGGAAAGTGTCAGAAACAATAATTTAAGAAAAACAGCTGAGGGAACTGACAGAATGGTCTCAAGGATACAGACTTCTACATGGAAGATTCATCTGAAAAATTCCTCATGTAAGGTTCACCTGGCCAACTCAAGAAGCTTGAGAATCAGGAGCATAGAGGTTGCATTCTGGGATAATGAGCATGAGGTTGGATGCCCTATCATGCCAAAAATAGCCTAAATTATTTAGCATGATTTTGTTCCTGCTTGACTTATTTCTTAATACCTAAGTCCACATTGTCATCTGCAGCCTCTATAGAAAAATATGGAGAGTTCATCCTAAACAGAAGGTAGATTCAAAGTGATGGCTTCTTTATGAGTGGGAGTTCCTGGCCAGCACTTCTTGCTCTGCCATGATTCTGTGGACTCCAATGTCTCTAAGGGATTGCATGTTAGACTAAAAGGGAGGCAATCTGGTTGGCATGACCCCTCCCAGGCTCATGGTTCCACAATCCAGCATGGTAGAGGTAGCATAGGGACTCTTCATCACTGGATACACCTACCTCTCCCCGAAGGATTCTGCGTTTTAGGAAAAACTGCATGCAGATATTAGAAGGAAAAGTGAGAAAGTTTCAGTTTGAAGAACCAGCTAGTAAACAGAATCAGTAAAGCAGACCTATTGGTACACCTTCCAGAGCATGAGAAATCCCACCTAGTGCCAAAAAACCTTCCAAGATGCTGGCCACCTGGGGTCATTAATTTTATGTGTCAACTTGACTAGGTTATGGTGCTCAGTTGTTTGGTCAAACACCAGGTGCTGTGAAGGTACTTTTTAGATGTCATTAACATTTAAATGAGTAGACTTTGAGTAAAACAGATTACTTTTCATAATATGAATGGGCCTCATCTAATCAGTTGAAGGTCTAAGAGCAAGACTGAGATTTCCTGAATAAGAAGGAATTTTCCACAAGACTACAACATAGAAACCCTACATGAGTTTTCAGTCAATTGCCCTGAAGAATTCAGGCTCCAGATTGCAACATCAACTCTTACCTGAATCTCCAGCCTGCTGATTTCAGATCTGCCAGCGCCCACAATCGAGTCATTTCCTTAAAAGATCTCTCTCTCTTTTCTCTCTTGCTCTCTTTCGCTCTCTCCCTCTCTCCTTCAAAGAAAATAAAAGTTTATTTTATTTTTGGATAAACTTTATTATGGATAACTTTATACCTTAACAAAGCATATGTGGTTTTCTTTTTCTTCTTTAGATAAAGCTGTAAACAATCTATATATAGAACACATTGTCATTTTTGCAGTTTTAATATTTGGAGTCAATTTCTAAATACATGTTTCTGTGAGATTTCAAAAATCAAGATTTTGTTAACATTATATACAAAATTAAAAGACATCACAATTCCGTATAAAGAGCAAAACTACTACATAAAACTAAGAATAACTTATTTTCATCACTTTTACCAATTTGTAAGGAAAAAAAACTTAAGCAAAACGCTTAATTTAAAGTAGTCTTGGACTGTTAGTGCAAACAGATATGCAAGCCAAAGAATTCCCAGTATTCCAAGAAAAATAGTGACTTACATTCAAATATCTCTCAACACTAAAGAAAACCAGTCACCAATACTGAGAATCAACAGACTTTCAATTATTTCAGATATTGGAACTAACAGATACAGAATATAAAATAGTCATTATTAATACATCAGATTTAAAGAATTAATATATAAGCTTGAAAATATGAGCAAGGAACAAGATACTATAAAGAATAAGCAAGCCTACTTTACAGAACCAAATAAAATGTCTAGATGTGAAAACAATAATAACTGAAATTTAAAACTCAGAGGATAGGTTTAACAACAGATTAGACACGAGATGAAAAGATAACTAGTGAACTTTAAAATACACCTGAAAAAAGTTACTAGGATGCCAGGAGAGACACAGAACGAATATATAAAAAAGATTTAGAGAGCTGGAAGATACAGTGAGAAAGTTTAACAGAAGTCTTTATAAGTTCTAAAAGGAGAGAGAGAGAATAGGGAAGAGCCCCTTTTTGAAGAGATACTGGGAAAGAAATGATCAAAATGCATGAATCCACAAATTCAAGAAGTCCAGTGAATCCCAATAGAACAAATAAAAGGAGATCTGCACTTAGATACATTATACTGAAACTAGAACACCAAAACATTTCCATGAGGGCAGTCTACTTTGTTCACCATTGCATCCCCTAGTGTTGGGCACTCAGTATGTACTTGATGAATGAATAACAGAAGTTTATAGTCAATGGGAAGGTCATGTGTTTGAAATCATGGTGGCGGCATATTTCTGGATAGCAATCAGT
Organism: Mesoplodon bidens; assembly: GCF_964165515.1. Taxonomy (NCBI): domain Eukaryota; kingdom Metazoa; phylum Chordata; class Mammalia; order Artiodactyla; family Ziphiidae; genus Mesoplodon; species Mesoplodon bidens. The sequence goes on from NC_138178.1 coordinate 123,494,277, forward strand.
CTACTAAGGCTCTATGCTCATGGATGTCTGAAATAGAGTAGAATTTAACAGTAAAGTTGAGAAGGTAGAAACACTGTGGTTATATTACTCTATATTGTTTAATGACTTAGAATACTCAAATAAGACCCCAAAAATCAAATATGCTATACAAGTATTTGTTCTTAAAACTAGTCATTGTACCTGAGCAGCCAAAAATATTTTGTTCTAAAATTCATTTCATGCTGTCCTGGAGAAAATATTATGAGAAGCTGTAGTAGTCATGGGAACTGTTCACAAATATTCTGACTTTCTCTCATTCCAGGAATGTGCTTTGATCACACTTTCCTGCCTACATGAAGTTAGATGCTTCCATATGACTTGCTTTGGCCAAGAAAACATGAAAAGTGACATGCGTTACTTGTATATGGGAGTTTTAAGAGCTAGTGCCTGCTTTGCCACTACCTTTCTTTACCTTCTGCCATGGCAAAGTTCGTGATAGTGGCTGCTCCTCAGGCTGGGTTCCAGATAAAGCAGTGCAAAGCCCCCCAAAGCTGCCCCATGTTGGACATATACTATGTGTGAGAAATAAACATTTGTGGTTTTAAGCCACTGAAACTAGGGGTTGTTTTTGCTGAATGAGCATGAACTAGCCTTTCTTAATTAATATAAAAGCTCTAAAGAGTTTCTACACTTCTATAGAACATTTGGCCTAACCTGTAGTGCTTAAATTCCAAATCGGAAGATCTAATTACATATTCAGTAACATTTTCTCAGTGACACAAAATCTCAGAATATGGTGCCAAGTGATGCTGTCGAACTGTCTTTTCAGGCAGCGTTTGAAAAGAGAATAGTGTCTAATCTGGTTTAGGTTTCGAGCTGCCTAATAAGGCAGTATATTATATAACCACTCGAATTTCCTTCAGCCTTATGTTTTACACTCTTTAGTATTATGCCATGGCTGGAAGGAAATAGGTTACAGAGAAGAAACAATACGGTTCATACTCTAGGTTAGTCAGCAAATTCTATACAATATGTTAGTTATTTTAAGATTCACAGTGACTCTTCAATGCTATTAAAGTAAAACTGGTGAATTGTAACAGTCCTTTGTATAAATTAATTGAAAAAATTAAGGCCCCAGCAGTGCCTATAATGTGTGCAGTGTAAACCGATCATTTTCTTTCATTCAAAAACAAATGTTTGTTACAAATGAAGTTCCGGGCACTTAGGCTAGACCCTACAGATACAAAGATAAATAGGAAATGGTCCTTGTCTTCCAGGGTCTTATAGAAGCCCAGCAGTCACCTAAAGAAACTGATTATAGGACAATGTATTAAGTGCTATAGTTGAGGGATAAATATAGCTTTAAGTGATCACAGAGAGGTAAGAAAATAAGGAACAAAATACGTCAAAGAAAGCTTCCAGGGAGGAAAAAAAAATCCATGTCATTAATTGTTGATGAAATGTTTGATATGTATATATATATATACATACACATATATATACAGTGAGAAAAAGTTAGAGAAAAACACATACATACATATACATATATTCAGATTTTAGCTAATTTGAATGCATAATTTATGCCTTTATCTAAAATGGATGTGAAAATGAATTGAATATTTTGGAACAGAAATAGTAAGGCAGAGCAAATTTGGGTTTATCAATTTTCAAAAGCCACCTTAAACATGATAACCTCTGTCTTTGATAATTCAAAAGAATTTCAGGATACTCAAAGGCCTTGACTTGTTACCTAAGGTAAGTAACATTTAACCTCTGAACCTCAATTTCTGATCTGTGAATTGGAGATAACACTTACCCTGAAGGACTGTTCTGAGGATTAGGAATAACAAAGCACATGGCATGTAACTTGCAAATAATTTGCCTTCAGTAAATAGTAGTTGTTACAGTTATAGTTGTTGTATGTGTTATCATTAGAATTAGAAGATAAACTGAACCTGCACTGACCATGAAACATGCTGTGGAAATTATGTTTTTGAAATAAGCCCTGTTAGGACTTTGTTATGTATTATCTTTCTATTTCTATTTTATTTTTCTTATAAAAGTATACTATAAGCTTTACCTGCCCCACACACACACACACAAATTCAGCATCTGGGCTCTTTGATTATTTGAATTCAGAATCAACAGGAGTTTATAGGTTTTAAGGAAATGAAAGGAGGTGAAGCATGCAAAGCTCCCAAGAAACATGATAAAGTGGAAAATGTATAAGGAAATGAAGGATTCAAAGACATGTGGCAACCTCAGTTATTGAATCAAAATATTCATGGGGCAATGGTTACTGCTGGAGGCTTCTGCCAGGCATAAAATATCACAGTCACCTTTAACAGTCCTTCTCCAATCTACAAGCAAGGCAAACTTCTCCATAGCTAATAAGTGCCTGAGGTGGTTATTATTTTACCTCTTGGTTACATAAATTACTCAAAAATAGCACCCATTTTCTAGATATCTATGCAATACTTTAAACAGTAGATACATAATAAAATAATAAGAAATGAGAGCAGATATAATCTCATCTAACAAGCTTTTAATATGTCCTCTTTTTTTTTGTAAAATAAGACTGGAATACAGTCAAGAGATAAGAATAATTTCTCCTTAGTTTGTCACTGCAGCTGATTAGAAAGCATAGATTTAGCAATTAGACGGCTAATGTTATACATAAAATAACATCTGTGCTTAGAAATCCAAATCTGTACTAAGATATGTTGGGAGAAAATTCTCCATGGGTCTCTCATGTTTCTGCATGTCTTGCAAGCAGAGACACTGACAGCTTTTGTTCCAGACTGTCTTTTCAAGGACGTTTGTATAGCAAACAACCTTGAAAAACGGATATAGTGTCTTGCTTGGGAACAGAGGGCAGATTTATTTGCTGTCTGTATAATAAAGAGAATGTCTCTCTACAAAGTAAAGACTAGGCAATTTGGTTTGCAGCCCATTATGAAAGACTGGAGTTCTCACTATGGTGTACACCTGAAACTAACACAATATTGTAAAACAACTATAGTTCAACTTAAAAAAAAAAAGACATTGGAGTTCTGTAAGTTCCTCAGTTGTGTTGTACACCCACAATATGATCATCATCCACCTGGATGACTCCACATTGTACACGCAGGATTTAAGGAGTAATAGGAACCAACCTAAAGATGAAGATTATGCTGCCTGCTGTATCGTAAGCATTAGTTCTTTTCTCTGATCCAGGAGTCTCATGCCTTTGCTCACTGTATGGTCGGGCCACTCAGGATGGCTGTTCTCTTGCTCTCTGTACACCCCCTGCTTGACCAGTGCCTGCTTCACCTACACCCTACTCACATGACTAATCTTCCTACCTACTTGCCCCTGCCTCAGCTAGCGACTGTTCTTATCCAAGGGGTGGTGAGTGGTGTGCCCCTCTGCTGGCTTCCCTGGTAACTAATGAGCCAACCTGCATAATTCCCCCTATAACTGGCAATCTCCCCTTCCCCTGGGGAGCAAAGCCTGCTGCCACATCCTGCCTGCTGTCTGCCAAACACTGTGGAGTGTTGCTCCAGGACTTTGCTTCACATGTGTAAGCTCCCCATCCATTAAACCATTGATGTCTCTGTCACTGACTCCAGGCTCTTTCTTCAGTCTTGAAGCTGGGCAAGCAGAGGCCTTGTAGGCCTGCAGGGTACAACCCAACAGTCAGCATCCATGAAACTGTGGCAGGCTGACTTGTTCACTTGCAAACAAGGTTAAGTCTCAGATCGTTCACAGTTCTTGAGAAGGCATAGCTTAAAAATTAAATACTTTGTCAACCACAAGCTCACTTCAGAAGAATGGTGCCTTTCAACTAAATAAATATTTAATGAGAATCTGCACGTACAAAACACAGTGACTCAAGTTCCAAACTCTATTCATATTAATATGGGAGTTACCCAGAGAAAACCATAATTCAAAAAGACACATGCACCCCAATGTTCATTGCAGCACTATTTACAATAGCCAGGTCATGGAAGAAACCTAAATGTCCATCAACAGACGAATGGATAAAGAAGATGTGTTACATATATACAATGGAATATTACTCAGTCATAGAAAGGAACAAAATTGGGTCATTTGTAGTGATGCGGATGGACCTAGAGACTGTCATACAGAGTGAAGTTACTCAGAAAGAGAAAAACAAATATCATATATTAACGCATATATGTGGAATCTAGAAAAATGGTACAGATGAACCAGTTTAAAAACATATACTTTTTAAAAAAGAGAAATGTCTAACTTCAAATTAACTATGGAAGGACTATATAATTTATCATTCAACCAGGGACAGTTTGGGGGAGTGAAAGATGGCACTATTAATTATTATACTGAGACAAAAGACATTTTGACCTATCTTACCAGCAAAATGAGTTCATTTGAGAACAGCAAAGAATCGCAATTCAGGACATGCAAGCTATGGTGAACCACAGGCAAGTCTGAAGAACAAAGGAGAGGACGGTTCTTTTATAGAGAAGAAAAGGGAGTTGAGAGGGGCTTCCATAAACAGAGTCCACTGGAGAAAACTGGGAGTTTGAAGTGTAGTGGCTTTTCATTGGCTGCCTTGTGCCAGTCTCTCATTGACTGGGCTGTTGCTGAGCAAGGAGAAATTCTTCCTTCCTCCTACTGGGTGGTAAAGTATTGGCATACCTCAGAGCTATTGTGCGTTGGGATCCAGACCACCACAATAAAGTGAATACTACAATAAAGCAAGTCACATGAAGTTTTTGGTTTCCCAGTGCATATAAAAGTTATGTTTACACTATATAGTCTATTAAGTGTGTAATAGCACTATGTGTAAAAAACAATGTATATAACAATGTTAAAAATAATGCTATTGGAAAAATGGCTCCAGTAGGCTTGCTCAATGCAAGGTTTCCAGAAATCTTCAATCTTAAAAAGAAAAAAAATAAAAAGCAATATCTGCGAAGCACAATAAAATGAGGTATGCCTGTAGTAACTTTCTTTCTGTTGGAGATGCAATTATACGCTCTTCCTGTTGGGTCTGCAATTGGTGTGGAGTGGTAGGGCATGAGCGCTCTCCCTTCTGGCTTCCTGAGTCCATTTTAAATGAGGTTTCTGTTTATTAATTTTCACAGAAACCAAGACTGAGACATAACCAGGCTGAAGATACCAACTACATTCCCAGGAGTTCAAAGAACCAATCCTTTTCCCAAACCGTCCAGGATTTGGGGGAAAAATGTTGGGTTTTTTTGCAGTACACGGGCCTCTCACTGTTGTGGCCTCTCCTGTTGTGGAGCACAGGCTCCAGACAGGCAGGCCCAGCGGCCATGGTTCACGGGCCCAGCCGCTCCGCGGCATGTGGGATCTTCCCAGACCGGGGCATGAACCCGCGTCCCCTGCATCGGCAGGCGGACTCTCAACCACTGTGCCACCAGGGAAGCCCCCAAAAATGTTTTTATATTCAGCTCTAGTTGTTAAGCTTTTCTCACTTTCAGGTTGGTTATAAACTTATAATTAGAGCAAAGCTACCCAAAATCTAACACATGCAAACAAGGGAGTTTTGCAAGCAATTTTTTAAAGTATTTTCTGGGACTGGCTCAGTGCACATTTATTTCTCACAGGGCTATTTATTTTGAAATGACTTGCAAGATTTCATTCAGTGTCATCCCTTCAAGGGACACAAACTACAACCAGCACCAAGAGGAATTGTAATGCTAATTCCCTAAATACCACACTGTTAATTAATCTCAGTGAATAATAGGATTTCTAATGCAAATTGTTCTGATGTCATACATTGCCTAAAGGTGTTTCTAATGATCTATGTGAAATGTCAGAAGCCATGCTTTAATTATGTGTGATAGAGAATTTGGACAAACAAGCAAAGAAATCTGGTTGATCTGAAGTCAGTGGTAGCTAGATCAACAGAAACCTGTTAGAGAACTTGAAAGAATTTTATTTTCCCAGGAATGTTTTCTCTTCCTAAGGAGCAATTACAATGAAATCAGGACAGACGTGAAATTTTATTAGGAAGTAACTATAATGGACAATGAGTAATGCAAAACCACTCTGGTCATTTTGAAGCAGGAGGGAAGGGGGAAGGGCACAACCTTTATTTTTTTTTTTATTTTTATTTTTATTTTTTTTCTTTTTGCGGTATGTGGGCCTCTCACTGCCGTGGCCTCTCCCGTTGCGGAGCACAGGCTCCGGACGCGCAGGCCCAGCGGCCATGGCTCACGGGCCCAGCCGCTCCGCGGCATATGGGATCCTCCCAGACCGGGGCACGAACCCGCATCCCCTGCATCGGCAGGCGGACTCCCAACCACTGCGCCACCAGGGAGGCCCAGGGCACAACCTTTAAAAGAATGATATAGCCATAGTACAAGACAAAGACTGGCTGGAACCAACTGGGTTCAAGATGGTGGAAGATTCGACTTCCAGTGGACCTTGAGCCTCATTATATATTCATTGTAATACATTAGCATGCTAAATGACATACCCACCAGCACCATGACAGTTCTGAGGCCAACCATAAAAGGCCAAAAAGTGGGCAGTGACCCAATGCCTGGAAATCTCTACCGCTTCCCCAAAATTGGAATAATCCTCCCACTCATTAGCCTATGAAATTACCCAGCCCATAAAAACTAACCATGCCACATTTCCAGGTCTCTTGCCTCTTGCCTTCCGAGATGGCCCACACTGTCTGTGGAGTGTGTTTCTCCCAAGCCCTCTCTCACCTTCTGAGATGGCCCACACTCTGTCTGTGGAGTGCGTTTCTCTCTAAATAAATCCACTTCTTACCTATCACTTCGTCTCTGAATTCTTTCACGACAAAGCAAGAACCTTAAGTTCACAGGGAACAATTTATCTTCAAGGCACACTTCTAGAGAGGTTTGATTTCCTGTTTTTTAAGCATTGTGTGTAGTTGCTGAAGAATTCATCTTGGCATTGATGTTGCCATTTGAGCATTCTGAAGAAAAGGATTTGTACCATGTAGAATCAAGATTTAACGATCCAAACATTGCTATTGTTGCTTCTCATTTTTTTCCATGTTGTGCATCATTGAACTATATATGAACAATAGACTGAGACATGCAACAGTGGATAAAAGGCATATATCCTCCTCATCTGACTGACTGCTGCCAGCAAGGAATTCCAGGTTTTTTGGCATTCTTCCTTGACTTCTTCAATTCTAAACATTGATTTATCCCCAAGGAAGTACAGACTAGGCATTTATTTATCTACAGAAGATCTTTATGTCTTTGGGGTTGCATGTTTGTGATAAAGACTGTTCATTGTCTTTCACTATCCATTACCCCTTTCTTTCTGTTAGTATTAAGTGGACATTTTGCTTCCAAGCTAGAGACTATACTCCCTAGCTATCTTGCAGCTAAATGTGGGTTCTATATTCCTCAGCACCCTTTGCAGCCAATAGGATGCCCTAAAGTGATGTGAGAGCCACTTAGGCCACTTCTTTTTCCCTTTCTGAGCACTGGAACTCAGATGTGTTGGTAGTAAGCCAACTTAAAACATGCAGCTGAGTGAAATTGAGCAGGACCCTGCAGGTGACAGACCCCTGTGTGTCTCCCACTTCTTTGTAGAAAAAAAAAAAAAAAGCTTTTGTCTCCTAGGCCTTCCCCAAGTTCCAAAAAGCTGACTCAAATTGTTAATGATTAGAGAACTGAGAAAATGCAGAAATAAAGGAAAAGTAGTCAAGAAAGAAAAGTAATAGTAGCTTGAATAATAGTTGAGTGATAAAACAGAGTCAGTACTCCTAGTTCCTTCTCAAGGGATATAAATAACAATTGGATGCATATCCTTGAGGTGTTTTACAGAAACCAGGAACCCACCAGATAGAAACTGCTGACCACAAGCACATAGACCCCAGACTGGTTGGAGCCAGCAGATTGATGATTAAGATTCCCAAAACATCACCCTGTTATATTACCACCAACCAATCAGAAGAATGTCTACACACTGATCACACATCCTGTGACCCTCACCCTTAATGTTGCCTTAAAAAACCTTTGCCCATTGGGGAGTTCAAGTCTTTTGAGCATTAGCTGTCCATTCTCCTTGCTTGGCACCCTGCAAAGCTGGTTTGGTGGTGCTGAATTCTCTTAGCTTTTGCTTCTCTGTAAAGGCTTTAATCTTCACTACCATTATTCTGAATTCTTTTTCTGCAAGGTTGCCTATCTCCACTTCATTTAATTGTTTTCTGGGGTTTTATCGTGTCCTTTCATCTGGCACATAGTCCTCTGCCTTTTCATCTTGTCTATCTTTCTGTGAATGTGGTTTTTGTTCCACAGGCTGCGGGATTGTAGTTCTTCTTGCTTCTGCTGTCTGCTCTCTGGTGGATGAGGCTACCTCCCCTTAATTTGTTTTTTTTTTTCCCCAACTGATCAGCTCCTCTCTCTGCAGTGGCAGAGGTAGCAGAAGAAGTGCTGTCAATGATGTCCACTAACAGCCTGATCTTCCAGGTACACTGTGCCCCCCATTGCAGAGACCCTGAGACCAGGTCAGTCCCTTTCCCTGACACTCACCTCTTTGAGAGCTGCTGCACAGTGGGTTTTGGCCTATCTATCTCCTGGCAGAGGTCTACTCTGGGAAAACAGGGAAACCAAGGTGAGTTGAAAATAAAAGAAAAGGCCTTCAAAGTGAGTGAGGGTTTACATTTTACTGAGTCTCTTTTTGCCTCAAGGTGGAGCCCAGATGCTATTGAAACCATCAATATTCAACTTTTCTTCTCCCATGCTCCATGTCCCTCCTGGCATATATTTTCTTTGATTGTATTTCCCCAAGAGCTTTATTTTACAGTTGGGGCAGAAAGAAGAATTTGCTTTACCAGGGGTGTTGAGTCAGGGGGAGGTGTGGTAAGAAAGGGCAGTTGGGGAAGAGGAAAAAATAAAGACCAGGACCAGGTGGAGCTTTTTTTTTCATCTGAGACTTAAGATCATAGCTAAGGGACTCACAATGGGAACTGTTCAAGAGAGAACTGCTAGCCCTGATAACAAAGTGTGACACCTCAGCAGAAAGTCCAGAGATTCTCTGGCTTGCCAAGGACAGGAAACACTTAGAGATACCATCCTGGACACAGATGTTGCATTCAAATAACAGGCACTGTCAATGGGAAGACCCCAAATGCAAATTGGATTGTAGGCCTCTGAGGGTCTCACAATGGGCATTAGGAGGGCCTAATATTGGTCAACTCATCAGTAAGAGTTCTAACTACCATAATGTGGTTATTAAGAGTAAATCTGTAACCATATTTTGTGGTCACAGCCTGGTGAAGTCTGAGATATCATGTTATACCTACCACATGTCCATTCACTTCACAACCAAAGCATCATTCGACATCTTGATGTCATTGTGTAATACCAAAAGCTATTTTTTCCTGACTTCATTCTGGGCTTCATCTTTAAAATCTTCACAATTTAATTAAAATTTCTGTCTTTGAAGGTGACTCAGTTCCAGGGTTTTCTAAGGCAAGTGATGATGAGGCCAAAATAATAGGCATGGTAAGGTCATTTCTGCAAAATTTTCAGCAGATATCAAACTTAATTTAGGAGGCAAGAGTGGATGTGAGGAGTAAAACCACAGTCATTATCTAGGAATCAGAACAGAAGCCTTCAGATGCCTGGTAAAGAGTCAGGAATAAATAGCCAGGGGCAGTAACTGGCAGAGACAAAAGAGCAGAGGAAACAGGATTTGAGAGGACTCTAGCCAGTCCAATCTAACTCCAAGGTACAGTACCTTATAACCAAGATGGTTGCTGAGAACACATTTTATCAAGCACCTCTTGAGGTGGCTTAAAGCCATCATCTTTTACCTGAGACTTTGTGTCTCCTGACCCTTGTGACTGAGGGCTGTATATACTCATGCCCAGTTTAAGGAAGATGTGGTTTACTACATAATATAATTTAAAGGCTTGTTGAACCTGACTCACTGACCCAAAATGTCATCCCCACCAAAGAAATGTAACTAGTTAGTTATTATCAGCCAAGATGCTGGGTCCCCACGATGAGCAGCCACTGATGCTCTCTGAGACAAAACTTAACACTTACTGACACTAGAGAACAGACCATAACACTACCTTAGTTTTGTGGGCATTAAGCTGTGTCTCTGAACCAGGAGCCAATAGCTCCTGATTCCACTTATTACTAGCAGATGCTCTCTGCAAAATGCACAAGGCCATTCTTAGGGTAAAACCAAATCAGAAATGAGACATACGACCAAATATTGAAGGTAAGAGCAGGAGATCAAGCCAAAGACAGAAAAAGCAGCTGGAACAACTGGTTTTGTTGACCCAGCTCTGGAAGAAGGACCTCTCATCCCCACAGGAGTTCACTGTTATCTGGCAACCAGAGAGAAACATGATGAAAGGAGAGGAGTATACTATACAATTATGCCTAGAGTTGCCCTTGGCAGCATTTTATATATATGTATATGCATATGCATATGTAGATAGATAGATAGGTAGATAGATAGATAAATAGATGGATAGGTAGATAGATAGATATAGGGACTTAACTCCTAAATGACATTTATGGCTTTTTAAAGTGATCTAATAATGACAGTCAAAACTAGGTAAACTGAATGCACAAATTTGTTATTCTTAAAATATACCCAAACAGATTTATAGAGGTTGCAAATAAAGTCAGAAAAATTATCTGGGATCTATTGTAAAAGAAAAATTGCACCAGACCAAGTCAAGGAAGACTTTTACTCAAGACTGTTGCAATAGGGAGAGAGAATGAACTCAACTCACTGAATAAAATACAGGAGGATTTTTAAGTGTGGGAGTGAGCTAAAGGAAAAGTCCTGGAGGATATCAGTGTGGAGATTGGTCAATGTGATTAGGCATTCGTATTGATATTTGCTAATTGATGTTTATTGAAGTTAGGTTTCTACCCTCTCAGAGAGAATGGGACAGAGGGGCCCTATCTTTCTTGCTGATAATATTTCAAAAGACTGGCTCCCAGGTTGTTGAGAAAAACATTCTAGAGTTGTAGAAGATTTACATCTCAAATGGGCAAAGAAAGAATTTACAACAGCAAGTTTTCTAAAGTAAATGCTCTAAGAAAAGGGAGGTCAGGGGTCTATTGTCAAGAAAAGATTTCTAAAGTTTAGTCAAGCTGAGAGGAATGTTAAGGCCACCTTGGTCACTATTTTCAGCCTTGGAAAGAACATCCTGAAAACTATTTGCATCTGGTTCAATAAAGATTCCCCTTTTCTCTGGTTTAACCCCATGATTCTATTTTGCAGGTTAATTGCTTCAAAGAATGATTATTCTTAAGGCAAACAGCAATCACACTAAAATCCTCTTTGCAAATGCTGTCTTCCGCTTTCAACTTAAATCCTCATTGGGGACTTGCTACAACCCAAAACACATTCCATTTGGTATTTAAACTGAGAGTACTCTCCCACCTAGGTTAATCCTTCAAGAAGAGGAGATCCTAAATTTAATCGTCCACAAAGGGCTCTGGGAAAATCTTTTCTGCGGAGGATACTACACGTAGGAAGCTTTTGACTCAGCTGGCATCTCAACTTAAAACTCTTAATAAATGCTTCACTTCTTTCATGTGTGTGTCAGTCACCTATCACTCAATGGGACTAGAGAGCAGTAATGAAAGATTTCTGACAACTGTTCTAACAAAAACATAATGAAATTCTTCTGATGAATCCCATTTTAACAGGTCATGGCATCAGATTGACGGGTCCAGCAATTCATTTGATTACTGGAGCTTTACAGGGGAAAATGAGGTCTGAGAAAACCAGCTGATATAAAAGCACAGCAAAGGTTGAACAAATCAGAGAAACGATCAGCCTAATGAGCCGCAAAATTTTTTATTTGCTTGTAAAAGAAGAAATTAGCCATAGTTCATCATACATAACCAATACCTGTCTTAGTTGATGGAACTCAGGCAAAAAGAAGCAGGGTGGGGGTATTCAGGTGTGCAGCCTTCAGAGGGGATTACTGGATTTTTAACAATTTGAAAACCCTCAAGACGTACTCAGAGCCAAAATAATTAGGAAACCACTGTTGATTGAATCCAATATCTTGTCTGATGGGGGTTCCAGTTTGTTAAGGTGGTTACTACACAAACAGGGAAGGGAAGCACTGAATCTTTGTTTATTTTGTTATTTGGCTTCTATTTGTTCATGCCTATCAGAATGTGCCTAAGCCTACCTTGCTATTTCGTCCTTCTTCATCAGAATAATCCACTTTTTTTCTCCCTAAAATAAACTACTTTGACAATGGTAATTAAGGATCTGCTTGTTTCTCTGGGCTAGCTTTAATCTTACAGTATTTATTGCACATTTCTTGACCCAATTGTGGGTTGGCAATGAGGCTCTTGTTCCGTTTTTTATGCACAGACCATCAATGTTCTACACATTAAGAAAGCAACATTCCATGTCCCATGTCTTCCCTTAGAACAAGAGAGTACATGAACCTACTACTTTGTCCATTGATCAAATGTGGTACAGATGCGAGATCCAGCTTTATAGAGCCCATTGAAGAGAGTTGCTTCAGTGTGATGATTAGCCTGTATTTCAGTTCAAAACACTTTTAACATCTCAATCCGGCATTGGAAGCCAGTGTCTTTTTCTCATATAATTACTGAATGTAATCCTCCAAAACAGTACAAGATGCATTATAAATGACCCGCACAGTAAGTATTTACACTATAGAGTCAAGGAGACATTTGATGTACATCATTAAAACAAAACCGGACTGGTTTTGAAGGTTTTTTTTTTTACTTTTTATTTTGAAATAATTATAAGCTCTCAAGAAGATGTAAAATTAGTATATAGAGTCTCTTGTACCCTTAACCTAGTTTTCCTCAATAGTGACATCTTATACAACTGTAGTATAATATCAAAACCAGGAAACTGACATTGGTAAAAATATTGTTAACTAGACTACTGACTATAGACTACAGAATTTATTCCATCTTTACAAGTTTTAACATTCATATGTTTATATGTGTGTGTGTTGTAGTTCTATGAAATTTTATCCCACATATAGATTTGTAAAACTACCACCACAATCAAGATACACATCTGTTCCATCACCACTAAAGAACTCCTTCGTGCTACCCATTTATGTTCACACCACACATATACCCCATCCATATCCTGTCCCTGTTCCCTGCCAACCACTAGACTGTTTTCCATATCTACAGTTTTATTGTTTAACATAGGTTATATAAATGTAATCATACAGTATATAACCTTTTGAGATCTTTTTCATTAAGAATAATACTCAGCATGGACCTAGAGACTATCATACAGAGTGAAGTAAGTCAGAAAGAGAAAAACAAATACCATATGCTAACACATATATATGGAATCTAAAAATTTTTTTAAAAATGGTTCTGAAGAACCTAGGGGCAGGACAGGAATAAAGACGCAGAAATAGAGAATGGACTTGAGAACATGGGGTGGGGGAAGGGTAAGCTGGAACGAAGTGAGAGAGTGGCATGGACATATATACACTACCAAATGTAAAATAGCTAGTGGGAAGCAGCCACATAACACAGGGAGATCAGCTCAGTGCTTTGTATCCGCCTAGAGGGAGGTGGGAGCGAGAAGCAAGAGGGAGGAGATATGGGGATGTATGTATATGTATAGCTGATTCACCTTGTTGTACAGCAGAAACTAACACACCATTGTAAAGAAATTATACTCCAATAAAGGTGTTAAAAAAAAGAATAATACTCATGAGATCCACCCAGGTTGTTGCATGTATCAATAGTTTGTTCCTTTTACTGCTGAGTAGTATACCATTGTACGGATATTCCAGAGTTTGTTTAATTATTCAAGCATTGAAGGACAGTTGGGTGGTTTCAAGTTTTTGCTATTACAAAGAAAACTGCTATGAACACCCATCCATATGTTTTTGTGTGAACATAGGCTTTCATTTCCTTGGGGAAAATGCCCAAAAGACCAATTTCTGGATCATATAATAAATGCACATTTACTTTATAAGAAAACTGTCATATTGTTTTTCAGAGTGGGTGTACCATTTTACATTTCTACCAGCAATATATGAGAGATCTATTTTCTCCATATTATCACCAGTATTTAGTACTATCATTTTTTATTTAGCTGTTCTCATGGTGTATAGGGATATCTCGTGGTCAGATGGATTTCTATGCATTATGTTCCCATTGATAAATTACAGCCTTCTACATATTTCCCAGTGTTCACCAGTATAGATGCACTTCATATCCATAAGCCTTTAGTTTTCTCTTCTCTCTCCTACCCAACCTTTTCTCCCTTATAGACACATAATTTTACCCAAACACTATCTGTAAAACTGCCTTTAATTTTGTTCTTATCTTTAATCACATGTCAAAAATACTGTAAGACTAACTGGAGGAGTGGAATTGGTTTGCATTTAGGAATGAGGAAACAAAGTTAAGTGCCTGAGGACTCCATAAAGCATTCATGTTATGGGTCTAATTTTGTAAATGAAAAAAGGTAAGAAAGAGAATGCTTGCAGGGGCAGTTTCCCTTAGTCAGGCTAGTAGCCGTGGATTCTATGGCCTATCAAAAATGTGAGGGTCATTATGTACTGGGAGACAGTTTGAGAATGGGGAATGGAACTGATTTTATTTGTTGGAATAAAGGACTAATGAGGATATGAGATCCAGCTGTGGTAAAATCAAAGCAAAAACAAAGATTTCATTCTCATGGCTCCTGAGTAGCCCAAGAAATCAATCACCTGCTGTGTTTTCAGAGGGGCCTTTCTGGCTACAGCAATTCCACTGTGTGTACTTGAACTCACACCATATGTCTTAAATGAAAAGGTTTCATTACAGTCTACCCATTTGTTTATACTGTCTTCATAATGTGTCACCATGGAATCAGTGAGGTTGTGAAACAAATGTTAATTGTAAAAATAATTTAAAATACAGAAGAGCTGACATCCATTTTCCACATCATATATACATTTATAATGTTCAACACACTGCTCAAAACTCCAGACAAATCCATACAGTAAAAATATTCTTTAAAAATCTGTGCTGAAATTCCTCAAAGTTTGATTGTTCAGGGAAGCAGGGTAGGGAATATGAGTTCATCAATAGTGGTTTTAAATCAGAGAAATAATTAATCTTATTATGGTGAACTCCACTACAGCAGAATGAAAAAGAAAAAAAGACTATGTCATGAAGATAAGGTGATAATGGTATATACCATTTCAAATTGGAAACAACTAAAAAGATATATAGATTTCAAAAAAACATAATAATCAAAATGTCTACCCAGAAGAAAAATCTTCAGTCTATGAGCTAATATCTGCTTTTCTAAGAATGGAGCTTAAAATTTGGCAATATGGATTCCAATATACAGCTTGTTATATAATACACAACAACATCTCATTTGAAACTTGATACCCAAAATCAGTTCAAACAGATTGGGAACAACTTTGTTATTTTTAAAATTATGTGTGTGTATGTGCATATGTGGATATACAGTCATTACTGATCACATAACCAATCTCAAGTCTCACTTGACACATCACAACTGGCAATTAGGAATTTGATGAAGTTGTATCACCCTGTATCGGCACATCATAAGCAAACAAAGGAAAATTTCAGAAGAACTCCAGGAACATAATGGTTAGAGAATGAGAAATGTGGGGCAGGGTAGAAGGGTGGGAGATAGTTTCAAAGAAGAAGCAAGGAAGAATATGTCTTCAAGGAAGATATGTTCTTTTCTCCAAAGTTAGAAAATATACACATCCCAAGATGATAGACTCCAAAGGTGTCATATGATGCCATCATAAGAGCAACCAATGTCAGCCACCTTGCTGTTGTTAGAATACCATCAGGCCCACGCTGGGATCTTTTGAATAATATATAACAGTCTTAAAGAGACAGAATTAAAAATTAAAGCTCAGTCTGCCTCATATATATATTTAATACAAATTCTAAATAGGCACTTTCAGTACATATTCTAAGACATTTGGTTGTTAATTACAAAAGGTGATTTGAGAAGGAACATTTTCCCCTAAAAGAAAAACTAACATACAAGTTTTCATTCTGGATTTTGTAGTAAAAAGAAAATTTCCATCAATGGCTTGGTAGAATTCTACTAGTAATGCGTCTATGGCAGCATAACACTGTTTTCATCATTTTTCTTCAAGTAGTTGAGTTGACTAGAAGTTTGAGGATAAGGAGGAGATCTGTATAGATGCTAGACCCAAATGTTTCACATTGCTCATTGACAGTGAACTTGAGAGGTATACAATATCACTAGGAAGCTGTCTTGTGCACATTGAATCATATCTCCTGATAAGTGTGAGAACAAAGTACTCAGAATATCTATTTCAGTTTGTTTGGGGGTTTTGTGGAGTGTGCAGAGGGATTCAGTGTGATCATGTGCTCAGACATATTCAAATGAGAATTCAAGCTTCCCATTTCTGTATTTTTTGCTAATTTGAAGTGATGAGTTTCTATATTGACTTAGTTTTTTCACATAATTATCCTAAACCATAAGTGACACTTTAACCTTTAAAATCAAAATGTTGAGAGATAGATACTGGAAACTTGTATTTAAAGATAGTGGCTCATGTCGCACATAAAAAAGTCTACAATTAATGTAATTTTTCACTCCACTCAGATAAGATGTTAAAAGAACCATAAAACTTTTATGATGATGACTTTATTAGAAAAGAAAAATGGCATTATAGTGACATTTAAAGCATTATCATAAAAGACTACCTTATTACAGATATACATACACATTTAGGCATTGTTCTTTTAGCTGTCCTAGGCTATTGCTCAGACAAACTAATAAGTCTGAACTGTTTTCTAATTCCTGTGTAAAGATGAAGGTATTGGAAACTTACCATGAATACTAAAGAAGAAACACACACACTAGGGAAAATGCACCTGTGCATTGCTATTCTCTGTCTGACTCTCTGACTGCCACCATTAATATTTTTTGTGTCTTTCACAGCTGTCAGAACGTGCTGGCTTCTGCTTTATTCTCAGAGCCTAAACACATCTTTTCAAGCTACATGGTTTGCATGCTAATGCTCATCCAAGGCATATTATTCACTCTAATTTTGATCTTATCAAAGGCAGGACAAGGATTTTAAATGCTAGAATCATTCATACTAATTAGAAGAACTATTTAACAGCCAACCTTAGCTTTCTCAAAGACTAAGGCATAAATAAGAAATAGGCTTCAGAATTAAAATGATAGTAATAGCATAGAAAATTTTTAGATATTCACATTTATTTATTCTGTGTTTTAAATCCAATTGGGTATGATTTTCAAGTAATCAGAAATCAGAGGATACACCATTTACACAAGGTATGATCATATGGGTTTCAAGCCAACATTACCTTGGAGATCATTTAGCAAAACTCCCCAATTTCATGAATGAGGAAGCTTAGAAGAAGATAAATTCTACCCAAAGTCATACTGTGAGTTAATGGCAGAGTCAGGGCTTAAAACCATGCTCTTCTGTCTCTCAGCCACATAATATAAGCTAAAATCAAATAGCAGAAAAATGTATATCACTTTAAAAATTAGAGCACTTAAAAGATATTTTTAAATTGACTTATTCTACATAGAATCTCTATGCCAGCCACAATGATCAAATTTTCCTTATAAGCTTTTTACTCGTGTTTTTATATCATAAGTGATCACATCACCTCTGCCATATTTTACAGTAAGAGTTTTAACCCTTACACCATCAGAAGACCTGTAATTGATCAATGTGCCACTTCTCAAAATATCATGCTATCCTGGTGGGGCCTTTTGCCACTTTATTTAGAATAATGATAATCTCAATACTTACAGAGGAATTGCTTTCCACACCAAACACTCCTCAGGAGATATAACTTTACTCACTCAAACAAATAAACAGAACATGAATTCGCTCACCATTATTTACATTATTTGGCCCACTTGGAGGCTTACAGCCTGCCCATAGGCCATCTAGGTAAAATACACAGTTGGATTTCTAAGCACATAGACCTCTACAATCTTGAAACACAAATTAGATAAGGATCAAACCTGAAGGACATGCTGAGCTTGCTCACTGCTTTAATCATGTATAAGGGTCTACATGTAAAAGAGAAGGAAACATATGAGGTAAAGGATTCCCAAAGAATGTTCAAATTAGTGATTTTATAAGTAGAATATGCTAAATCAATTGTTAATAAGATAGACTGATAAGAGTTTGTGAGTTTTCTACAAAATATGAGAAAAAATGTATAAGTATTATTAACTGGAGATTTTTTGCAGCTATGAAGACAAATAGGGTAAGACTTTTAGATTCAAGGTTATTAATTTCTCCTATCTTGTGTTAACTGGAAATTCAGAAGGGCCAGTAAAACATTGCCAGACTGGTAGAAGTAAAAAAATAGACGCCCTACATTAGTTAATCAGCAAATAACATGATTTCTGAGGATATGTCACTAATTCATTAAATTGAACTACTTAGAGTTCCATACAAAAAATACAATTGTAGTAAGGAAAAAGAAAACTTAAGAAAGAAGAAGAGAGGAAGGACCTCAAGAAGTAAAATACACACTGGGCCATGACACACTTAAAAGATGGGAGAGTCAAAAAATATCTATTAAGCTTTTTGCATCACACATTCACTCATATAATCACTGGTTTTTCACAGTCAATACACAAGGAAAATCAACAGTCTCCTCTCTGTTTCGACCAGGGAAAGAGGGCAATGAGTAGATATCTCCAATTGGAATAGAACCATGGCCTAACAATTCAAAGTGCTCTTGTACATTAATCTCTCCCTTCTTAATCATCAAACTAATCTTGTAAAGAATCTCAGAGATACAGAAATGTCAAATGACATAAATACTGTATTATGTAAGTGTCAAGGATTATACCCTGAACACAAAGACAGATGGGAAAAGGCTTCTGGCCCCAGTTCTATCATATACTTGGGGAACAATCATGAGGATATACTAAGCTGGTTTCCAAGACAGAGTAACAGAGAATAACACACACTTTGAATGAAATAGTCATTTAAGGATATGGCATTTCCTTTAAGTGATGTAGAAATCAATTAGTTTCAATCTATTTCATTGTACTGACTACTAAAATAAGGACAAAAAACTCAATGGTGTCCTCCCTCAAAAAAAAAATTGACTTGGAGAAACTTAAGATTCTATAAGTGAAGTTTTACAAAAACACTTGTTCCCCACATACTGGCAGGAGTTTGTTGTGTTATGCAGTGCTATTCATGTATTCCCAGGCACATGCCGATGGTTCTGCTCTATAGCACCCACATCCTCGTGGCAAGCAATGAAGTGTTTCTGTTATGACTGTCACCATTGTTTTGACTCTCTTTAACCTGCTTGGCAACTTGTGAATCCTTTTGTCAGGATCTGCACCCATAAAGTGGTCACAGCATGGCCTTTGTTGATAAACTGTTCTCACTTCACTGACAGATATTTTCTGATGTCTTGAATATAGTGACAGTGATCCCACAGTGACAGCTAACACTGGAAATTTTCTACAGTCCAATTTTAACTATAAGATATAGAAGACCCAGGTGAATTGAATTGACGGGTCATAGGGTACAAATGCAAACTCCTTCCAGGAATGTTTGAGAATACGTAGTTATGTACATCCTTGCCAACATTAGGTACTATGCTATTTTAAAATCTTTGCCAATTGGATTAATTAAAAATAATATCTTTTTATAATTTATCTTTTTTATTATTTAATATTTTCATATCTTAATTTGCCATTTTTGTTCTTCACTTGTTGACTCTCTTCACCTGTTTTTCTGTTGAGGACATTGTCTTTTATTCAATTGGAAGAGCACTTTATGTACAGACTATCAATTCTAAAGTTGAGAATATATTAAGGGGTAAATGACCAATATGTCTTTGATCTAAAATACCTGGAACAGGATGGGGAAAATGTCATTCATTAAAATTCCAGAGGAGTTAGTAATGGAGAAGTATATTTCTCTGCAGTATACTTGAAGAAAGGTTGCTTTGGAGCTTGAATTTTTGGAAGTTTGAGACATAGAATAGGCATGAGAAAAAGTGGAAAGTTGTGGATGTGTGACCTGATTGGAAGCAATCTAAATGTCCAGCAATATAAGGTTGGTTAAGTAAATTATAATATAATCCACGTAGTGAGATGCTATGCAATTGTGGTAGGCAGCTTCTAAAGTAGCCCCCAGTGATACCCGGCCCATTGTATCATCTTTTGTATCATCCTTGCCCCTTGAGGGCTGTCTGGACCTAATGACTTGCTTCTAACCAACAGAATATGGCAAAACTGAGGGGATGTTACCTCTGAGACTGGGTTACAAAAAGACTCTGGCTTCTCTCTTGGTCACCCCTCTTGCTCTCTCACTTCCTCTGATAGAAGCCAGCTGCCATGAGCTGCTCTGTGGAGAAGCCCACATGACAAGGAACTAAGGGCAGCCTCCAGCCAACAAGTGAGGAACTGAGGTCTCAGACGAATGGCCTACAAGGAACACAATCCCACCAACAAGCGTGTGTGTGAGTTTGCAAGCAAATCCTGCCCCAGTTGAGGCTTGTGATTTCTGTAGGCCCAACCCACTTAAATATTTGTTGCTTTAAACACTAAGTTTTGGGGTAATTGGCTAATGCAGCAGCCATTAAAAATGATAATGTGGATATGTGGCATCAGGAGGATGGTGTGGATATGGGTGTGTGTACATGTAGTCTGTCCTGCTGCAACACATGCAAAGCTAAGATCCTAAGGACCTTACAAAAGCTCACTTTTGGGCTTCCCTGGTGGCGCAGTGGTTGAGAGTCCGCTTGCCAATGCAGGGGACACGGGTTCGTGCCCCAGTCCGGGAGGATCCCACATGCCGCGGAGCGGCTGGGCCCGGGAGCCATGGACGCTGAGCCTGCATGTCCAGAGCCTGTGCTCTACAGCGGGAGAGGCCACAACGGTGAGAGGCCCACATACCGCAAAAAAAAAAAAAAAAAAAAAAAAGCTCACTTTCTCTATCCTTTCTAGTACTTTTCATTTTCCATACTTGTGAATTACCATTTTTCATATGTTATATAACCCTCTGAACCTTGGGAAGCTCCAATGAGTACACATTAATGTGTTATAGCTGCTGAACTACCTTATCTTCTTTTGATTCTGCCCCCACACATTCCTTCCCCTTATGTTTGACTCTTGCAATTCTCTTTACTGCCCACTCTGCCTTTTCCTTAAGTCAGTCTTAAGCGCTCATTAGAGTTAAGAGGCATTGGAAACACTAGGACTCTATCCATCAGCCCTTAACACACCTATAGCACAAAGATTATTGACATCCTTAAAGGAAGCTTTGAAGTCCTCCCATCAGCTAATGCCTTCTAAATTATCCCCCCAAAAATCAACTATGGTAAAGATGATTTTAATATTGAGTAATGTTATTTCTTTCTGGTATTTAAAATATTAACAACGACATAAGTGATAACTCTTAGCTCTTTTTTTTTTTTTTTTTTTTTTGTGGTACACGGGCCTCTCACTGCTGTGGCCTCTTCCGTTGTGGAGCACAGGCTCCGAACGCGCAGGCTCAACGGCCATGGCTCACGGGCCCAGCCACTCCGCAGCATGTGGGAGCTTCCCAGACCGGGGCACCAACCCGTGTCCCTTGCATTGGCAGGCGGACTCTCAACCACTGCGCCACCAGGGAAGCCCCTCTTAGCTCTTTAAAATTACAAAATCCCATTTCCCTAGCAGGCCATCTAGGACAATGGTCTTCATTGTGTTGATTTGAAAGCATGTATATGAAAAAACAAAGCTGACCTCCATCTCCCACAGAGTCTATTGTGCATCAGATGCCGAAGTAGCCAAAGAGGCTTCACACAAGGCTCCTTGACTTCAGACTATACTACAAAGCTACAGTAATCAAGACAGTATGGTGCTGGCACAAAAACAGAAAGATAGATCAATGGAACAGGATAGAAAGCCCAGAGATAAACCCACATACATATGGTCACCTTATCTTTGATAAAGGAGGCAGGAATGTACAGTGGAGAAAGGACAGCCTCTTCAATAAGTGGTGCTGGGAAAACTGGACAGGGACATGTAAAAGTATAAGATTAGATCACTCCCTAATACCATACACAAAAATAAACTCAAAATGGATTAAAGACCTAAATGTAAGGCCAGAAACTATCAAACTGTTAGAGGAAAACATAGGCAGAACACTCTATGACATAAATCACAGCAAGATTCTTTTGGACCCACCTCCTAGAGAAATGGAAATAAAAACAAAAATAAACAAATGGGACCTAATGAAACTTAAAACTTTTGCACAGCAAAGGAAACCATAAACAAGACCAAAAGACAACCCTCAGAATGGGAGAAAATATTTGCAAAGGAAACAACTGACAAAGGATTAATCTCCAAAATTTATAAGTAGCTCATGCAGCTCAATAACAAAAAAACAAACAACCCAATACAAAAATGGGCAGAAGACCTAAATAGACATTTCTCCAAAGAAGATATACAGATTGCCAACAAACACATGAAAGAATGCTCAACATCATTAATCATTAGAGAAATGCAAATCAAAACTACAATGAGATATCATTTCACACCAGTCAGAATGGCCATCATCAAGAAATCTAGAAACAATAAATGCTGGAGAGGGTGTGGAGAAAAGGGAACACTCTTGCACTGCTGGTGGGAATGTGAATTGGTACAGCCACTATGGAAAACACTATGGAGGTTCCTTAAAAAACTAAAAATAGAACTACCATATGACCCAGCAATCCCACTACTGGACATATACCCTGAGAAAACCATAATTCAAAAAGAGTCATGTACCAAAATGTTCATTGCAGCTCTATTTACAATAGCCCGGAGATGGAAACAACCTAAGTGTCCATCATCGGATGAATGGATAAAGAAGATGTGGCACATATATACAATGGAATATTACTCAGCCATAAAAAGAAATGAAATTGAGCTATTTGTAATGAAGTGGATAGACCCAGAGTCTGTCATACAGAGTGAAGTAAGTCAGAAAGAGAAAGACAAATACCGTATGCTAACACATATATATGGAATTTAAGGGAAAAAATGTCATGAAGAACCTAGGGGTAAAACAGGAATAAAGACACAGACCTACTTGAGAATTGACTTGAGGATATGGGGAGGGGGAATGGTAAGCTGTGACAAAGCGAGAGAGAGGCATGGACATATATACACTACCAAACATAAGGTAGATAGCTAGTGGGAAGCAGCCGCATAGCACAGGGAGATCTGCTCGGTGCTTTGTGACTGCCTGGAAGGGTGGGATAGGGAGGGTGGGAGGGAGGGAGATGCAAGAGGGAAGGGATATAGGAACAAATGTATATGTATAACTGATTCACTTTGTTATAAAGCAGAAACTAACACACCATTGTGAAACAATTATACTCCAATAAAGTTGTAAAAATAAAAGAAAATCTCTTTGTGACAGCTAGTTTTTAAAATACTTTAAAACGGTTGAATCACTAATTAATTTCTTAATGCAACAAGTTTGAGACAGTATTTTCTCATTAAGATGTGAAATATAATTCCTGTCTAGTGACAAAAAAAAAAAAGATCCAAAAAACATGCAACTTCTCAAAAGCATCCCTGGGTAAGAAAAAAATTATCCTCCAGTAGAATTATCTCACTTCAGCACCTGCTTCTCATATTCTTATCTCCCATGATCTTGGCTGTCTCCCCAGCTTCTGGGTTCATCCTGCAACCACAACTCTGGCTCAGCTGTTCAGCTCTCCACATCTTCTGATGACTCCTATTTTCAATCTTGACCGTCCCCGTGATCCTGTCTCTCTTGGCTCCCAGCCTCAACCTGATGCCCACTTGGTGCTTTCTGTTTCTGAACACCTTTGAACAACCAGTCCCGGATAGTAAGGGTATCACACTGGACACATAGGAAGCTAATTAATGGACCTCTAGGAATATTATTAGGTGTAGTCATATTTAGGTCCTGTTAAAGAAAAAAAATTATTTGACACTTGTTAATTGGTAGGGAAGACTTTAATCAGAACTGCTGTGATAGGAGTCAAGGCAATCACAGCAGGGAAGAGATATCTGGCTCCATGCTGAATACAGCAAAGATAGCTGAGGGTCTGTATCCAAGGAGCAGAGCTGGGGGGATCATGGATAGAGAACTACTAAGAGGAGACTTCAATGGTAGGGGGATTTTTGCTAAACCAACTTAACAGAATTCTTGCTGATGGCAGATCAAGGTAATGAAATATTGAGGGTGGGGGGAATGAGGAATTTGATTAGACATCAAGGATGGGAGACTCTCTCTAAACTGTTGCAGGATACTTGCTAAAACTGGACTCAGCAGGCTGAAAACAGGACCCAAGGACAAGGACTAATCAGAAAGAGTGTTCAGAGGAGCCTGTTTACAGTTTGGGCAAAGAGAGTCTTTGTCAGCCCAAATCAGCATTTGTAAACAGAAGAAGGCAAGAGGGAAGTTACAGATATTTAATGACTGTCTGATTGTGACACTGTGTTATTATGTGGTATTTTGTTTATATTATCTTATTTAATCCTAATTAATATAAGGAAGGTATTATCCTCACCTTACATATGAAGAAACTAAGGCTCAAAGAAATTTGATAATAGACCCTGGGATCAGAAGACCTAGATTAGATGTTGGCTTTTTCTTGTAAACTTTCACTATCTCTAGTGACCTTAAACAAGTCACTTAACCTCTCTCAGTCTCAGCTGATATTCAAAATGAAGACAATATACATTCCTCTCTGGTCTTTTATCAACTGTTATCTATGTGGGAATTACTACATAACCTGTCTCTCTTAAATTTTGTCTCTAGATTCATATCCCCAAATGCCTACTAGATAGATGCTCTTGAAAATAAACATCCCAAATTGAACTCATTATCTTACTTCAAAATACCTCTCTGCTTCCTAAATTCTTGATCTCATTAAATGACAGCTATATCCAAGCTAGAAACACAGAGTTATACTCAACTCCAGGCACTCAAAACTCCCATGCCAAAACACACACACTTCCATAAGCAGATACGTAATCCTAAGAGAAATATTTCCCAAAGCCATCTTCTCGAGTATGTCTTCATGGTCACTCTCTTCATGCTCTCATGTCCCCTGGGCTGCAAATGACAGTCTCTGGTGACTTCCTAAACCAATAATTACTATCTGCCCCAGTCTGTCCTCTTAAGAGTCATAACTGTCATATCTATTAAAACTGAATCTGACCATGTCACTGTGCTGCTTAAAAACCCTATTAACCCTTCACTGCCTACCAGTGCAATCCAAAGCCCGTAGCTAGGCATTCTAGGCCCTTCTCAGTCATCCTCAACTTCTTGCCTAGCACCACCCCTAACTGCCCCTCCCCACTGAGCATCCATTCAGAAAACTCTCCCTCTGTATCACCTGTTCCCTCTCTGAAATGCCCATCCCCTAATTTTGTACCTGTTTAAACGCCTTCAAGATCCAGGTCAAATGTCATCTTCCTCCCTGAATTCCTCTGGCATCATCTCCTCATCCTCCTGACATCCACAGCACTTTTATCCATGCCTCTAGCATAATGCTTAATCACAAAGGAAGTTAATATCCCATACATCTATTTCTCCCATCAAACTAGATGCTTCATGAATGTAAAGACCATGTATGAGTCACACTTATGTCTCCTGAGCCTTACTTAATCTAAAATATCATTACACCTGCAATACATTTCTTAAGCCACAAAATTACAGAAAATAAGATAGCTCTCTTTGTCCATCATTTAAAATCAAGAAAAACAAAGACAGCTACAATTCAACATGCAATGTTAATTCAAACTCGGCAAAGTTCCCATTCATTTAAAATTAAGGAAAAATAAGATCCAAAAAATCTCGTTCCCTAGGATTAAAATACATTATTGTATAATTATAGACTACATTTAAAAAATTGAGGTGTGTTGGTTCTTTGGGTATTTGATTTCTTTCATTCCATTTACAACTGTTATACCATAAGCCTCCTAAAGTCATTTCCTAAGTAGTTACTAGAATAAAAGAAATTTAAATTAAATACTTTAAAGTTTTTTCTTAGGAATATTAAATCATCACTGCCAATGACCGCTCAATATATATTCTAGGTTGCTATGATTCTTAGTTAAAAAATTAAATTCTAGGGCCTCCCTGGTGGCGCAGTGGTTGAGAGTCCGCCTGCCGATGCAGGGGATACGGGTTCGTGCCCCGGTCTGGGAGGATCCCACATGCCGCGGAGCGGCTGGGCCCGTGAGCCATGGCCGCTGGGCCTGCGCGTCCGGAGCCTGTGCTCCGCAACGGGAGAGGCCACAGCAGTGAGAGGCCCACATACCGCAAAAAGAAAAAAAAAAAAAAAAAATTAAATTCTATAATAGAAAAACATTAAACATTCCTCTGCAATAAAGTAATTCTAAATGATGTAATAGCAACTTATAGATATATAAACTCATTATTTGCAATATTCTTCATTGTTTTAGTTATCAGAGATGAGTTACAAATATTATAAACAGTTTCTTTGCAAAATATAATTGCTTTAGGGACTTCGCTGGTGGCGCAGTGGTTAAGAATCTGCCTGCTAATGCAGGGGACATGGGTTCGAGCCCTGGTCCAGGAAGATCCCACATGCCATGGAGCAACTAAGCCCATGTGCCACAACTACTAAGCCTGCGCTCTAGAGCCCACCTGCCACAACTACTGAAGCCCGTGCGCCTAGAGCCTGTGCTCCGCAACAAGAGACGCCACTGCAATAAGAAGTCTGTGCACCACAACGAGGAGTAGCCCCTGCTCGCCACAGCTAGAGAAAGACCACGTACAGCAACAAAGACCCAACTCAGCTAAAAATAAAATAAATAAATAAATTTAAATATATATATATGTAATTACTTTATTATTATACAATCTGTCCTGTTAAATATTAAATTTTAATTATTAAATAATGTACCTTAAATTATTACATAACCTAAATATTTATACAATCTGTCACTAAATTTTATGATCTTTATGATCCACACTGACTCATCAGAATTACTAAGAACTACAATTCAAACCTGTGCTAATATTTAGAACTTTTTCTGAGCAATGTCTTTCAACAGACAGAAACATGTAGATGTTATGCTCACTGTTCTTTGCTGTAGAACTCAACATATCTTCTTGTCTCTAAATTATATTTATCAACTACACTATATTGTAAAGAGTCATTTATTTACATGCTTCCCAAAAAAACTGAAATGCCATTTTCTGTAGGTAACTTTCCTAATACTGCTCCTCTGGATAATGTGACCTGGTCAATTTCATTTCTGTGAAAAAAACAAATAGACATTTTATCTACCTTTCAGGTATAGTTTGCTTTGTCAGAGACTGCTAGTTATCTACTCAATATCCATTCTCCCCTTCTTCCCCATTAATGGGATTCCAATTTTGTTGGCAGCATCAATGTGCTCAAGAAAAAAAAATAGCACCTATATTTCCCACCACCCTTACAGATGGGATGGTCATGGGACATAGAACAGGCCAATACTATGGAAACGGAATTTGTTGTTGAGCCTTCTGGAGAAGCTCCAGAAAAAGGAAATCTAACTCAGCTGACACAGTCATTTTTGTCCTTTGCTCTTGTCCCTTCTTCCTTCTTTAGACCTTGAGAAAAAGGCCAAAAGAATTGCAGACTTTTTAGCCCTGACACCCAGAGCCACCAAGGCAACACCAGCAACCAGACTTCTCATTACGTAAGAAACAAACAAGCTCCTGTCTTGTTTAAGCCACTGTTTTGAGTTTTCTGTTTCACAGCCAAACTGAATCCCCGAGAAATCTGTACTAATACAGTTACTAGAATCACACTGCGTACCTATCTACACAAAAGAATGGCACTGCTTGCACACGTGGATTTTATTAAATTTTAAGTTTCAGCACCTTAGTAAAAGTCATTAGACAGATCCAATTTTGTCTATAAATGAAAAGCTTTTGAGAGAATAGGTCCCAAAAGAAGAGGACAGTATATAGTAAAGAGGCAAGAGACAATGAAAGAAAGGAAGGTCAGCATCCTCAAAGACAGATTCCTCCACAATAGAGCACTAGAAAAGGATTAGGCAGAGTCCAACAGAGCTGCTTCTGAAAATAATAGCTATGTTAAAAAAAAAAAAAGGAAGAAAAGACTATGAACATCATAGCCTTTGAAATGTGTAGAACGTTACAAAAATAATGATGTGTTCTATATATCTGTTCTTTACATTGTGAATTCATTATTTTGTTTGAAATTCTCAGAACATCAGACATACTCACAAATACCAAGTCATATATAAAAGATTTTGAATTCATTGTCTCTTTCATTGAATATTTTAAATAACTACTCTGTGTCAGACACTAACTATTCTAGGCCCTGGAGATACGGCTGTAAAGGAGACAGTCAAAGCTTTTGTTGCTAAGGAGCTTACAGTATGAAGCAGGGGAGGGGAGACAGATGTACACAAGTTAGACAGTGATAAGTGCTGAAGAGGAAAAGAAAAAGGGAAGAGGTAAGAGATGTCAGGAGTTGGTATGCTTTGAAATGGGGTAATGAGGAAACCTCACTGAGATGACATTTAGTAAGGACCTAAAAGGAGAAAGAAGGGACTTCTCTGGTGGTGCAGTGGTTAAGAATCCGCCTGCCAATGCAGGGGACACGGGTTCAAGCCCTGGTCTGGAAAGATCCCACATGCCACGGAGCAAGTAAGTCCACGTGCCATAACTACTGAGACCGCATGCCACAACTACTGAAGCCCGCACCCCTAGAGCCCGTGCTCCGCAATAAGAGAAGCCACCGCAATGAGAAGCCCATGCACCGCAACGAAGAGTAGCCCCTGTTCTCCGCAACTAGACAAAGCCCACGTGCAGCAACAAAGACCCAAAGCAGCCATAAATAAAAAATAAATAAATTTAAAAGTAATAGGGGCTTCCCTGGTAGCGCAGTGGTTGAGAGTCCACCTGCTGATGCAGGGGACACGGGTTTGTGCCCTGGTCCAGGAGGATCCCACATGCCATGGAGCGGCTGGGCCTGTGAGCCATGGCCATTGAGCCTGCGCGTCCGGAGCCTGTGCTCCGCAACGGGAGAGGCCACAACAGTGAGAGGCCCACATACCGAAAAAAATAATAATAAATAATAATTAATAAATAAATAAAATAAAAAGAGTAAGGAAACAACTTATGTTGCTATCTAGGGAAAGAACATTCCAGGCCAGTGGGGAGGGGAAATAAGCAAAAGCAAAAGTTGGGAGGTTGGAGCGCTTACTTCACATGCTGCTCAGAATATAGTTGGAGGCCAGTGGGGCTAGAGGGGAATAAAGCACTAATTTGAAAACAACGTGATTGGGTAACAACTCAGACAGCACATCCATTTGCTCAACATTCATCCACAGCATAAAAAACTTACATTTGCGCTTCATAGTTTGCAGTGATATGGGGGGTGGGAGTTCTCGAATGGCACTTTTTAGAAAACAATAACAACAATAGAATTCTTGAGATACCATAAGAAAATTGGCTTTCAAATGACTGGTCAGAAGGAACCATATTTTCATACTGTTACCACTTTTTAAAAGGGAATGGCACTCAAGCATTTCTTGCACTTTTTAAATCTCAGGTTTTCAAAAATGTGCTGCCCATATTAAGTACTAATTTCAAACTTTAGAAGATTTTTATCCTGTAATAACATGTAATTTTCTGAAAGAGTATTGCTTGCGTGAAGAAAATTAAGCACCTGTCTCAATTTAGGAGTATGTCTGAAAGAGTATCCCTTAAAAGGGTTATATTCTTAGGGGTCAGAAATAGTAGATTGAGGTTTATAATGTGTATCAAAATGGAAATTTTATTTTGATAGATTTTATATCATTCCAATTGCCCCACTGAAATGTGGATATAAGAATGCTAAAATCTGCTGCATTAAAATTTTAAACTCGTTGCTCTAAAATGAATGTATCTTGACTGTCTATGTGCTTGGGGTGAGTCATTTATCCTCTTATTCTCCCACAAAGAATTTGGTATATAACTGATTCACTATGCTGTACAGCAGAAACTAACACAACATTATAAATCAGCTATACTCCAATAAAATTTGCTTTAAAGTATAGAAAATGTTGCTATAAAAAAGTAAAAAAAAATCCACAGTGAAATATATATTAAAAATAATATTCGTGCCCCTATCCCGGAAGATCCCACATGCCGTGGAGCGGCTGGGCCCGCGAGCCATGGCCGCGGAGCCTGTGTGTCCGGAGCCTGTGCTCCGCAACGGGAGAGGCCACAGCAGTGAGAGGCCCGCGTACAGCAAAAAAATAAATAAATAAATAAATAAATAAATAATAATAACATACAGATTGCATATAATACAAGGCATAGGAAACAGGATGGCAAGCCTCAATAGTAATGCTGAAATGTGGAATATAAGAAAACAATGTTTTCAATATTCTGAGGGAAATACATTTTTAATCCACAATGCTATATCAAACAAAATTATTAAACATAGGAAGATGAGATAAAGATATTTTCAGACTTGCAAAAAAGCATAAAAATGTATTTCTCAAACATCCTTTCTGAAGCAGCTGTTGAAGAATTTCTTTATATAAAACAGAAATAAAAAAACAACAAAGGAAGACATGGGACCCAGAAACACAGTCCATCATCAGGATGGCAGCAAAAGAAAGTAATTTTCAATCCACAATTCAGAAATTCTAATTTGAAAAGAGAAAAATACAAAGTATAAAATGACTCATTCCAAAAAAATAAAAAGCAGTGTTTTGACACAGTTGAAGAAATAAAATCAAATTACCTACTCCTGACATTATATTTCCTCCACTAAAATCACCTATTTCTTGTTTCAACCCTTCAACCTTTCTTGAAGGTAACACTACACTGAATTATAGAGGATGCGAGATGTTTCTTCAAATATGAAAAATATCTTGGTATTTCTGAACCAGGAAATATTGATAGCTTATTGTTCTCACAAATTATTTGAATTTTTTAAACTTATCTTCCATATATTTTTCTGGCCTCCAAAACTGGTATGTGAGACCAGGGATTATAATGCATCCTTTATTGTAATGCCGAAAGTTACCAACATAAGATAAGTATTCAATGAACAACTATGTAACCTACATGATATTGAGTTTATAGTAGTTGAAGCGTAATTAATTCACGTGAGTTGTTACTTCAGGTGTGATGACTCTTAATGATGCTACATAAGAAGCTATCAAAGAACTGCATAACAAAGACCCAACAGGTGTAATCAAGTGGGGCTCCAGTACTTTAAAGAACATATTAGAAGAAAGCAGACCTTCCCTACATATCTAGTAACAGAGGCTCATTACATAAAGACTATACTTTGAGCAAATACTAGACAAAGACTAGGAAATTTCTGTGATTCTAATTAGGGTCCTAAAACAAGAAGTTGACAGTCCAGAACAGATGGCATGAGAAAAGTAGGAGTATATCCCTGGGATGAAAGAAAGAAGGAAGAAAGATAAGAAAGAACTGAGGGAGGGAGGGTATTCAGGAGAGAGAAAAGGAGAATTGAAGACAGAAAGAAGGAAGGGAAAGAAAAGGGAAAGGAAATACAAAAGGAACAGAATATTCGGAATTATTCTCTTAGTGGCACTAAGCAAAGGTTATCATTAGTACCCTCACAGAAGTTATTGTCAGAATTCACTATTTCTTTCATTTATTTAACAAACATACATTGTGACTGTGGTGTCAGGCACTGTGCCAGGAATTAAGGATTCAACAATGAACCCTATACCAGTGATAACTCTCCTCATGGAGTTTAAGATTTGTGTATAGATGCATGTATACCTCATAAAAATGTGTATTTTCCCCTGTTATTATTTTTATAATTCTCAACATATCCTTTTGTGTTTTCCTCGAAATCCAGAATAAAGAAACCATTCCAGGCCCTAACTGGGTTAGTCTTACTGACCATAGTCAGGACTTTGGGGCAAAGAGGATGCCAAGGGTACAGGGCCAAATAAGCACCACTCTACAGAATCATGTTTTACTAAGTTGTTTTTTTTTTTTCTGTGTACACCACTTATTACAGCTACTGGTTTGTTTTTATTACTGCTGTTGATGCTAAAAGGGACATCTGGAAACCAGGGATTAAAAGTTTTCAGCTCCATGTGAGCTCGGTAATAGCCCCAGATAGGCAAGTAACTCTAATCAATTTTGCCAAGGTTGTCACTAATAGAATCTTTAAGATCAAGACTGGTGTGTCAAGGGTCTCTTGTACCAAGAAATATTTAAAAGCTGCAGTCTTTTGGAATTCTGCTTTCCCCTGTAGCCCACTATGCCTCTGGGATATAGTGAAGTAGGATTTCAATAAAAACTAAGCTTACATTTTACATATAAAATTGGAACCATCAGAGAAGACCTGAGACTCAGGCATAAGCAAGGGTTCAGGCAAGTTATTTTATGCATCTCTCCTACACACAGACTAGAAACTATAGCTCTAAAATTGATCCCACTGTGAGCTGAGGCAAAACATTTTCCAGAACAAATGCGCGCACTAATTGCTCTCCTTTATCCATTTGTTCCCCATCCTTTCCTGGTTTCCCCTTTCCTCCTTACCTTTGTCCCATGGTGATCTCTCATGAGAGGGAATCTGCTTCCTTTTTACCATTACAGAATCGAAAGAAATACGAGGAAGGGGTTGTCTGAAATAAAAATTAAGAGGACAAAGGACATATTTAAGAAAAGAACCCCTTAAAAACTACTCCACATTTGGATATGTTTTCATTCACCAACTTGTGCAATTGAATCCTTAAGAGATCAGGAAAAGAAGCACCCCAATTCTTTTATAGAAGACCAATAAGATAAGTAAGCCCTTTGCTTCTTCCTCTCCCTTGCGTAAGCCACCCTAATAAAGAAATGAATTCCCCTCTCCCCTTTTTATTTTCATTGTGTGTGTCAAAGCCTTGGACGGACATTTTCTTATTCTGGAGTCCTGTGGACAAAGATATTTGAGATGTGAGGGGCATGTTAAGAAACCATTTATAGCTTATACAACAGAGCTTTAAAAAGCCCAGGGTCCGCATGGCAGTGTCTATTTCACCTAAAGCAAAGTTTTTCAGCCAAGGGAAAAAGAGAAATGGTGTTTTGAGTTTTATTTACCACATACTGATAGTTCAAAGAAAAACAAAAATAGCAGAGACTAAATGCACTATTACTGACCTAGACACAGAGAAAAAGGGATTTTTGAATGTGCAAAATAAAAATTTTTTAAATTACAATGCTTCAAAATTGTTATATAACAACGTTTCTGTGTCCTGGCTTCAATTTAGAAAAATCCCTGGAGCCAGAATTTCCCTTTTCTGAAACAGTATAAATCCTGAAAAACTTGGTTTCTAAACGTCTTAATGATGATGATTACAAGAACTGACTTTCGAAGACTTTTATTGTTACCAAAAGACATCAGAATGAGAAAATAGTATTTGGTTGCCAGTAATATGAATTCTAATAGTGAAATTTGCGTACACAGTTTTGCTTTTTGCAGCTTTTAAGCGATTGAAACAGCAGTTTAAGGGCTCACAGACATTCTCCTACCTTCCATTAATCCTTCCCTTAAAGGACTCTGGCTACTAACTACCTTTGGGCAAACTGCCAACACAAGAGGTACCCAACTGTGAAAGTTTCCGTGAAGTCTCTCAGAGTCACATTCAGAAATAGGCGGCTAAATAAAGAGTGGGGGCTTCCCTGGTGGCGCAGTGGTTGAGAGTCCGCCTGCCGATTCAGGGGACATGGGTTCGTGCCTCGGTCCGGGAAGATCCCACATGCCGCAGAGCGGCTGGGCCCGTGAGCCATGGCCGCTGAGCCTGCGCGTCCGGAGCCTGTGTTCCGCAACGGGAGAGGACACAACAGTGAGAGGCCCGCGTACCGCAAAAAAAAAAAAATTAAAAAAATAAAAATTAAAAAAAATAAAGGGTGTGCCCGTGTATGGAATGTGAGTCGAAAGAGTGCCTAAATGGGTTAGCTTCTCAGAAAAGGGAATGGAAGCTGCATTTACAGGTGATAGAGATGGCTCTGTCAGTCAGTCACCTCCTGCCAATCTATCTAACTCACTCTGATCTTTCTTTTTCTTTTCCTACTTACCAATCAGCTCTCCTCCCCTGCTCAGAATCTTTCTCCTTGATATACAGATTGCCAACAAATATATGAAAGGATGCTCAACATCACTAATCATCAGAGAAATGCAAATTGAAACTACAATGAGGTATCACCTCACACCAGTCAGGATGGCCATCATCAAAAAATCTACAAACAATAAACGCTGGAGAGGGTGTGGAGAAAAGGGAATCCTCTTTCACTGTTGGTGGGAGTATAAATTAATACAGCCGCTATGGAGAACAGTATGGAGGTTCCTGAAAAAACTAAAAATAGAACTACCATATGACCCAGTAATCCCACTACTGGACATACACCCTGAGAAAACCATAATTCACAAAGAAACATGTACCACAACGTTCACTGCAGCACTATTTACAATAGCCAGGACATGGAAGCAACCTAAGTGTCCACTGACAGATGAATGGACAAAGAAGATGTGGCACATATATACAATGGAATATTACTAAGCCATAAAAAGAAACAAAATTGAGTTATTTGTAGTGAGGTGGATGGACTTCGAGTCTGTCATACAGAGTGAAGTAAGTCAGAAAGAGAAAAACAAATACTGTATGCTAACACACACACACATATATATATATATATAATCCAAAAAAAATGGTTCTGATGAACTTAGGGGCAGGACAGGAAAAAAGATGCAGATGTAGAGAATGGACTTGAGGACGTGGGGAGGGGGAAGGGTAAGTTGGGATGAAGTGAAAGAGTAGCATTGACATATATACACTACTAAATGTAAAATAGCTAGTGGGAAGCAGCTGCATAGCACAGGGAGATCAGCTCAGTGCTTTGTGACCACCTAGAGGGGTGGGATAAGGAGGGTGGGAGGGAGATGCAGGAGGGAGGGGATATGGGGATATATGTGTACATATAGCTGATTCACCTTGTTATACAGCAGAAACTAACACCACATTGTAAAGCAATTATACTCCAATAAAGATGTTAAAAAAAAAAAGAATCTTCCTTCTTCCTTCTGCTAAGCCCTCTTCAAAGGAAACTGAGGTCAGGAAACAATAGGATACATACTACATGTGAGAGATTACCACCTCTTAAACTGACTTCTTTAACTTCCCCCCTCCCTCCATTTTAAAGGAAATTCTCACTTGCTACTCCCCAAGAACAAAATATTTATTTTGTTGAATTAACACAAAAGGAACTTCTTGGGAGGGCATGTGATCACAGGGGGCATTAGGCTTGGAGATGCAGTCACCCTGTGTTGTGACCCTTGGTCAAGTCTAGTGAGTAATACAACTCCAGGCTCCTCCCCTCCAACCAGGGGATTCAACAACAGTCACCAGCACTGGAGAGCAGCGGGGTGGCCTGCAGACTCGAGTTGGCCTGCTGGGCTTGTACCCCAGCTACGCTAACTACAAGCTGTATCAACATGAGCAAGTACCCATCTAGAAAATGGGATTGCTAAAGATAATTACAGTACCAATATTCATAGTGTTGTTATGAGGTTTAAG
This sequence comes from Mesoplodon bidens, assembly GCF_964165515.1. Taxonomy (NCBI): domain Eukaryota; kingdom Metazoa; phylum Chordata; class Mammalia; order Artiodactyla; family Ziphiidae; genus Mesoplodon; species Mesoplodon bidens. The sequence continues at coordinate 123,529,821 of NC_138178.1, forward strand.
TAAATAAATACTCATTAAGTGTCAAAGTGCTTAGAATAGTACCTGGCTCATAGGTTACATTAAATAGCTTGTCAAAATAAATTTGGGGCTTGTTAAAATAAAGTAATTTTAAAATGTAGATTGTAATCTATGTACCAATCCCATTTGTGATTAAAATATAATCAGTCATAGGGCTTCCCTGGTGGCGCAGTGGTTGAGAATCTGCCTGCTAATGCAGGGGACACGGGTTCGAGCCCTGGTCTGGGAAGATCCCACATGCCGTGGCGCAGCTAGGCCCATGAGCCACAACTGTTGAGCCTGCGCATCTGGAGCCTGTGCTCCGCAACAAGAGAGGCCGCGATAGTGCGAGGCCCGCTCACAGCGATGAAGAGTGGCCCCCGCTTGCCACAACTAGAGAAAGCCCTCACGCAGAAACAGACCCAACACAGCAAAAATAAATAAATAAATAAAAAGCCAAGCATTTGAAGCCCTTAAAATATATATATATATAATCAGTCACCTTTGTTCCCTTACTTTCAAAAATTTTACATGCTTGGCATTAGAACTCCTTGGCCCCCATTCTTCTACCTTATACAACATAAAATAAAACTCAAAATTGCATTTTTTTAGATAAGCATCTTTGTTTTTTTTCCCTAAACACTACAGTACCTAGCAAAAGAGCTTAAACTTGAGTGGATTTTTGCAAATATCGACTCTTTCTTAATAACATACTCTCTCATTCTAAATGACATAGGGAAAACTATATAGTCTAGGTTATTTCCCTATGGTTTTTTCATTTGCAGGCTGTGCTTTCAAGCACAAACACAACTAAGTAGAAAAAAAAAAAAAGTCTTCAGTTACTAAACCCTGTAAGCCAGTACAAAAAGATGCAGCTAAAGGTGGTATTTTCCATCAAAATAGCTATCTTGAATGCATTTCATTGTGGTACTTCAATTTTGGATGGTATTTTAATGGAAGTAAATGGAAGCTAAGGCCAGTTTGAGCAGTACTGTATTACAGGCTACAGCCATAACTCAGAGCAATTTGATTTAAGCAGGTTCAATACTAGCTACGCAATCCATTGCATCAGGAACTTCAGATTTTTCTCTGCAGTAAGACTATTTAGAATCCTGATTTCTAGCCAATATTGACATCACCTGTTGTAATTCCTAACTAGAGTAGTGTGGACCAAAACAAGCCAATGGCCAAAATCTCATACATATTCAGAAGAAAGTTGGTCAGTTGACCTTGTTCAGTAAGGAAGCAAAGAGTAAGCACTCAAGGAAAAAAAAATGTGGATTATTTATATAGATATGGAGAGAGAGAGATTCCTGGAAACAAGGCATTTAATGTTTTCAATTCAATATGTGCTTAGAGCCAGAGTTCCAAACCTCAGGACAGTAACTAATCAATTTAGCCACTTTTCACCAATAGCCTTTGTAAGGTTGAGACCAGAAGGTTAAGGTCTGCCACAACAAGATTACCATCTATTGTCATGGTTCTGTTCATCCTCTGCTCAGATTCAAGTTGTGATCCATGAAGCGATGTCCATCTAAAGCGCTGACATTTGGTATGGATGTTTCATAAAATTCAGCATGTTAAAGACACATATAATTCCAATTTGAAAAAATAATTTGATGGTAAAAGTCTTCACTTTACAAAACTTGAGAGGTATTTTAAAGGCAAATGAACTCTACTTAATGTTTGTGAAGAAATTGCTAAGTGACATCCCCAAAAGAAAATTTGAGAACATTTGGAATTGTTTAATTGAGCATTCACTGTCTGATTAGAATTATGTGATTTCAATAATGTTCAACATTCATAAAATAAACCAGAATCCTTGTACTGTGCAACCTCACATTAAAAGAAGAAACAACAAATCTAAAGGATCAATCAAGATGGTAAAGAAGCAGAATTAAAAGCAGCAACACATTCTAGAGTATCCCATACACTACTTTGCTTTCATATTAATAAGAAAACAGACTAAATAGGAACTAAAGAGAACAAGCACTTTTCAGCCACAAAAGACAGTGCCTACTTTGCGTGTTGGCCTACAAAAAGCTCAATGGCCCTTTTATTTATTTATTTATTTATTTATTTATTTATTTTTTATGACTGCCACTAAACACAGACCTCTCGAGTGGGAGGTGAGAGTACACACTGATGACTTCAGAAGGGCTTACTTTGTGAATGTTGCTGGGCCTGTCAATGGCCCTTTTTAGAAATACTAAATTGGAACTTTTCCAAGAAACACATTCAAAACCTCAGTAATAATCCTCGAGTTTCGTAAGACAGTACCAAAGATTTTTTTTTTTAATCATCTGTCCATTCCTTTGGACCTAGATAAAACTGAGTAACCCTTTTGAGCTATCTCATGCCTCCTGCCCACACACACACCATGAATTATTAACAACACTGAAGATATCAGAAAACATATGGCAATAATCAGCTTTTCTAAATAACAAAACTAAGTTTTGAACACAGTTTTTTTTAATTGTGTAAAGTTTTTAAAAATATAAATAGCTTGTGAGATTTTTTTCTAATTCATAAGTAACACACAATACTTATGTGTAATTTAAAAAGGAAAAATAAAAGTACAAAGAAAGATAAAATAGATAACTGAGAACATACTGTATAGCACAGGAAATTCTACTCAATGCTCTGTGGTGGCCTAAATGGGAAGGAAATCCAAAAAAGTGGGGATGTATGTACATGCATAGCTGATTCTCTTTGCTGTACGGCAGAAACTAACACAACATTTAAAATCAACTATACTCCAATAAAAATTAATTTTAAAAAAGTACAAAGGAAGAAAACAAAAGTCACCTATTATCTCATCACCTAAAAAAGTAACTACTAACATTCTGGTGTGTACTTCAAACTTCTTTCCATGCCTGTATATATATATAAAATGTTTTTAGTTTGTATAAAATTGAGATCCCACAGAATATAGTTTTGGAAACAATAATATACTACAAACATTTTTTCACATTATTAAATATTCTTCTACTAATTATTTTAATTAAAATGGTATTTAACAAGTCTCTGAGATTACAGGTTAATTCTTTATTGCTATAAATAATGCTTTGATAAATACTCTAGTAGATTAATCAAAAACTGTTTTCTTGGGAAACATTCCTAGAAGGGAATTGGGAATTTTTACGTTAACTTATATGTATGTTTTAATGTTTTGGAATATATTGCCCAATATCTAGATGGCTCTTTTTTAAGTGTTCCATGTTTTACTTAGTTCACTGTGCTGCTAGCCAGGTGAGTAAAAATGATAGTCAGCTAGAATCTTCCCATGGTTCATTCAAAAGGCTTTCACAATGTTGGCCTCCAGTATACCAAATAGGTATCAATTAGAGCTCAGGGGTCATTGTTCCCCCATCACTGCCTATGGCCCAGAGATGCCACCAAGGACAGACATCAGGACACCCTTACCTCAAGGGATCATTTAGCAAACATTATGAATTTGCAGTTGGGTGAGTATTCTAAAAACACTCAGAAATGAGGATTTCATATTCCAGGGGATTCTAAACTAAGTCACAATACACAATTTGTACTTACAGTAATTCCTGAGTTTCTTTCAAAATATTGCACGTTGTTTTTAACAAAGATTTTTCCCGATTGTGATTAATTTAAATGTGAGTCCACATGGTTTAGTAGTTAAGGGCAAAGGTAAGTTTAGCAACTGGTCTCCCTGTGTTTGAATTCTTTCCCTGCTACTTCCTGGTTCTGTGGCACTGAGCAAATTATTCAGCCTCTTTGTGCCTTAATTTCTTCACATGTGAAATTTGAGTATAAGAGTGAAATTTCTCCTGTAGTTGTTATATTAAGAGCATTAAATAAGAGAATCTGTGTAAAATGCTTAACACCATGCCTAGCACATAATAAGTATTCAATATCTGTTGGTAGTTGTTATTATTAAGCAAAAATTGCCTTTGGCACTTTGAAACTTGTTGCCCTTCATCCTTCATCTGCCTAATAAAAGAAAGTACATTCTGTGCAGCGTGTGCGAATATAAGGTCTTTCGCGTCTCTGTGATACCAAAAGAACTTTGGTGACCCTCAGAAGCCAGTGTTGATTAAGCAGTTAGGTAAAATCCTCTCTGGCTCTTCAACCTCTGTGTTTATAGTGAGACAACACTGACATCTAGTGGTCAGAGAAATGAATTACATATTCTGGTAAACTGGCAAATTTCTGTGGTCTTGGCCCAAGCAAGGAGTTTTCCTACTGTCTTAGGGGAAACGAGTTACATAAATCCTAGGTAGATTTGTGCATAAGCTCTTTGGCTATAGCTCATCCTTTGTTATATAGAAAGTGTTTTGAACAACTAAAGTCCACATTATCCATCACATCAACCTTCACTCTTTGGTTTTAATCAATTTGTTTACCTTAAAATTCTGAAAAAGAGGAATATATTTAAGAGAAATATTAGTATATGTTCATTTTACTTTCAAAGCATATATAAAAGTCTAGCAAAGTAATGCAAATTAATCCAACATAATACAGCAGGCATAAAATACATTAATGGGCTTTGAATATTAAATATTAATTTATGAATCCATTCTATACAATTTTATAATGGAGATTAAAGAATTGAAACCATTGTGTTAAATAAAACATAACCAATCAAGGATTTTTCAGTTTCATCTACATTTTTCTATAAGAAAGAGGAGTTGGAAAATTAATATTTCAGGAAAGGGTTTACACATGAATCATGAAACAAGCTTTAAGAGAGTTTCTTACAAGAAAGTTAGAAGATTAGTCACAGGAAATCCATCATTATAGGTCTATATTTACTGAAGCTGTGCTGGAACTGTTTTGCCTGGTGTTACAGTCACTGGTTAAACTCTTGCAAGGAAGCCTAAAGATTTAACTCAGCAGCAAGACCTCAGAAATGTTAATTAGAAATGCTAATAGGTGTGACTAGATCATAGAACAAAACTAACAGTGATCCCCTCAGTCAGCTGAGCCATGGGTTCATCACCATCACTGTTAACAGCATCTACTGCTTGTAGAGCATTTATTACATCTCACACTCTGCTAGGCTCTTCTATTTCATAACTATTCATTTATTCAACAAATAGACTATCTACAGTGCGGCCAGACCATGTAATGACAATGGCGGGTCACGACAGGCATAATCCTTGTCCTAACTGAGCTTATAAGCCACTGGAGAAGATAACAATAATCACCAAACTGAAATAAACTTATAACTGTATTATGAGCTGAATTGTGTCCCCCTAAAAGTCATTCGTCAAAGCCCTACACCCAGTACCTCAGAATGTGACTGTGTTTGGTGATAGGGCCTTTGAAGAGGTAATTACGTTAAAATGAGGCTGTTAGGATGGGCCCTGATCCAATCTGACTGGTGTCCTTACAGGAAGAGGAAATGTGGACACAGGGACACAGGGGTGAATACACACACAGAGAAAAGATCATGTGAGGATTCAGTGAGAAGGCATCCCTCTCTGCAAGCCAAGGAGAGAGGCTTCAGGAGAAACCAAGCCTGCTGACACTTTGATCTTGGACTTCTGGTCTCCAGAATTGCGAGAAATAAGTTTCTGCTTTTAAGTCCACCGGCCTGTGTTATTCTGTTGTGACAGCCTTAGCAAACTAATACACTGTGATAAAATGGCATTTAAGGAAGGTTCAAAGAACTATGAGCACATGTAACAGAGCATCTGACTTAGTCAAAGAGTCAGAGAAAAATGAATTCTGAAGAATGAGTAGAGGTTAATAAGTCTGAAAGGAAGAAGCAGCATGCTCCATGCTGAAGGAAGAGCTTGTACGGGGCCCTGGGGTGGGAAAAAGCAGGGCGTATTTCCGGAAGTAAGGGGAAATTGATATGGCCAGAATGCAGGCAGTAAATGGCTGCATGCTTTGAAATGAAGCTGGAGAGGGAAACAGAGCCCAGATCATGCAGATACTTGCAGGCCAAGAGTTAAAGATTTTGGTCTTTATCCTGAAAAAATTGGAAATCATTAATGTGCTTTGAGCAGGGGATAATATAATTTTGAATTTAAAGATCACTCCAGCTGGAGAAGGGAGCAAGACAAGAAAGGAATGAGGAGACCAGTTAGGAAGTTATTTCAGTGTCTACTGTAGAGAAGTGATAGAGTGAAGGAGGGTGAGAGCAGTGAAGATGGAAAGATATAGACAGATTCAAGAGATATTTAAGAGATACTGCCACAAGGACATGTCAATTACTTAGTTTTGGGGGGTGACGGAGAAAGGTCCTTCCAGGTTTCTGGCTTGTAAAATGGATAAATAAAAGTGGTACCACCATCCTTTAAGGAAGGGAGGTGAATAAGAACAAGATTTGGAAAGAAAAAAATTTAGTTCTATTTTTGGCTCTATTTAGTTGAGTCTGAGGTTGAGTCTGAATTCCTCTACTTTGACATCCAGGCAGAAATTTCAAGAAGTTGGTTAGAATGACAAGTTTGGAGCCCAGAGAAGAGATCTGGGCTACAGATATGAATTTGGGAGTCATTCACCTGTAAGTAGTAAGTAAAGCCATAAGTGTAAGTGGAAATACCTAGGAAAACAATATAAAGTAAGAAGAGAAGGGCCTAGGACTGAGTTTAAGGAACTCCAAAGATAAAGGAGTAAACAGACAGGTGGGAGGAAACCCCAGGAAGTACAATGTCATGGAATCTAAGAAGAGAATGATCACCAATATAGGATGCTGCTGACCTGTTAGGATTGATTTAGGAATATGTGAGAGCTGTTTCAGGGCTTAGCTGAGGGGTGAATGCAAGATGAAGTATGGAAGCAATGAAAATGGAGAAGCATTTTGAGATATTTTCCTAGTAGAGGAAGGAAATAGCTATGAGGTTGACAAAATGTTTGAGGTATAGTTTCTTGGGTTTTATGAGTATTATGGACTGAATGTGTCCCCTCAGAATTCATATATTGCGACTCAAATCCCCAATGTGATGGTATTAGGAGGTGGGGCCCTTGAGAGGTGCTACAGACTGAAAGTTTGTCTCCCCAAAATCATATGTTGAAATCCGAATCCCCAATGTGACGGTATTAGGAGATGGGGCCTTTGGAAGGTGATTGGGTCATAAAGGCAAAGCCCTCATGAATGGGATTAGGGACCTTATAAAAGAGACCCCAGAGAGCTCCCTTGTCCTTCCACCATGTGAGGATACAGAGAGAAGTTGGTAGTCTGCAACCCAGAAGAGGGCTTTGTCAGAACTCAACCATGCTGGCACCCTGATTTCAGACTTCCAACCTACAGAACTGTGAGAAATAAATTTCTGTTGTTTATAAGCCACCCAGTCTATGGCACTTTGTTGTAGCAGCCGAACTGACTAAGATAGGGTGTAATCAGGTACAGAAGAGGTCATGATGGTGGATCCTACATAATAGGATTAGTACTCATACAGTGAGAAGGCAGCCATCTGTAAGCCAGGAAGAGCCACATCTGCCTGCACCTTGATCTTGGACTTCTCAGCCTCCAGAACTCTGAGAAATAAATGTCTGCTGTGTAAGCCACCCAGTCTATGGTATTTTGTTATACCATACCAGGACTAGGACAGTGGGGATGCCAGTGGGGGCGGGGGGAGGATTTTGCTTGGTTTGGCTATGGTTTAGTGGGAGGTACAGGAATATGCTTTAAAACTGATGAGAATCGCAGCATCTCTGAAAGGAAGACATTTTGGTTCACATATTATAGATCAGGAACCCAGTGGTCATTAAGATTAATTAGTCTTAAATAATACAGCTAAAAAGTGATTGAACCAGGTCCTAAAGCCAGGACTGACTCCACTTTGCCATACTGCCTCCCAACAAATATCTATTGTGTACCAACTACATGCAAGACCAGATAATATAATTCATATCTAATTAGGACTGGGGACACATTCAGTACAAAATATGATGATGACACTCTGTATAAACAGAATCTGTTCTCAAGTTTAGTACATACCAGAAAGATCCTTTCTGGCCCTTAGAACTGCCAGCTTTGTATTTTAGCAACATGAAAATTTAGAGCTGCCTAGAAATTTTGAGCTGCCTTGAGCAACCAGGAATTGGGGGAAGGGATGAAGAAATGGCAGGTTAGAGAGTAGGAAAGAGGGGAAAAGGCAGTCTTAGAGATCCATGGAGAAAAATCGGAATCACTAATTTATGTAATATCCTTAATACTGCTATAGTTCTGATGGTATCATCTCATCTCATTTCTCACCCACATGTCCCTCCCTTATGGAGATTTTTAATAAGCATGATCAGAAGATGTTTTCAATGGAAGACACCATCTTTGTTGGGGTTGTAATCCCTAACTACTGCTTGAATTCCAGTAAGAAAGAGCCCTCAAGAATTCCAAGCACAGACCTTCCTTAAGACCTAACACCACTGGATATTTGCTCGGTGTGTTTAGTACTTCTCCAGGGAATATTTTTAAAAAGGAAAGAACTGAAAGGTTCTCTTTCAGTGACTTCCAACTTTGGCTACACACTGGAATCATCTGAAAAGCTTTAAAAATACTGCTGTTACTCTCTAACACCATACACAAAAATAAACTCAAAATGGATTAAAGACCTAAATGTAAGTCCAGAGACCATCAAACTCTTAGAGGAAAACATAGGCAGAACACCCTATGACATGAATCACAGCAAGATCCTTTTTGACCCACCTCCTAGAGAAATGGAAATAAAAACAAAAATAAACAACTGGGACCTAATGAAACTTAAAATCTTTTGCACCACAAAGGAAACCATAAACAAGACGAAAAGATAACCCTCAGAATGAGAGAAAATATTTGCAAATGAAGCAACTGACAAAGGATTAATCTCCAAAACATACAAGCAACTCATGCAGCTCAATATCAAAAAAAACAAACAACTCAATCCAAAAATGTGCAGAAGACCTAAATAGATATTTCTCCAAAGAAGACATACATGACCAAGAGGCATGTGAAAAGCTGCTCAACATCACTAATTATTAGAGAAATGCGAAACAAAACTACAATGAGGTATCACCTCACACCAATTAGAATGGGCATCATCAGAAAATCTACAAACAGCAAATGCTGGAGAGGGTGTGGAGAAAAGGGAACCCTCTTGCACTGTTGGTGGGAATGTAAATTGATACAGCCACTATGGAGAACAGTACAGAGGTTCCTTAAAAAACTAAAAATAGAACGACCCAGCAATCTCACTACTGGGCATATACCCTGAGAAAACTGTAATTCAAAAGAGTCATGTACCAAAATGTTCATTGCAGCTCTATTTACAATAGCCAGGACATGGAAGCAACCTAAGTGTCCATCAACAGATGAATGGATAAAGAAGATGTGGCACATATATACAATGGAATATTACTCAGCCTAAAAAGGAACGAAACTGAGTTATTTCTAGTGAGGTGGATGGACCTAGAGACAGTCATACAAAGTGAAGTAAGTCCGAAAGAGAAAAACAAATACCGTATGCTAACACACATATATGGAGTCTAAAAAAAAAGAAAAAAAAATGGTCAGAAGAACCTAGGGGCAAGATGGGAATAAAGATGCAGACCTACTAGAGAATGGACTTGAAGATATGGGGAGGGGGAAGAGTAAGCTGGGACAAAGTGAGAGAGTGGCATGGACATATATACACTACCAAACATGAAATAGATAGCTAGTGGAAAGCAGCCACATAGCAGAGGGAGATCAGCTCGGTGCTTTGTGACCACCTAGAGGGGTGGGATAGGGAGGTGGGAGGGAGGGAGATGCAAGAGGGAAGAGACATGGGGACATATGTATATGTATAACTTATTCACTTTGTTATAAAGCAGAAACTAACACACCATTGTAAAGCAATTATACTCTAATAAAGATGTTAAAAAAAAGAAATACTGCTGTTAAAAACACTGATGCTGAGAATCCAAGAGGCAGAGTCAAGATGGAGGTATGGGAAGATGTGAGTTAGCATCTCCCCACAACTAGGGCACCCACCTACCACTGGTGGGGTACTCTGACACCCAAGGAGATGGGAGGAACCCCAAAGTGAACCAGTAGGATGTAGGGAGACTGAGGGGGGAGGAGAAGTGGAGGCCAGACAAGATCAGCACCCCTGAAGCGGGCGCTGATAGTCACCCTAGTCCAGGAAGCATAGAGAGTCCCATACATGATAAACCCTAGGAAAAATACAACAACACACGTATTAATCAAATTAACAAAAATTAAATTCAAAGAAAAAATATTAAAAGTAGCAAGGGAAAAGCAAAAAAATAACATACAAAGGAATCCCCATAAGGTTATCAGCTGATTTTTCAGCGGAAAGTCTGCAGGCCAGAAGGGAGTGGCAGGATATACTTAAAGTGATGAAAGAGAAAAACCTACAACCAAGATTACTCTACCCAGCAAGGATCTCATTCAGATTTGATGGAGAAGTCAAAAGCTTTTCAGACAAGCCAAAGCTAAGAGAATTCAGCACCACCAAACCAGCTTTACAGCAAATGCTAAAGAAACTTCTCTAAGCAGGAAACACAAGAGAAGGAAAAGACCCACAAAAACAAACCCAAAACAATTAAGAAAATGGTAATAGGAACATACATATCGATAATAACCTTGAATGTAAATGGATTAAATGCCCCAACCAAAAGACACAGACAGGCTGAATGAATACAAAAACAAGACTTGTATATATGCTGTCTACAAGAGACCCACTTCAGACCTACGGACACATACAGAATGAAAGTAAAGGGATGGAAAAAGATATTCCCTGCAAACGGAAATCAAAAGAAAGCTGGAGTAGCAAGACTCGTATCAAATAAAATAGACTCTAAAATAAAGATGGTTACAAGAGATAAGGAGGAACACTACATAATGATCAAAGGATCAATCCAAGAAGAGATATAACAATTATAAATGTTTATGCCCCCAACATATGAGCACGTCAGTACATAAGGCAAATGCTAACAGCCATGAAAGGAGAAATGGACAGTAACACAATAATAGTGGGGGACTTTAACACCCCACTTACACCAAAGGACAGATCATCCAAACAGAAAATAAATAAGGAAACACTAGCTTTAAATGACACAGTAGACCAGATAGATCTAATTGATATTTATAGAACATTCCACTGGCAAGTGGCAGAATACACTTTCTTCTCAAGTGCACACAGGACATTCTCCAGGATAGATCACATCTTGGGTCACAAATCAAGCCTCGGAAAATTTAAGAAAACTGAAATCATATAAAGCATCTTTTCTAACCACAACGCTATGAGATTAGAAATCAATTACAGGAAAAAAACTGTAAGAAACACAAATGCATGGAGGTTAAACATTGCGCTACTAAATACCAAGAGATCACTGAAGAAACCAAAGAAGAAATTTAAAAATACATAGAAACAAATGACAATGAAAACATGACGACCCAAAACCTATGGGACACAGCAAAAGCAGTTCTAAGAGGGATGTTTACAGCAATTCAAGCTCACCTCAATTAACAAGAAAAATCTCAAATAAACAATCTAACCCTACACTTAAAACAACTAGAGAAAGAAGAACAAAGAGTACCCAAAGTCAGTAGAAGGAAAGAAATCATAAAGATCAGAGCAGAAATAAATGAAATAGAACTGAAGAAAACAATAGCAAAGATCAATAAAACTAAAAGCTGGTCCTTTGAGAAGATAAGCAAAATTGATAAGCCCTTAGCCACACTCATCAAGGAAAAAAGGAGAGGATGAAAATCAATGAAATTAGAAATGAAAAAGGAGAAATCACAACAGACACTGCAGAAATACAAAAGATTATAAGAGACTACTACAAACAACTATATGCCAGTAAAATGGACAACCACGAAGAAATGGACAAATTCTTGGAAACGTACAATTTTCCAAGACTGAACCAGGGAGTGTTAGGAAATATAAACAGACTTATCACAAGTAGTGAAATTGAAACTGTAATTAAAAATCTTCCAGTAAACAAAAGTCCAGGACCACATGGCTTCACGGGCGAATTCTATCAAACATTTAGAGAAGAGCTAAGACTAATCCTTCTCAAACTCTTCCAAAAAATTTCAGAGGGAGAAACACTCCCAAATTCATTCTACAAAGCCACATCACCCTGGTACCAAAACCAGAAAAAGATATCACAAAAAAAGAAAATTATAGACCAATATCACTGATGAACATAGATGCAAAAACCCTCAACAAAATACTAGCAAACAGAATCCAACAACACATTAAAAGGATCATACACCAAGATCAAGGGGGATTTATCCTAGGGATGCAAGGATTCTTCAATATACACAAAGTAATCAATGTGATACTCTACATTAACAAATTAAGAAATAAAAGCCATATGATCATCTCAAAAGATGCAGGAAAAGATTTTGACAAAATTCAACACCCATTTATGATAAAAACTCTCCAGAAAATGGGCATAGAGGGAACCTACCTCAACATAATAAAGGCCATATATGACAAACCCACAGCCAGCATCATACTCAATGGTGAAAAACTGAAAGCACTTCCACTAAGATCAGGAACAAGACAAGGATGTCCACTCTCACCACTCTTATTCAACATAGTTTTGAAAGTCCTAGCCACAGCAATCAGAGAAGAAAAAGAAATAAAAGGAATACAAATTGGAAAAGAAGAAGTAAAACTGTCAGTTTGCCAATGACATGATACTATACATAGAAAATCCTAAAGATGCCACTAGAAAACTATTAGAACTAATTAATGAATTTGGTAAGGTTGCAGGATACAAAATTAATGCACAGAAATCTCTGGCATTCCCATACACCAACAATGAAAAATCAGAAAGAGGAATGAAGGAAACACACCCATTTACCACTGCAACTAAAAGAATAAAATACCTAGGAATAAACCTGCCTAAGGAGGCAAAAGACTTGTACTCAGAAAACTATAAAACACTGATGAAAGAAATCAAAGATGATATAAACAGATGGAGAAATATACCATGTTCTTGGATTGGAAGAATCAATATTGTGAAAATGACTATACTACCCACAGCAATCTACAGATTCAATGTAATCCCTATCAAACTACCAATGGCATTCTTTACAGACTTAGAACAAAAAATTTTACAGTTCGTATGGAAATACAAAAGACCCTGAATAGCCAAAGCAATCTTGAGAAAGAAAAACGGAGTTGGAGGAATCAGGCTCCCTGACTTCAGACTGTACTACAAAGCTACAGTAATCAAGACAGTATGGTACTGACACCACAACAGAAATATAGATCAATGGTACAGGATAGAATGCCAAGAGAAACCCAAGCACATATGGGCACCTAATCTACAACAAAGGAAGCAAGAACATACAATGGAGAAAAGACAGCCTCTTCGACACGTGGTGCTGGGAAAACCTGACAGCTGCATGTAAAATAATGAAATTAGAACACTACCTAACAGCATACACAAGAATAAGCTCCAAATGGATTAAAGACTTAAATGTAAGACCAGACACTATAAAACTCTTAGAGGAAAACATAGGAAAAACACTCTTTGACATAAACCACAGCAAGATCTTTTATGACCCACCTCCTAGAGTAATGGAAATAAAAAGAAAAATAAACAAATGGGACTTAATTAAACTTAAAAGCTTTTGCACAGCAAAGGAAGCCATAAACAAGACAAAAAGACAGCCCTCAGAATGGGGGAAAATATTTTCAAATGAAACACAGACAAAGGATTAATCTCCAAAATATACAAGCAGATCATGCAGCTCAATATCAAAAAAACAAACAGTCCAATTAAAAAATGGGCAGAAGACCTAAAGAGACATTTCACCAAGACATACAGATGGCTAAGAGGTACGTGAAAAGATGCTCAATATCACTAATTATTAGAGAAATGCAAATCAAAACTACAATGAGGTATCACCTCACGCCACTCAGAATGGCCATTATCAAAAAAGCTAGAAACAATAAATGCTGGAAAGGGTGTGGTGAAAAGGAACCCTCCTGCACTGTTGGTGGGAATGTAAACTGATACAACCACTATGGAAAACAGTACAGAGTTTCCTTAAAACACAAAAAATAGAACTACCATATGACCCAGCAATCCCACTCCTGGGCATATACCCTGAGAAAACCATAATTCACAGAGACATGTACCATAATGTTCATTGCAGCACTATTTATAATAGCCAGGACATGGAACCAACCTAAATGTCCATCGACAGATGAATGGATAAAGAAGATGTGGCACATATATACAATGGAATATTACTCAGCCATAAAAAAGGAATTGAGTTATTTGTAGTGAGACGGATGGACTTAGAGTCTGTCATACAGAGTGAAATAAGTCAGAAAGAGAAAAACAAATGCCATTTGCTAACGCATATTTATGGAATCTAAAAAAAATATGGTACTGATGAAGCTAGTTGCAGGGCAGGAATAAAGAGGTAGACATAGAGAATGGACTTGAGGACATAGAGTGGGAGAGCAAAGCTGGGGCGAAGTGAGAGTAGCATCGACATATATACACTACCAAATGTAAAATAGTTGGCTGGTGGGAAGCAACATAGCACAGGGAGATTGGTGCGGTACTTTGCAATGACCTAGAGGGGTGGGATAGGGAGGACAGGAGGGAGGATCAAGAGGAAGGGGATATGGGGACAGGTGTATGCATATGGTTGATTTGCTTTGTTGTGCAACAGAAACTAACACAGTATTGTGAAACAATTATACTCCAATAAAGATCTATTTAAAAAAATCCAGAAGCCATGAAAGTAGACTGATATATATGATTACATTAAAAGATAAGCATTGTGCCTGGCTAAAGCAACTAAGTACAAAGTCAAAGGGCCATTGACCAACTAGGAAAAATATTTGCAACTCATATTACAAACAAAGGCCCAATGTCTCTAATATATCAATATAAACAGCTTCCAAAAGTTGATAAGGATAAAGAACAACTTAAAAGAAAAATCAACAGGGCTTTCCTGTGGCGCAGTGGTTAAGAATCTGCCTGCCAATGCAAGGGACAGGGGCTCGATCCCTGGCCCTGGAAGATCCCACATGCCGCGGAGCAACAAAGCCTGTGCACCACAGATAATGAGCCTGCGCTCTATAGTCCATGGGCCACAACTACTGAAGCCCACGTGCCTAGAGCCCAAGCTCCACAACAAGAGAAGCCACCACAATGAGACGCCCATGCACCACAATGAAGAGTAGCCCCCGTTCACCGAAACTAGAGAAAGCCCACACACAGCAACGAAGACCCAACACAGCCAAAAATAAAAACAAATAAATTAATTAATTTAAAAAAAGAAAAATCAACAAAGATAGTTCAGAGCAAATAAAATTCAAATGGCTTTCAAACATTTGAAAAGATGCTTAATATTAATCAAAATAAGACATGCAAATTAAAACAAGCTATCATTTTTATCTATTGGATTGTAAAAAATAAAAAAATCTGACACCATTTATATGCTACACTATGGGGAAACAAGCCTTCTCGTACATTACTGGCAGGAGTGAATATTGGTACAACTCCACTAGAGGACAATTTGGTAATATCTATCAGAATTACACATGAATTTGCAGTAATCCCACTGCTGGGACTTTATTCTTTATATATAACTGCATGCATACAAAATATACAAGGTTACTCATTGTAATATTCTCATAATAGCAAAAGGTTGGGGGAAACACTCAAGAACACATCAACAGTGACATATGTCACATCCATAAGATGGCATGTTAGACAACTGTGGGGAAGTTCTCTGTGTACTGATAGGGAAAGATCTCTAACACATATTGCTGGGTGAAAAACAGTAAGCGTTGAACAGTTGGCTACCTATTGTGTAAGAAAGGGGGAAATATTTGCTTGTATTTGCACAAAGAAGTTTTGGAAGACTAGGTGAGAAACTGAGAAAAAAAAAAGGGTCTGTGTTAGAGAAGTAGGATGGGCTTGGGAAGGGAGGAAATGGAGTGAATAGGAATAGGAGTGTTTTGGTATTTGGACTATGGGACTGTATTACCTAATTAAAACTATTTTTTGAAGAAAAAAAAAAAAAAGAACACTGATGCCTGGTGTCCTAACCCAGAGAATCTAATTCAATATGTCTCAGGTATGGCCTGTGTATTGAAATTTAAAATTTTCACCCCATTATTCAAATGTATAGCCACAGGCCCCTGAAACCCATACAAGGGGTTGTATCACTATATCACTGAATGATCTTGGAAAGATCATTCTTTCAACAAACAGTCAGTATTCACTCTGAGGCAAATACTGTGCTGGGTGCTGGGACACAGATAAATAAGACAAGATCTCTATCCTCAAGGAGCTTACTTCTTCATGGAAGTGTCAGACATAAAACAGACAATCACAATATCTTTAATAAGTCTTGTGATAGTGATAGAACCCAGATGCCAACCACACTACCACCCCTTCCAGTTTAAAGGATGCCATTTGTTAATGGTCACAGTATTCAGAAGAGTTGGTCCTATTTTCTCCACAGCAGGTGAATTTTTCTCCAGGACCTCAGAGTTGTGGTTCTGTAGACTCTGCTGCCACTAAGAGCCAAGAGGGTTTCTCCATCACAGTCCACTCTGTAGGTAGATGCTCCCTTCCCTCTTGAGATCCAGGAGGAAATGAGAAACAACAAAACACCCTCCAGTAGACACTGTTCTTTGGCTACTACAGACATCCTCCCCACCCACCACTACCATTTCTTTCCTCTGTGTAACCAGAACATCAATTTTGTGTTTAGGTAAATATCATGGAATTCAGGCTTCCCTCTGTGGGTCCAGGAGTTGAATCATGATCAATTTGAAGCAGTCATGGTAACACTTTCCCTTGACAGATAAGGTCTTTCCCAGCTACCTTTGTAACTACAGGTAACAATGTGACACAGTTCTGGCCAATAGGATAGAAGGGGAAGTCTGAGAGTGGGTGCCTAGAAAGATGTATCCATGATAGGAGAAAGGTTTTAGACCTTTTCTCCTTTTTCCTGTCTTAAAAGCAAATGTAATGTCTGGAACTAAGGCAGACATCTTGAGACCATGAGGCAACAAGCACAAGCACAGAAAACAACATGCTGAGAACCGTAAGCAGAAAGAGAGAAAGAACCTGAGTCCTGAAACCTTACTGAGCCTCTGCTCCAGCCCAGCACAGACGTCATCCTGACCTCTTACCTTATGCAAAAAATAAAACACCTGTTTAAGTTACTCTTCATTGGGTTTTCTGCTACTATCAAAATCATGATTAACTAATACACAGTCCTTCCTTCCTCGTCACTTTGTCCTTTGAGCCTCCAGAAGACTAACATATTAGAGAGCAATGTAATTACGAAGCTCTTTACTGAAGGGAACTTCAAAAGAGAAATACCATGCAGGATGGGCAAAATTAGCATCCCGGTTAATCTGGACTTTTACATGCACCATATAAGTGAGGCATCTCAAGATGTTGGCCTTCATCCCTCACAAGGAAGGTGACCACCTTGTAGTTCCCTCTGATTCTGATCAGGCCCACTGCCCTGAGGTTCACAGACCTGCTGTGGGTAGGGAGAGGGTTGCAACTGTTAAACTAAGAAACTACATTTCCCAGGATCCCCTTCCCTGTATGGTTCTGAGGTAGGTTGTACAAAAGAAGAACCTGCATGAGATTTGAAAGGCAGGAGTAAAGCAGTGACCACTACTCTCTGAAGGTCATTGTTGATAGATACAGAGATGGGCAGATGTAGAAGGAACCAGCAGATTCTATTTTACCCTCACTCTCCTCTGATCCGTGTCCAACTTTTCTTCCCAAATGCTGACATTTTTGACTGCAGGCCCACCACCGGACATTTGCCTGCAGGCTCACCAGAGGCAGTAGCCACACAGAGGCAAGAGCCCACCATAGACCTTCCTTTTCACAGTCCCACTCTGCTTGCTAGACATGCTTAGCTTCTCAGATGGACCAGTGAGTCATTTCTTTTCTGATCCAGCAACTCCCTTTCCAGATCTTCACTTGCCCAGCTCTTCAACTGTATAGGTCTAATTCCTATAATAATTCCCTTATCCCATACCCTCTGCTCCCCTAACTGATATGCCTGGCCACCCACTCCCTACTTCACACGTAAAAAAGCCATTCTCAATTTCTTCCTCACATCAGGTGGTGATATTACCCCCATCCTATTGCCGTTCTTTAACCAAAGCGAACATGTGTCCCCCAATTCTAGCTCCAGTTTTCCTCCTGCAAGTGGCAAGCCTGCTGATTCTCTTACTAGGGTACCAATTAAATAAGCACTTTTCTCAGTGACAAACATTAGCTTTCCCTGGAGACAAATAAGTCTCCAACGTAGAAAAAAGAACATTTCTCCGGTAGTAGCACTCTGGCTTGCCATGAAGAAACAATGGGCAACCCATTTTCACTCAGAACACTAGGGTTCTCTTCAGCTGGGCTACGACAAGGCAGAGAGTCACACAGCTGCATCCTGCCTCCCAGGTAATGGTCCCAGCTCAGGTTGTATCCTTTTGAGCTAGAGTCTCTCTCTCATGAAAAGGTTGGGGGACGGAGTTATTTGGCAATCCTCCCACCACAGAGTGGGAAATGAGAAAACTCCAAAGATAGAGTGATAAACGTAGCTGAAGAGGTCTAGAGAAGGTTTCACACGCATAGGAGGTTATGCTTTAGCTAGGGCCTAAGGCAGGGAGAATTATTTTCAAGGAGAGTATCCCCTGCTATCTGACTCGAATCATTCCTGAGTCCACATGTTAAGGAAGAGTGAGAATAACAAGGGGATACAGCATTATCTGAGCCTACCCCAATTCCTGTTTCACACAAAGTGAAATGCCTTTGCATCTCCTTGCAAGGCAAGAAGAAGGAGAAAAGTTTGCACAGCAGTTCAGTAAAATATCAACCTTGTTTTCTTCCATAAAATTTCTAGCCACAGATTTTTAAACGCTAGAATCCAATGACTCATAACCCACAATCATTTTGTAAAATAATAAACGTTAGCACGGAAACCTCTTCACAACCATTTTTCTGAGGGGGAGACAAGAACTGTCATTTAGACCTTTCTTTCTCAAATTCCAAAGCTGCCCCAAAATAGGTATACCTTGACCTCCAGAATAAAAAAGTGACATCAAAAGCAAACTATTTCTCCACTGTCTTTTCAAAGGAAACAGCAATTGTTTAAACGTTAAGTTTTAAATTTAGGTTTCCTTAAAGACAGATAGCACTTTAACATGTAAAAGAGATCATAAAATTCTGCCGTAAAATTAACTTTTACCCCAGTGAACTTTTCTTAAGCTGTTGAAATACTGCCATAAAAGGTCAAATCGCTAGTAAACTCTAGAGAGCAAGATTGTTCAAATAATGTTCAGATTGAAATCGGCAAATAATGTGCTCTCCATTTGAGTAGGATGAGACTGGAGTGGGCAGAAGAGGATAAGATGCAGCTTGGGAAAGTCATTTAAATGTAGCCAATATGGATCTCATTCAACAAACTCACATGTGAAAGAAAAATCACTTCTATTTACTATGGGTCAATATAATTTTTGGCCAGGAGAAAACCTGAGGCGCTCTCAGTGCTCCCACACACACTCCCAGGGTTGAGCCAAGGCTCCATGGTCTTACCTAACACCAATGCAGAAGGAAGGTCACTCTGGACATGGGGCATCTGCCTGAACAGGTCATGCCCATGAGCTGATCTTCACGGTTTCCTTCAAATCCAACAGCCCTCTCCAGCTTTCTTGTCACAAATGGGACATGAGAGTCTGCTGAGGCTGGAAACACAGCCCTGGGTGCTGTCTCCCTGCTCACACAAACTCCCCTCTTTAGTCTGGCTACACCTTTGGAACAGAGGCCAGAGCAGTGCACCCTACAAACCATACCCCACGGACCCCCTTCTCCTTTCAGTCTCAGACGGTATCCCCATGCTCCCTCCGGCTTCTCCGGGACACCCTGCCTCTTCCCTCAAACCCTGTCATCCCTTTTTTTTAACAAAACACTTTGGTGGCTGCCACGGTCTGACTGTTTGTATCCTCCCCGCCCCCTTCTCCCCCCGCCCCCGCCAGCCAAAACTCATATGCTGAAACTTAATACCCAATGTGATGAGATTAGGAAGTGGGGGCCTTTGAGACATAATTAAGTCGTGAGAGTGGAGCCCTCGTGAATGGTATTGAGCTATTAAGAAAGAAGCCCCACAGAGCTCCCTGGCCACTTCTACTGTGTGGGTTACAGCAAAAAGAGAGCCATCTAGAAACAAGTTCTCACCAGACACCAAATCTGTCAGTACCATGATCTTGGACTTCCCAGCCTCCAGAACTGTGAAAAATAATAGTTATTGTTTGTAAGCCACTCAGTTTATGATATTTTTGTTACAGCAGCCTGAATAAACTAAGACAGTGACTGATTAAACCCAGAATCTAAGTCATTACCTAAACAAATTTCCTCCCCCCAGGAGCCTCAATCCCTCAACTTTCACTCCTTTACTTGCTTTGTTTTCTTTATAGCACTTTTTTGAAAATCAGATATTTGTATTTCTAATTGTATAGCTCTTCCTATACATTTCCCCCTAGATAGATATCTTTCTATTCATTTATATAAAATGTAAACTAATACCTAGAATAATGCCTGATCTGTGATAGACACTTGAAAAATAGCCATTGAATAAGTGTTGAACACACAATTTAGCCACCAAACAACTAGGTTTCTTGTCTTCATGAGCAGAGAGTGTTTAATCACCAAACCCTCCCTGGAGGCAAAGGAAGATATTTGTTTCACATCCATCTAGCACACTGAGTTG
Organism: Mesoplodon bidens; assembly: GCF_964165515.1. Classification (NCBI taxonomy): domain Eukaryota; kingdom Metazoa; phylum Chordata; class Mammalia; order Artiodactyla; family Ziphiidae; genus Mesoplodon; species Mesoplodon bidens. The sequence continues at coordinate 123,550,510 of NC_138178.1, forward strand.
AAGGGGAAAAAAATATGTTTCCATGTTTAAAATAGTCTGAATGTTCTCCTCTTGCCACATATGTTTTCAGGTTAAACGACTATTATGCGGCCTCAGGTCTCCAGGAATCTGTCATATTGTCCTGCAGCTAATCTGTTGCAGGCCTGAGGACCTCATTTTCTCCCCATGACGTGCAGTGGGGGAAACATGTGAAACCTGGGAGGAAGGGAAGAGGAGGAGGACAGAGGGAACTCCTGATCTTGCTGTTTATCCTCTACTTCTGTTATATTTCAATCATTAAAATATATCATGGGGTTCCAGGAAATTATATGAAAACCTTTTTATTCAGAACAGTTAAAACTAATCAGTTAAAGGAAGAAAATACATAGGAATTCAATAAAAAAAATTGTAATTGACAGATGGGAAAGAAATCGTCACGAGGAAAAGGTCTGTTAAAAAATATATTCTCATTAGTTGACTTTTATCTAGTCTATAGAAGAGAAAAGTAGGACTCTATTTCACAAAAAAGTGAGATGTCATGTCTCTTTATCACTGTGTGATTGCACTTATGATACATTCATCAGGCTTGTTGACTCAAGTCATTACATCCTAATATGGATTAGCTAAATTGTTGGAACACAGATGCATACTCCAAGAGAGCATGAATTTTAAAATCCAATTTTATATTACATTTCTTGAGAAGTTTTTAATGTGATTTGAAATCCACCGTGGAAGAGCATAGTAGAATATTCTGCCCATTTGTATTTTATGTGACAAAACCAACAGGTTCACCATTTATTCCTAACTAAAATTGAATTGTCTGAGAATTGCAATAACTGTCAGCCTCTAAAGAGCTTATATCACGTCTCACAGTTTAATTGGATTGTTTTCTGAAACAGTCTTTCCTTTTCAATTTCATAAAGACCATAAATGCTTATATTATTGTTCTTTTGTTCTCTTTCCTCAGAACTTTGTTCATTTTAATTTTTAGTCATAGTGGCCTAAGATGACCCTGCTTTTCCTTCTAACCCAAAATTCAAGTAAACTGCAACTGTGGAACCATTTGACATCTTTCCATCTGTGACTGCATGAATAAGATAAGAAGGACCTTAATAAGGAAAGCAATTCGTGAATCATTTACATTTGCAAGTGATCAAAATCATAAAGTGGCAAAGCAAATTTCATTTGACAAATAAATGATTCTTAAGCTATGAACCTGAAGCTGGACCAGTTATCAAAAAATCAAAGCACAAAATGACAGAAGGCATTATTTAGTCATGCCAAACTCCCAACTGTAAGTGCTCTGACCTGAGATAGACCTGGGGTAGCAGATGAACTACTCAACAAAATTTACTCTAAAGGAAGTGTATATAGTGATGAATATACTTCTTGGGCATTAAAAACTAAAATAAGATTATACTGGAAAAACTGTCATCCATAAATACATCATAATTTGTTGAAGCCCTAATCATGCTTAGCACTATATTAGACACTATGGTAATACAAAAATTTTAAAACTTGGTTTAAAATATCATTATAGCACAAATATAAAAAAGAAAGCAGAAAAAAGGTTTTAAATATTCTTTTATCATCAAAAAGTATGTCATAAAGAGTAGAATCCAAGCAGCACATCTAGATACACAAATAGCTACAAATATCATTTCAATTATACACACACACACACACACACACAAATATTAATTAACAGCAACCATCTCTGGGTGGTGGAATGATTAATTTTCATTTTATTCTTTATACCTTTACAAGTTTACAAAATACTACAATAACTGCATATTACCTTGGTAATCACAGACATAAAAGCATATTTAAGTCATCTTAACTCTCTAAATGATATCTACCTAATCTAGGATTCTTATATCCCAACTATCAAAAAGATGATTCATATACTATATATTGAATAAATACTAAACCTAGGGTATTAAGACTATAACTTCGTCACAGCCTCCGGGAAAATGTAATTCATCCCCTGCCTTATTTATTATTCTCATGAGAATCTGAAGCTCTCCACTCCTCCCCCACCAACACACACACCAGAATGCAGGCAAGAAAATTCTCCATTTCTTTACACTTGGAAGGCAATGTCTAAATCGCAAATTCTTCATTAGATAATTTTAGGTAAGACACCCTTGAGATACCTCCAAATTTCACTATAGAGGACTACCATCTGCCAATCAAGGGCCAGGTTAGGCTCTTTAGAGGCCTAAATAAACATTGAAGATATTAGATCCTTCATATGTAATTTTTCAAAGTGATACAAAAATCACATATACACTAAAATTAAAGTCGCCTCTGTTTAAACGTTCTACTTACAAAGTTCGGGTTCAGAATTCTCTTTTCAGTAGTGGAGGCAGATGGTTTTTTGCTGATGCCCTAAGCAAGTCCATTCTCTATCCTTTGCCTAATCCATCCGTGCACCTAAACACTGATCAGCTCTGCTCCCCTACTCAACTCTGCAGTAAAAGACTGCAGATTAGGGAATTGAATTACCAGCCCATTCTCTATTTGTATAAATATCCCACCTCAAAAGTCAAGGTTTTCAAATCAACAATAAAAACACATTTTGTAAATTCTTTTTCTTCCTGTCTGAAGCACATCACACAAAGCCCTTTCTACAAGGTCAGATGCCAGCTCATACAACACTCCCCTTGTTTCCATCCCTTACAAAAGCATTCATTTACTCACAAAACAAACTAAAGGAAAGACTGAATTGAATAATTTGTAATAACTTATCCCAATCTAGCTATAGAAACACCTAAGTAATGATAATTAAAATATGTAAGCATGTATGTTTATATATGTTTTAGACATTTTAATATGATTTTGAATTGAGAAAGGTGCTACTAACAGAGAGCTCGTGTGTTTCAGGAAGCAGAGACTTCAGAACGAAAACCAAGACTGAATCCAGCTGTCTGAAATAATTGATTGTCAGCAGCTTGAGATGGGTTTGTGTTGTGCTCCGTGTTTAAGTGTTAGTTATTATAAATTTTCAAGTGTAGCTAACACCTAAAGAGAAGGAGAGAGCTTTCAATGCTACTATTTAAGCTTACTTGACAATAAAGAAAAAGGGAAATGCAGCTTTATTTGTAATCTGAGAGACCATAAACACAAAAGAGAATATGTTTCTACCATTATGCTCTCATAGTAGCAGTAACTAAAGAATTCAGAACCAAAGGGTTCAGGAATTCAAGAGTCCATTAGGTAGAGGGAAGTATTACATCTACAGACACTGGCCTCCCTTTCATTTGAGGTGGATGTTTGTTACGTGTCCTATTTAATATGGAATAAATAAGACACACTGCGGGTCCCAGGTCATCCAGAGAAGGTCTGCAGCTGTCACCTTCATCGCCACCTTAGCTATGAGGCAAAACTGCCAGACAATTTTTTCTGTGTGGCTCTAAGAGATCTTCAAGTCATACCTTCAAAAGGAACTGACAGGTAACTGCCTCTAACCCATTCTCTTTCATCACCAAATGGATTTTGAAATATAATTCAGGCTTTTCTTTTTGTTTTAATCCAACAAAACTGCTTTCAGAAATGCATTAGCACACATAAATGTTGTTTTATTAATGTATACTTATACTAGTTCAGCCTCCATGTATGTGTTTATATTGTTATTATCAGACTGAGTCCATAAAGAGGGCTGACTTTATACTTAGGTAAAATCCAGGTTGCCACCTGGTATAATGTGAGGTGTATGCTAAATGGCTCAATTTTTCAAAATTACTCCTCTTTGCCATGAAGCCTAGAAAGTTCCACCACTTAAAATTTGCTGAATATCGGAGCTTCCTTAGAATACCCTTGGAGACAAGTATAATTCCCAAGAACTAGTCGTTAAACAATATAAAGCCAGTTTTTTATAAAAATAATTTTTCATGTACAATAAGTGTCTAAAATTTTCTATTTGATTAGAGACTATAAGTTATTGGACTTCCTTATCAATGAACAGTTTAAAAACCAAAAAAGAAAAAAAATAACCCATCACTTATATTGAAGTATCAATACCAGAGCTGCCAAATTCAATGGGCTTTTCTCTGTTCTTATCTTATTCTATTTTCCAGTACTATTTTCCCACATCAATCCCCCTCTTCTCTGTTTCCATGACTCCAATCCCTCCAGGTTTTCTCACTGGTCATTTCTCCTCCATTTACTTCCTGGCTCTTCCTCTAAATTTTGAAGTGCCCAAGGGTTATTCCTGGGCACCCTTCTCTGTCTTCATTCTCTAAGTGATCTCATCAATTTTCATTTAGAGACTATTCGAATGTTAGTGATTCCCAAATTTACATCTCTAGCTCAGACCTTTTTCTCTGAGCTCCAGACTCAGACAAAAACAAGCCATTTGAAACCTTTAGTCCCAGGTCTTACAAACCTCCCAAACTTAACATATTCAAAATGGGAATTTTCGCCATTTTATCTATCAGTTGAACAGGGTAGCACCAGCATCCCATCCAGTTACTAAAGCCAGAAACCAAAGAGTCATCCCTGAATTCCCCCCTTTCTCTCATGCCGTTCAACCAAAAATAGATCTTGACTCTACCCACACGTCTTTTGTTGCTCTGTGCCCGTAGCATACCAGGTGACCATTACCTCTTAGCTAGATTCCTGCAACTGCCTCCTCCTTGCTCTCCCTTCTACCAGATGAGTTTAAGGAGATGAGTTTAAGGACATGAGAAAAAGGGGAGATTCAAGGCCAACTCCTGATTGGTCTTCCACCCTTCATGTGACTCTCCAGGTGGCTAGCTCCTTCTCATCCTTTATAGCTCAGCCAGCCCTGAACACCATTCAGCTCAATCCTATTGACGCTCTGAATCTGTCCCCTGTCACTCCGTATCCCTTCCATCAGGATTGGTGGAACTTCCAGCATAGGAGCAGGTACAGACTGAGGAAAGGCTCTGCCAGGTGATGTGGAACAGTGAAGCCCAGGTCACTGTTGTAGCAGGTATGAATTGAAGAATCATCAAGATAGTAAGCCCAAAAATGAGACTATACTTATTATACAACTATATATACTTTTTTGGCTCTGAATTCCCAATCTGCCCACAATAGATCATTTAATCTATTCTATTCTGATAAACACAGTCAAACATAAGAACTTTTTTAGTCACTTTTAGTTTAAAACTTGGTCCTCCTCTTCCAATGAAATTCAAGTACTATCTCAGTCACTATTCACAGCTCAAAGTTTTCTCTTTGAGTTTTCTTCCCCCACTAAACTCCTAGACGAACCAGCCCGTGGTGCATCCTGGCAGCAAGTCAGTAAAGACAGAGAGCCTGCGTATAAGAGACATGATGCACAGCTTGTTCACAGTCCATTTTCTTCTGGTCCTGGCTGCTGGCATCCCCACTGATCTGGTTTCTGGTGCTGGTGGTGTCCGGTCACTGGCTCTATTTTATGGCTGGTTTGAAGGTTGTTGAGCATCTCTCTGGGCAGTCTCTCCATAACCTCTTAGTGTCAGAAGAAAGGTTGTGGTTTGCCAGCTCAGCTCCCAGTTAGTTGTCCACACAGCCTCTGTATTGGGTCTTTTCATCCTACTGAAAAGCCTTGGAGGTAGTAAGCCAGCCTACAGCCTCAGGTTATTTTCTTTAGGCTGCTCTAGACCTCAAGGAAACCTATTAATATCAACTCTGACAAGCTCAACTCCATAGGAATCTAGGGACTATCTTTGCCTCTTCTGACAGGCTGCACCCTGCCAATTTTCTGCTATCCTACTCCCAGTTCCAGGGGTGGGTTATGCCTATATGTTCTGCCTCTCAGAGAGCTCCAGACAAGAAGATAGCACCAGTGCCTATAATAAATACCTCCAATTCCAAAAGAGAATTTTGGGGGGCCCTAACTTTAAGACAGGATGGACAGGTAGAACATTCTCCTCTCCTCGCATGAGATGGTGGGAAGGCACAAAACATCTAACATTCATGTTCCATAAACTCTTCCCGATCACATTGAGTTATCATTACAATCACTTTTATATCCCAAAAGTATCTGTAGCCTCCTTTTCCAGTACAAGGACAGTTTCCTTTTTTTTTTTTTGCAGTATGCGGGCCTCTCACTGTTGTGGCCTCTCCCGTTGCGGAGCACAGGCTCCAGATGCGCAGGCTCAGTGGCCATGGCTCACGGGACCAGCCGCTCTGCAGCATGTGGGATCTTCCCGGACCGGGGCACGAACCCGTGTCCCCTCATGTCCCCTGCATCGGCAGGCGGACTCAACCACTGCACCACCAGGGATGCCCCAGTTTCCTTTATTTATATATTGTCTAAGAAGGATGATCATAATGTGTAGGGTTAATATAACACATCTTTATATCATTCTTTAAATTGGCTTCACTAGCAATAGCTTGGGAGAGCTAAATTATAGAGTTATGGTAATAATCATCCCTAGATTCATGCATGTTACTATTGTAGTAACAGAACTATGATAAACTAAGTCATAAATGTATAACCTTAAACCAGTAAAGAAGAAAATTATGACAGAACTTGTTATTAGATAAATGTAACAATAGAGATACAAATGTTCTTTTGTACCAGCCCCAACCTCTGGCAATTTGGGCCCCACCCAGCAAGTAAGGGGGAACAATTTGGAATGTTGAAGTTGATGAGTCCCCAAGGGTAAGGCAGTATAACTGACATCCTGAGACTAGTGCCCCCCTGAGCTGTATCCTCAGGAGCCATGAAGTGTATAAACCTAAAGTGCTCACTCTTGCCTCAGAGGTGAGTGGAGGAAAGCACATTGAAAACATTCAGCCCTGTTGGTTGAGAGGCTACAGCTTTCTTCAGTGGTATTTGGGTTTGGCTCCAGAAATAGCAAAACTTATCATGAATGAATGGAATGAACCATTAAATATTTTGAATACATGGAGGCATTTGGTCCTGCCTCAGAAACATCACCCATTTATCCATGATTCCTGTCTCTCCCCTACTCTTCTCTACCCATGACAGCATATAACTAGGAATTAAAAAAAAAATCTCTGCAAGTATGCTTCCAAACAATTCCTTCTTAAGCCATCAACTTTTTTTAGCCTAACAATAGAGTGTTTACATCCTGTGTTTCTGGGTGACTCATGTGTATCTGATTGCACCAGGGGATGGGAAAGACCTTTAGGTTATAAGTGAAAGAATCTGATGAGATGACCCCTAGGTGCACAGATTCATACTTTGAAATACTTTCCTATCACACACAAGTTGTCACTAAGAATGAAGCCACCAGCTTCGCTTTCCATTTCCTGATATCATACTCAATGACCTCTGTTTTAGGGAAAGTGACAAGGGGCCAGAAGAGTTCAGTCTCACCCAAGCAGCTTATGTGACAGCTATTGGGATTGCTCAACGTAAATGTGAGGAGAAAATGGCACTTAGGAGCAGGGCCTGGATCCACAAAAAGAGCTTGAGTCTTGCCACAGGGTTAGAGAAAATGATGAGGTTACTGAATGAGGACCTGACATTTGGAGATTCATCAGTTAGAATCCCTTTTTCAGTTTCCAAAGCAGAGCCAAAGAAGCGGGCAGCACTATCAGGGTGATGCTTTCCAATACTCTTCCAACCTTTGTGGAGCTGATGTAAAGGGCTCTATTCCGCAGGACTGGGTTCTTAGTTTACTTAGCAAAGGATACTGAAACTAAGCTAAGGCAAGGTGATAAAGCAGAAACACAACTACAACTTCCCAGGCCTGACCCAGGTTCCAAATTGGGGCACAGGGTTCACTTCCCCACAATACCCAGTATGATACTAATCAGTCAAACTCTTAAGGATGGTTGAAAGAGACACACACACCCACATGAAGGGATGAAAAAATAAGAAGAAAAGGTGTTAATAGAACAGGAGACGCTTTGAAAAAGGAGACCATGCCTACATGGCAATTCCACAAGCTTTATATGTGAAGAGCTAGTGGGCATCCTCCAGCAGACCTTAATCCAACGCAGCAGCAGCATTTGCACACTGGACCCAGCTAAGAGTCCAGGGCAAAGATGGATCACTGAGCCTGGGATGGCACTGCCAAGAATGAGGACTGCTTTTTAACAATGGGAAAAAAAGGATCCAGGAGGAGACCCTTCTGCCAAATTTCAGGGTTGGCCCCAGACCCTTGAACAAATGCATTACATAGAGAAACTACACAAGAAGCTACTCTCCGCCACACTCTGACCTGTGTATGATGCAGAATATATTGCTTTAGCCTGAACTGAAGGGCTTCATGTATGATACTAGACATGTTTGACCAGCTAACAGCATATCTGCCTTTGGCACAGCACACTACCCCTCCCTTCCTTGACATAGGGGTGGTGCATGGCCTTTATAGACAAGAAGATAATACCCGCAGCAAGCAAAAACAAGGGCATGTTTTTTCCCCTTATAGACTTGAGTCTTAACAAGCCTTCTTACTTTTTGGACATATTACAAGGTACATTTTTTTTTCATTCCATAAACAACAACCAAAGAGAGATAAAGCAAGCAGTCAGTTTGCTTATAGAACTCAATTTTTTTAAAAAAGCAAACGGTGAGCACCTACATTTTGTGAAGCATTTTAGGAAGGCTTTTTTTAAATAGCACCAATCTGAAAATCATATGGTACTTCCAACTAAAGCCCTCCAGGATTTTGTCATTTTAGAATTGAAAGTACTAGAGGATGTTAGGGACAGATGGTCTCAAAAGGATATCTGAAACTGGTGCTCCCAAGAATGAGAATGTGATTGCTCTTACAACCTCTTGCCTAAAACATCACAGTAAATTCCAAATTGGTGTCCCTACCTTCTACCCACTGTCTCCTCTCAGATCCATTTTTCCCAGGCTGTCAGAGCCATCTGTCTAAAAAAATCAATCTTAGCATTTCACTTCCTCCTTTTTCTTCCCTCAATAAACCTCCATAAAGTCCAAACTCATTATCATGGATTCCCCAAGCCTTTTATCATCTGGTTCTGGCCCCTCTTTCCAATCTCATCCCCTCCCCTGAAAAGGCCAGAATATCTCCCTGAACTACAAATGAGAAGTTTGGAAAATGCTATTAATTTTGTTATAACTTCATACTGTCTGTGGCAGCTAGGACAATAATATGGTAACTCTTTCCCAGAAACAGTCTTGTCAAAACCTCAAAGGAACCAATGGTTAGACTCTGATCCAAAACATAGCCCTTAAATTAAGAAGCATCCTCATTGCTGTGAGCAGTGGGACTTTTTAGGAAAGCTACGTAGAATAGTATTTGTGCCACAGTGAAGGAGATTCAGGCCAGAATTTTAATGAATACCATAAAATCCGCTGAGAATAAGCAGTGACCACAAACTCTAACCTAATACTCCTAATACTCCTCTGGGTTGTGATAATGTAATGGTTCAAAAATGGCCCCTGGGGTCTTATGCTGCCCTTGTTCTCTCTGAACGGTCCCCATAAATAGATTTTTCCAAGTAGACAATCTTGTTTGGGCTCAGAAAAAGGAGATGAGAGGATGCTACTCTCCTTTCTGGCGTGCCCACCACCTAGTCTGGACCCTCTTGCTGCTTAGTGCCAGACCTGCTACACTGTGCACCAAGCATCATAGTTCACCTTCTCTCTTTGTCTCCCTCCCTCCCTGCCCAATGTGATTCACATTCTCTCAGTGCCTACTCCCAACTAGAGATTGATTGGATTATTGGTCCCAAGTGTTCCCCTGTTGTAGGATTATACATCCACACTGTTTGCCATGTCACTTTGTAGTGCCCTCCCACTATGGGTAAAATATGCTTTCCTCCCCTTTGATATTGCTTTGCTCTGGTCATTGAATGTTACTGGACATGACATGAGCTGAGACCTTAACTATACTTACATAGTTTGGCTTGTACTTTTGTGCTCCTGATTTTCCATGAGAAAAATAACAGGTAGTGGCTGGTCCAAGGAGAATGAGAAAATTTGGGGATATGTAAATGCAGCTGATCCCAGCAAAACCCAGCAAAGCCACAGACAACCCACAGCCCTATGAGCAAAAATATATAAATGTCTGTCTTTGCAAAACACTGAGTCTTTGAGATGGTTTGTTACTCAGCATTATTGTGGCAAGAACTAAATAATACCCTGGCCAATGAACCAATTTTCATGAGGGCAATAATGATCAATATTACCTTCCATAGCCAGGCTTTTATCTATGGAATGGAAATAATAAAAAGAACCTAACTCAAACAATTAGAGCAAGAAATAAATGAGATAAAAATTGTAAAATCCTTAGGTAGGGGATGGCCCACAAAAAAACACAATAGAGTAATTTTGAGGTTATTTGATTAATCTGTTACTTTCCCAAGTTTATTTGTGTTTTCAAATGTTTTCCCGAAACAGGATGGTTGAATTTGTAAGTTCAGCTTCTGGTTGAGGCCTCTAGATACTCTCTGCCCACTAATAAGCCACAATGCCTATTTGGGAAGGCCCACAGTGAAAACGTTCAGGGATAGCTGAAAGAGGAGGGAGAAAACACAAAAGCGTTTACTTGGAAAATTAGGGAGGCAGAATACACTTTAGAGGACATTCAGGCCAAAGAGTCTCCAATGAGAAAGTAGCTTGACCAAAATCCTAGAACTTAGCATCCTTTTAGCCCTCTCCTGACTTACACAGCCAAGATAAGCCTTAATAAGCTCTTCCTGGCACTATGCATTTGCCTCCAACAAAGCTTCTGATCTGACTCACAATGGTCCAAAGTTGACCTTTGAAGAAAGCATTACTATATCCTAGGGATATAGAAGGACTTGGTCAGAATTATCACTGATTCCTCCAACTCCCTTTCTAAAGGAATCTATTTCTTTCTAAATTCCGGGTAAATATGACTGTCAAAGCCAAAATGCTTCCCGTAAAAACCTTGCCCTTTTCTCTTTCTAAGTACTTTAAGTGATTTGAACAAAACCCCTTTATGCTCAGTTACACAGTAGTTTCACCTATAGCATTTTAAAATAGGACAGCACTTTAACCCAGAAGAATGAATATCTAATGGTGAACCTGGAAGCACTACAGCAAGTGAATAGTGGAGAGAGATTTGATGGGGGGAGGAAGACTTATAAGGCCCTGCAAATCACAGCAAATATTCTTTACTTGTTTCATCTAGTGACCAGGCCAATCATGGTGGCTGAATCAGCACAAATGTACAGAAGGATTTCAATTGGTTTCTCAAGAACCTGAAAAATCATGCTGTGCTTTTCCTCTTATAAAATGTAACAGGTGAGTAGTTTCATCACCCCCTGGGCATCAAGGTTCTGAGTCCTGCCAACATGTATGTCTATTCTGAAGGAATCTAACGTTTTTCTATAAGAAAATGAAAGGAATTTATTGGGCACCTACTATGTACTCTGCTAGGGGACTTACAATGTTATAAAGTAGGTACAGGGCCAGCTTCATGGGCATGTTGCAAGCACAATCAGATAGAGCCCTGCTCTTAAAAGCTCTGTTGTTGCCATCTTGAAATTCTTAATGATTTTAATTTTGAGCATGTTTTGTAAGTGAAGTTCAGTGGGACAATGGAGGATGCATATGAGCAGAAACAAATACACGCATGTGTCAGCTATAATTTGCCACTCCATTCACACATAGCCTTCATGGCTTCCATAACATGAGTATTTCACTTTGAGTCTCACTAAAACTCAATGCACAGTGGTTCCACCAGAATTCTGTGCTCATGTTCCTTATGACACATCTGTGTCTGTGTAAGCAGGGTCACTGACAGATCACAGTTCATGCTTTACCCTTTTGAATGGGGCCTTGCTTGGAACACAAACAGAAGGTAATAATGGTGTTCTAAGAAACATGAACAACCAAGGAACGCAACCATATCCTTTTTTAATCATGTTACTTCCCAGTACCACTAATGCTAAATATGATGACACAGTAAAAATGGGAAAGATAAGGCCACCAACAGTTGAGTTCATTTCAGACCTTTCTTCCTCATCAGTAAGCTAGACATAGAGTGTATTGGTATAATATGCACATATAAAGAATTGAAATTACAAGTTAATTTTGTGCAGCTTTTTTCCCCACTATTCTGGTAAGAATGAACTATATATGCATGAACAACCTATGAAATACCAATGATTCCACATACAAATTAAATGCCTTTATGCTTGCATTTACAATTATATATTGTAAATATATATTGGCATTATACAATATAAAGATGAATGGTAAAATTCATGCTAATAATTTGAAATTTAATTTTTCTGAACTTACAATGATTATACCATTATGTTTTATGTTATAAAATATTTATAATGGAAAAAACAGCTTTATATATCACTATAGCACTTTTTTTTCCTGCTTTTTGGACAAGGAGCCTGGCATTCTCCTTTTACTATAGCTGGCCCTGAGGTGGTACTATTATCCCTCATTTATGTGAAAAAACTGAGGCTCAGTGAGATTAAGTAGCTTTCCCAAGATCACAGAACTAGCAACTGGCAGACACCAAGATTCAAACATAAGTCTGACTCCAAAGATACTGTTCCTCTACCATTTCATACTGCATCAAAACGGCAGCTGGGGAAGGACCCAAGAGAAACTACAGGCTTGGGGCTAAATCTTTTGCTTCAACTCCTGCCCAGGTAAACTTGTTTGGAGCAAAGATTTTGGTTAAGAACTATCCCACATACCACAAAGTAGCTGTAAAGTTAAGAAGGCTGTTTTAGGAAACTTCTAGCATTCTTTTCACTAATCTGTGATCTGGTTTCTCAACTTAGTAGGTCTACAGACTTGAGATCATCAATTCAAATAGAAGTTTACCATGCTCAGTTGTCAAACAAGAACCTTCAGTTTTCTTTCAAATTCTCTTTTTTTCTAAATCCCACACATTTCTAAATTTCATATATTGAGTCACATGAAAATACTTTATTTAATTTTTCATACTATGTCATAATTACCAACTAAACAGTCCAAGGAATCATGTTAATGTGACTGCAATACAAATTTTTCTAATGACTTCTGCCCAATTCAACTTTTTGTTCAATATTTCATAAGCATCCTGTTGTCCACAAGATCTTGGGCCGCTAACAATTTATCTTCTGGCTTCAGTAGGCATTTTCTCACATTCACAGCAAGGGCTTCTAAGGCCCCTCTCTCAACTTTCCCAGTAGCATTTACAAAGTCACAGTCAGCAAGCATATATACTAATAGTTAAGGGATCATAATTCTTTGCTACCTGTAAATGGTACCACACCTGCAAGGGGAAATGTGTTTCTAAAGCTAGAAAAATACAAATTAGGATAAAGATTTTTCCTTTTATCTTCTTGAAATAGAAGTCACCATCCATGTATTTGAGTTATTTGTGTATATATATATATATATATATACACACACACACACACACACACACACACACACTTTTTCCCTCTAGAATTGTGAAGTTGCTGCCACAGCTAGAAATGTGAAATATCTGTGTCAAAAATTTTATCACAGCAACTCTTCCTTTGAGATTTTCAGAGAATTGAATATAATTTATAGATATTTCCAGACATAGAACACAAATAATGCTGTCAAGAAAATTTCCTCTAAGAATGGTGCAGCAAAGATGTTACTGTCAGAAAAACAATGAATTCTTCAATGGTAATTTCTATAATACATTCCTGAAAATGTAGGAATAACACTACATAAATATTCTTATCTGAACAACCTGAGAAGACATGCATAAGCATAAACTGTATTTATAGCTTTAAAAACTGCTCTACATGAAGTCCTGAAAAATATTCCTTTTGATTTTTTAAATCCATGGAGTCTCACTGCTAGCCAAAGAATAAAACAAAAAGTGGAAGATGTAAAGACACACAGCTAGGAACTTTTTGAAACAAACCTAAATGTAGTCTATCATCATAAAATGGTTTTAATTTTTTTTTTAATTTTTGGCTGTGTTGGGTCTTCGTTGCTGTGCACGGACTTTCTCTAGTTGCAGTGGGCAGGGGCTACTCTTTCTTGTGGTGCACAGGCTTCTCATTGCAATGGCTTCTCTTGTTGTGGAGCATGGGCTCTAGGCGGGAGGGCTTCAGTAGTTGCAGCACACAGGCTCAGTAGTTGTGGCTCACAGGCTTTAGAGCGCAGGCTCAGTAGTTGTGGCACACGGACTTAGTTGCTCCGCAGCATGTGGGATCTTCCCAGACCAGGGCTCGAACCTGTGTCCCCTGCATTGGCAGGCGGATTCTTAACCACTGCGCCACCAGGGAAGTCCCTAAAATGGTTTTAAATAAGAGAGAAATTATAATTTTCCTTATACCAAAAACTGTTCATCTGGCCTCCACAGCACAAGAGTCAGAAAAAAATTCCCAAGGGAAAGAAAGAAATAGTGAGTCTATTATATAAGAAGAATCTAAAAGCAAATGGTATTCTTATTTTGAAAATGGAGCCTGAGAAATTCTATGATTCTAATTTAAAGAAGCATACACTACGTAAATATAGTGTAATAAATATGGTATTTATGATATTGTGATATCAATATTGTAATAGCCAGCCTTCCAAAACTGCCCCAGTAATCACTGCCTCCTGGTTCTCCTCATACCCACACACTCAGGTAGTCTTCTCCCACGTTGAACTGTGAAATGTGAAACAAAATGGAGTCACTTATGTAAAGGGGTTTTAATTTTTTTATAAATATATTTATTTTATTTATTTATTTATTTTTGGCTGCATTGGGTCTTCGTTGCTGCACACGGGCTTTCTCTAGTTGTGGCGAGCAGGGGCTACTCTTCATTGCGGTGCACAGGCTTCTCATTGAGGTGAAGCATGAGCTCTAGGTGCGTGGGCTTCAGTACTTGTAGCACGCAGGCTCAGTAGTTGTGGCTCACGGGCTTTAGAGTACAGGCTCACTAGTTGTGGTGCACAAGCTTACTTGCTCTGCAGCATGTGGGATCTTCCTGGATCAGGGCTCAAACCTGTGTCCCCTGCACTGGCAGGCGGATTCTTAACCACTGAACCACCAGGGAAGTCCTGTAAAGGGGCTTTTAAATGGAGCTGGGAGGCCATTAAGGAGGTGGACCTTACATATGCCCTCACCTGGTGGAACCATGAAATTTTGAACTGGGCCAAACCACAAATACTCCAAGGACTCTGCAAGAATACCTGCAAGTTGTCACAGGAGCAAACTTACCTCCTTCTAGTGATAGCCTTAGCACTCAGTCATGTTTAGCCAAGACTAGCTTCTGCCTCCAGCTCCAATTAAAATTCTGTGTAATGCAAACTTTCCTTCTTTGCCTTTAAAAACCCGTGACTTTTACTCCCTAGCAGGACACTGTTTGGGTTGCTACCCAAACTTGTGTGTCCTGAATTGTAATTCTTTGATCCCAAATAAACACTTTTCACTTGTTTATTGACTCCTAGGTTTATCTAGGTTGACAGAATCATGACTAGCCTGTATAACAAATGCTACAGAAATAAAAGACATTACCACTTCTTCCTTGTTCTGTCTTGGATTACTAGCAATTCAGTAGCCATGTCATGAAGACACTCAAGCAGACTGTTGAGAGGCCCACATCAGAAGGAACTAAGGCGTACCACTGTTAGCCAGGACCAACTTGTCAACCACTTGAGCAAACCACTTTGGAAGCAAATCCTCCAGCCCCCAGTAAGACTTTATATGAAGGCAGCCCTGGCTTACATCTTGACTGCAACCTCATGAAAAGTTCCAAGCTAGAATCATCCAACTAAGCTGTTTCTGAATTTCTGACGTACAGAAACTATAAGATAATAAATGTTTGTTGTTTAAAGAGCCATGGTTTTGAAGTCATTTGTTATGCAGCAATAAGTAATACACTGACTTTCTCAACCTGATAGGTAGGTGTCCTACTGTTACCAGGCTGTTGCCCCAGAATCATATCCCTGCTCCTCCCTCAAATGGAAACTAACTGCTCTTATCTGAAGGAGGAACTAACTGCTCTTATCTGAAGGAGGAAGCTGCAAAAAGAAAAACAAGGACTGGTTAGGACCAGCTAGGCCCAAGATGGCAGGAGACCTGACCTCCAGGGGACCTTGAGCTTCATTATAGGATCACTGTAATACTAGCATGCTAAGTGATACACCCACCAGCACCATGACAGTTGACAGTTGACAGTTACCATGACAACAACCAGAAGAACTCATACAAGGACTGAAAAGGAGTACTGCCTCAGTTCCAGGTCCAAACCACACTCCTGTTCTCAGATAAGTCATGAACATCCCTCCCTCTCTTTACTCAATTCCCTCCCTTTTACCTCAACCCTCCTATATATACGGTGTCTCAGTCAGGTTGAGGAGTTGATCTGCAAACCAATTTCCCACTTCTCCATTCTTTGGCCATTAGATAAAGCTTGCGCTATTACAGTCCTAGCATCGATTTTATTATCGGTTGTGCAAATCTGAGCAAAAAAATAACTTCCCCTGCCGAGACAAGGGGTCTTGGCCTGGGCTAGGACCCTGATGCGGTCCAGGCAACCAAATCAATAACAAATTCTACCTACTTACACAAGGCATCTGCATCTTGGTGAGATTGGAAGAAACTGATCTTTTGCTTTACAAGTTAATAAACTCAACTTCTTCAGGTTACCCCAAAATAATGAGTCCATAGATTCATGCCCACTTGACACCAAACTCACAACAGCATTATTCTTAACCCAAAATATCAATTTAATAATTTATAATGAGAAGTGGACCAGCTGTTGCTTAGAATGTTAGGTACATTCAAGAGGCCAAATTAAAATCTGATGGTTGTTTTATGGGGCTAGAATTAGAAAAATGATTGTTGGATATTCTTACAGAATAGGTCTAAAAACTATGGGAGCTGAATTTTTAAATCCTTTCTCCTTTCTAGAATATTTCTTTCAAAAGAAACTGTCACTAGAAACAGAGTACTTTGCAAAACATAATAGGCTCCAGGTGTCTTTAAAGTAATCAATGCTAGAACTATAACAGTTATTAAGGAACTCTAAAAACACTAAAGTAAGTTTTCCAGGAGAGTATTTATACTCTCCCATAAAACATCTCTTCATTTTATGATAGAAACACCCCGCTGACTGGCTACAGCCATACCAGCATGCTTCTGGGTTGAAGGTACCACTGGAGCCCATCATAAAAGCCCCCAAGTGTCCTGTCCCTCTGAATGTTTCTCCCCCATACAAAGGTAAAACCAGACTCAGGTAAACTGAACCAGGAAAGTTTCTTTGCCTTTGTTTTTCATTTACTTCCTCCTTCCCCTTCCTCAATCAAATTCTTATCTCAGCTCCATTTTCCTCCAGAGAGCTAATTCATTTAATGTCTGATAATCTATATAATGTATTATCCTTCCCAGCGGGTTTGCATTTTACCAGGTAAAATGCCTGTCTAGATATATTTCAGGCTTCAGGGCCTCTGATAAGGTCATGATTTTTTAAACTTCAGTATGTATATGAATCATTAAGAGCTTATTTAAAATGCTATTCCCCAGTCTCACTCCTACAGATTTTTAATCCATAAATTTAAGGTAGGACCCAGAAACCTGCACTTAGAGCAAATAACCTCCCCCCACCCTCTATGATGCTTACGTAAGCAATCTGAAGACCACTATTTGAGGAAGTGTTACAAAGGAAGATATTTTGGGACTAGGGAACTCTAGATCGTCAAAACCACTGGCAAGGGCCTCCCTGGTGGCGCAGTGGTTGAGAGTCCGCCTGCCGATGCAGGGGATACGGGTTCGTGCCCCGGTCCGGGAGGATCCCATATGCCGCGGAGCGGCTGGGCCCGTGAGCCATGGCCGCTGAGCCTGCGCGTCCGGAGCCTGTGCTCCGCAACGGGAGAGGCCACAACAGCGAGAGGCCCGCATACAGCAAAAAAAAAAAAAAAAAAAAAAACCACTGGCAACTATAGCTCCCTCCCTCTTTCTTCAACCAGTATCAACACCTCCTTATAATTATAGTTATTTCATTTCCTAACCAGTTACAATTATCCTGCTGCTCACCCTGCAAATCCAAACCTAGAAGTGTCCACATTGTATGTCAACAGGCATACAAATTGCACCTTGATTCATATGGACTTCATGTTAAAGTCAGGCGTGTGTTCTCAAGCTCTGAGAGTTGTTCTAGTGACATAATTGATAAATGTCATGACTCCTGGCTTGAGGCTCTTTCCTATTATGTCCTTTCAGCACTTGCCTACCCTCTGGGGTTTCCAAGCTCCACAAACTGTCAATCTCTGATGACCACAGACCTCGTTCTGATGATCCGGAGTCTTGACGCCGACCCTCCTGAGCCCCTATTTTCCCAGGGACCACTCACATCTTTTAAAATCTGGATACGTGGGGATGGAATCCAGAAACACACGTTTAATAAGTTCCTTAGGTGTACTCAGTGTAAATATCATTGGTATTAAGCAATTTCTCAAAATTGCCTAATGATAAAAAGCACCGGGACACTGAAAAATAGTTTGCTAGACCTCCCTCACCATCTGGTGATTCTGACTGGGGAAGGGGTGAGCTTTATTCTTAACAAGTATTCCAAGCTAATTCTAATAACTGGGCAATTTGAGAAACCTTGGCCTAAAATAACAATGTAAGATTTTTTTATTTATTTTTTTTTAATTTATTTATTTATTTTTGGGTGTGTTGGGTCTTCGTTTCTGTGTGAGGGCTTTCTAGTTGCGGCGAGCAGGGGCCACTCTTCATCGCGGTGCACGGGCTTCTCACTGTCGCGGCCTCTCCCGCTGCGGAGCAAGGCTCCAGACACGCAGGCTCAGTATTTGTGGCTCACAGGCCTAGTTGCTCCTCGGCATGTGGGATCCTCCCAGACCAGGGCTCAAACCCATGTCCTCTGCATTGGCAAGCAGATTCTCAACCACTGCGCCACCAGGGAAGCCCCACAATGTAAGATTTTAACATCAGGATATCTTTACAAGTTCAGTTATATTATGCTGAACATTAAACCTAGGAGCATGAAGCTAGCTGGTATTAGAAAGGTAATCCTCAGAAGATAACCAATAGCTTAACAAGAAGACTTGCTCTTATATTTCATCTCTCACATGCAAATATGTTAAGTGGTAATGAAGGAATTTTCAAGTAATACTTGAATCCTTAAAAACTCATGCTGCAAGAGTGAGATTTTTCAGTTCCCTTTTAAAAGATGAATTACTTTATGGGAGTTTCCCCCATGAACACATCAAAAATACATCTGGAGCAAAAATACATGTCGAGCAATCCTCACTGAAAACAAACTGGAGACTGGCAGAAAGACTCATACAACCAATGCCGTAAGAAAAATCCACACAAAGTCTGATAGGAAGGGAAGAGAAGCGATAAGTTTAGGACCTGAGCCACTGGGAGGGGACAGAGAAGAAGAGGGGATTACACAGGCTTAGAGATCCTCCCTGGAGAGTGAGTGGAGTGAACCACATATTGTGCACCCCAGCTCTAGGGTCCAACACTGGGTGGTCGAGTCCCCTTAGTTGGTTTGAAAACCAGTGGGACTGACAACAGAGCTGTAAGAAACCTAGATTCTGCTCATGAAAAGCATGCACACACTTGATTACTCCTGAAACAAGGCAGAGGAAGCAGATTGAAACTGCCCAGGACTCTGGCTCAGTTTCCTGTGACCATCCCAGCACATGCCCCAGACTGAGACGAGCACCTGCCTTGGCTCCTCTGGCTCCATGGTGTAGCTCCACACTAGAGCAAAGACTACTGCAGCCAAGGTGAGTGTGCGGTTATGGGGTATGGAGCCGGCTCCCACCTGGAATGACAGCCAAACCGTTATAAGGGCAGCTATTATTAGCACTTGCAGAGACAGCAAATCAGGAGTGGTCCAGAAAGGTGACTGATGACAGGACCACCCCAGCATGCACCCCAGTCCACACCAAGCACCTGCTCTAAAAACCTCTTGCTCAGTACTGTTCCCCACTGGGATGAAGGTGCCAATGCTGGGAAAGCGAAGAACACACACTTAGAGAAGAGAACCAGCTCAGACCCAAACCTCAGGGTTTCTGCTCCAGCAGCTGGGGACCCAACCCTGCCCCTGACAGAGTGATGTTGGCCACTAAGCAGAGGAGAAGCCGCAGCTTACACCCGGCTCTGGCTCTAACCCCTTCACTTCCAGCCCCACCTCCTACCAAGGAGATAGGTGCAAGCACACCCTGCAGGAAGGTGCAACTCATGCTTACTTCAGATCCAGCTCTCCCACCAAAGCCACTGGGCACATGCAGACTGTATAGGAATGCTACTACAAAAGGACATCCCTTCAAAACCAGGATGGGTAGCTGTTTCACATAATTTCATAGAGACAGAGAAAGTTAAGCAAAATGAGAAGACAGAAATTTGCTTCAAATGAAAGAACAAGAAAAAAAACCCTGAAAAACAACTCATAAAAGAGAGATAAATAATTTACTACATAAAGAGTACAAAACATTAGTAATAAGAATGCTAACTGATCTTGGGAAAGGAATAGATGAGCACAGTGAGAATTTTAACAAGGAACTAGAAAATATAAAAACAACCAGGCAGAACTGAAGAATACAGTAACTGAAATGAAAAACACACTAGGAGGAATTAACAGCAGACTAGGTGATACTAAAGAATGCATAAGTGACCTGGAAGATAGAACAAGGGAAATCACCGATCAGAAGAGCAAAAAGAAAAACAAATTAAAAAAAATAAGAACAGTTTAATGGGCCTCTGGGACAACATCAAGCATACCAACATTCACATCACCTCTTCTCCAAGAGGAGAAGACAAAGAGAAAGGAGTTGAAAATGTATTTGATGAAATTATGGCTGAAACTTCTTGAAACAGAAGAAGGAAACAGATATTCAGGTACAGGAAGCACAGACAGTCCTAAACAAGATGAACCCATACAGACTCACACCAAGACATATCAAGCAAAGAAAATAAAAGCAAAAATAAATAAATGGGACCTGATGAAACTTAAAAGCTTTTGCATAGCAAAAGAAACCATCAATAAAATGAAAAGACAACATACTGAATGGGATAAAGTATTTACAAATGATATGACTGATAAGGGTTTAATATTCAAAATATAAAACAGTTCATACAACTCAACATCAAAAAAACAAACAACCCAATTTAAAAATGGGCTGAAGGAGAGACCATCAAGATGGCGGAAGAGTAAGACGTGGAGATCACCTTCCTCCCCACAAATACATCAGTAATACATCTACATGTGGAAGAACAACTGCAGAACAGCTACTGAATGCTGGCAGAAGACCTCAGACTTCGCAAAAGGCAAGAAACTCCCCATGTACCTGCATAGGGCAAAAGAAAAAAGAAAAAACAGAGACGAAAGAATAGGGACGGGACCTCCACCAGCGGGAGGGAGCTGTGAAGGAGGAAAGATTTCCACACAGTTAGAAGCCCCTTCGTGGGCAGAGACCTGTGGGTGGTGGAGGGGGGAAGCTTCGGAGCCGCAGAGGAGAGCGCAGCAACAGGGGTGCGGAGGGCAAAGTGGAGAGATTCCCGCATAAAGGATGAGTGCCGACCAGCACTCACCAGCCTGAGAGGCTTGTCTGCTCACCCTCCGGGACGGTGGGGGCTGTGAGCTGAAGCTCGGGCTTCGGAGGTCAGATCCCAGGGAGAGGACTGGGGTTGGCTGCATGAACACAGCCTGAAGGGGGCTAGTGCACCACAGATAGCCAGGAGGGAGTCCGGGAAAAGGTCTGGAGCTGCCTAAGAGGCAAGAGACCATTATTTCAGGGTGCGCGAGGAGAGGGGATTCAGAGCACCGCCTAAACGAGCTCCAGAGACAGGCGCGAGCCGCGGATATCAGTGCGGACACCAGAGACGGGCTGCAGCCACCAAGAAGCCTGTGTGCAAGAACAGGTCACTATCCACACCTCCCGGGAGCCTGTGCAGCTCGCCACTGCCAGGGTCCTGTGATCCAGGGACAACTTCGTGGGAGAATGCACGACGTGCCTCAGGCTGTTGCAACATCATGCTGGCCTCTGCCACTGCAGGCTCGCCCCGCATTCTGTACCCCTCCCTTCCCCACGGCCTGAGTGAGCCAGAGCCCCCGAATCAGCTGCTCCTTTAACCCCGTCCTGTCTGAGCGAAGAACAGACGCCCTCAGGTGACCTACATGCAAAGGCGGGGCCAAATCCAAATCTGAACCCAGGAGCTGTGCGAACAGAGAAAGGGAAATCTCTCCTAGCAGCCTCAGGAGCAGCGGATTAAATCTCCACAATCAACTTGATGTACCCTGCATCTGTGGAACAACTGAATAGACAAGGAATCATCCCAAAATCGAGGCGGTGGACTCTGGGAGCACTGATATACATTTTTTTTCCTTTTTCTCTTTTTGTGAGTGTGTATGTGTGTGCTTATGTGTGTGATTTTGTCTGTATAGCTTTGCTTTTACCATTTGTCCTAGGGTTCTGTCTGTCCTTTTTTTTTTTTTTTAATATAGCTTTAGCGCTTGTTATCATTGGTGGATTTGTTTTTTGGTTTGGTTGTTCTCTTCTTTCTTTCTTTCTTTTTTCTTTCTTTATTACTTTTTAATTTTTTAATTTTTAATATTTATTTTTTATTTTAATAACTTTTTTTTTTCTTTCTTTCTTTCTTTTTTTCTCCCTTTTCTTCTGAGCCGTGTGGCTGACAGGGTCTTGGTGCTCCAGCCAGGTGTCAGGCCTGTGCCTCTGAGGTGGGAGATCCAAGTTCAGGACATTGGTCCACCAGAGACCTCCCAGCTCCATGTGATATTAAATGGAGAAAGCTCTCCCAGAGATCTCCATCTCAACACCAAGACCCAGCTCCACTCAACGACCAGCAAGCTACAGTGCTGGACACCCTATGCCAAACAACTAGCAAGACAGGAACATAGCCCCACCTATTAGCAGAGAGGCTGCCTAAAATCATAATAAGGTCACAGACATCCCAAAACACACCACCAGATGCGGTTCTGCCCACCAGAAAGACAAGATCCAGCCTCATCCACCAGAGCACAGACCATATCCAGCCTCATCCACCAGAACACTAGTCCCCTCCACCAGGAGGCCTACACAACCCACTGAACCAACCTTAGCCACTGGGGGCAGACACCAAAAACAATGGGAACTACGAACCTGCAGCCTGTGAAAAGGAGACCCCAAACACAGGTCAGCAAAATGAAAAGACTGAGAAACACACAGCAGATGAAGGAGCAAGGTAAAAACCCAACAGACCAAAGAAATGAAGAGGAAATAGGCAGTCTACCTGAAAAAGAATTCAGAGTAATGATAGTAAAGATGATCCAAAATCTTGGAAATAGAATGGAGAAAATACATGAAACGTTTAACAAGGACCTAGAAGAGCAAACAATGATGAACAACAAAATAAATGAAATTAAAAATTCTCTAGAAGGGATCAATAGCAGAATAACTGAGGCAGAAGAACGGATAAGTGACCTGGAAGATAAAATAGTGGAAATACCTACTGCAGAGCAGAATAAAGAAAAAAGAATGAAAAGAATTGAGAACAATCTCAGAGAGCTCTGGGACAACATTAAACGCACCAACATTCGAATTATAGTTTAATTAAGTTCTATTAAGTTTAATGGATAATAAGACTTGGCAGCACCCTAAAACCTGATCCAGCACCCTTGTAGCTACCTTGGTGTTTTACAGATTTCACTTTGATGCTAGATATAATTAGTGATCATATATTTCAAGGCTGGGTAAAAAGGGGAAAAAATGAAAGGAGAAGCAGGTATCATTTGCAAATGAAGTTCATCTTTCTAGAAGCAGGACCACCAATAGTCTATGACTAGCAGAAAAATCTGAGCTCCTTTAATGGTACTGTATTGCCATCTAGAGGCACAGTAACATGCCTATGACATGCAAGATGGTTAAAATTGTTAAAACTGAAAATCTAAAACAAATGCAAGTACAATTAAGGTAAAATAGAAGATGTGAAATTCTAGAGTAGTAATCTTTTCAAAGAACTCCTGCCTCAATAGGAAATAGGCTTCTGAATCAAAAATAAGGCAAGGGTGTTTCAAAGTAAAAGATATGTGTTTTCCCAGAATCTGAAATGTAAAAGTAAGTGAATTTACTATGGAACTTACAGCAGAGCAAAGATCAAGATATAAATGGGTAAATTGGGAGATTGGGATTGACATATATACACTAATATGTATAAAATAGATAACTAATAAGAACCTGCTGTATAAAAAATAATTTTTTTAAAAAAGATATAAATGGGTAAAAATAAATTGGGGGAGGGGACATAAAAAGGAAAAGTTTGCTGGGAATTATTACTCACTAATCATTAATCACTTGAATAGCAAAAGATAGTCCAGAATTTTTCAGAGGCAATGAAGGTTACTCAGTTTTCAATAACAAGTAGCTAATTTGGTAAAATTATGAATCATTTTCATTTTAAAACACTATTTGTAAAAATGATCTTCAACAGAATTTCATTTAACATAAAACAATATTATAAACTATAACCAGGGGCTTCCCTGGTGGTGCAGTGATTGAGAGCCTGCCTGCCAATGCAGGGGACGTGGGTTTGAGCCCTGGTCTGGGAAGATCCCACATGCCACGGAGTAGCTGGGCCTGTGTGCCACAACTGCTGAGCCTGCGCTCTGGAGCCTGCGAGCCACAACTACTGAGCCCATGTAACACAACTACGGAAGCCTGTGTGCCTAGAGCCCATGTTCCGCAACAAGAGAAGTCACTGCAATGAGAAGCCCGCGCACCACAACGAAGAGTAACTCCCGCTTGCTGCAAATAGAGAAAGCCCACAAGCAGCAATGAAGACCCAGTGCAGCCAAAAATAAATAAATAAATAAATAAATTTATTTTTTAAAAAAAGAAAAACTATAACCAGGACCCCTGATCATCCCAAAGAAAGAATGTATTCAAATATTGATATTTATTGCCCAAAGTTGAAAGCCCCTGATCCTCCTTTTGACCAGAGTTCTGAGTTTGGGTTCCACTCAACTGTAATAGCTCCTGTGTCAGAATTAGGAGGTTTAGGAAAACAGAAGGTAAGTGTCACCTGGATGTCATTTGAGGTCTCTCTGATCTCTGAAATATATAAGAACTGTTTCACACACCTATTCCAGGTCTAAAGGGAAGGCTACTGCCTCCTCAGGATTCCTTAGAATTTCCAGGGGCTCATAATCTCAAATTGCCTTGCACTCAATTTCCTATTGAACTCTTTAACGCATTAGAATCTCACCTCCACAATCATTCCCTGATTTGGAATAAGCTCTTTCTTTAATTTCATAAAACACCACTACCACCAGGGAGGGCCATAATTAATCAAAGGTTTGGAGGACAAAACCACAAAGCTAATAAACTGGGACTTCCCTGGTGGTCCAATAGTTATGACTCCCCGCTTCTACTGCAGGCGGCACAGGTTCGACCCCTGCTCAGGGAACTAAGATCCCACATCCAGGGCAGCACGGCCAAAAATTAAAAACAGAAGAAGAACTACAATCCTGCAGCCTGTGGAACAAAAACCACATCCACAGAAAGACAGACAAGATGAAAAGGCAGAGCACTATGTAACAGATGAAGGAACAAGATAAAACCCCAGAAAAACAACTAAATGAAGTGGAGATAGGCAAATTTCCAGAAAAATAATTCAAAATAATGAGAGTGAAGATGATCCAGGACCTCGGAAAAAGAATGGAGGCAGAGATCGAGAAGATGCAAGAAATGTTTAACAAAGATATAGAAGAATTAAAGAACAAACAAACAGAGATGAACAACACAATAACTGAAATGAAAAATACACTAGAAGGAATCAATAGCAGAATAACCGAGGCAGAAGAATGGATAAGTGACCTGGAAGACAGAAAGGTGGAATTCACTGCTGTGGAACAGAATAAAGAAAAAAGAATGAAAAGAAATGAAGGCAGCCTAAGAGACCTCTGGGACAACATTAAACGCAACAACATTGGCATTATAGGGATCCCAGAAGGAGAAGAGAGAGAGAGAGGACCCGAGAAAATATTTAAAGAGATATAGTTGAAAACTTCCCTAACATGGGAAAGGAAATAGCCACCCAAGTCCAGGAAG
This sequence comes from Mesoplodon bidens, assembly GCF_964165515.1. Lineage (NCBI taxonomy): Eukaryota > Metazoa > Chordata > Mammalia > Artiodactyla > Ziphiidae > Mesoplodon > Mesoplodon bidens. The sequence continues at coordinate 123,576,422 of NC_138178.1, forward strand.
GGGAGAGAGTCCCATACAGGATAAATCCAAGGAGAACCACACTGAGACACATAGTAATCAAATTGGCAAAAATTAAAGACAAAGAAAAATTATTGAAAGGAGCAAGAGAAAAATGACAAATAACATACAAGGGAACTCCCATAAGGTTAACAGCTGATTTCTCACCAGAAACTCTACAAGCCAGAAGGGAGTGGCATGATATACTTAAAGTGATGAAAGGGAAGAACCTACAACCAAGATTACTCTACCCGGCAAGGATCTCATTCAGATTCGATGGAGAAATCAAAAGTTTTACAGACAAGCAAAAGCAAAACCAGCTCTACAGCAAATGCTAAAGGAACATCTCTAAGTGGGAAACACAAGAGAAGGAAAGGACCTACAAAAACAAACCCAAAACAATTTTTAAAATGGTCATAGGAACATACATATCGATAATTACCTTAAATGTAAATGGATTAAATGCTCCAACCAAAAGACACAGGCTTGCTGAATGGATACAAAAACAAGACGCATATATATGCTGCCTAGAAGAGACCCACTTCAGACCTAGGGACACATTCAGACTGAAAGTGAGGCGATGGAAAAACATATTCCATGCAAATGGAAATCAAAAGAAAGCTGGAGTAGCAATACTCATATCAGAAAAAAATAGACTTTAAAATAAAGAATGTTACAAGAGACAAGGACACTACATAATGATAAAGGGATCAATCCAAGAAGAAGATATAACAATTATAAATATATATGCACACAACATAGAAGCACCTCAATACATAAGGCAACTGCTAACAGCTATAAAAGAGGAAATAGACAGTAACACAATAATAGTGGGGGACTTTAACACCTCACTTACACCAATGGACAGATCATCCAAGCATAAAATTAATAAGGAAACACAAGTTTTAAATGACACAATAGACCAGATAGATTTAATTGATATTTATAGGACATTCCATCCAAAAACAGAAGACTACACTTTCTTCTCAAGTGCACACGGAACATTCTTCAGGATAGATCACATCTTGGGTCACAAATCAAGCCTCAGTAAATTTAAGAAAATTGAAATCATATCAAGCATCTTTTCTGACCATAACGCTATGAGATTAGAAATCAATTACCGGGAAAAAACCATAAAAAACACAAACACATGGAGGCTAAAAAATATGTTACTAAATAACCCAGAGATCACTGAAGAAATCAAAGAGGAAACAAACAAAAAAAAAAACCTAGAGACAAATTACAATGAAAACACAATGATCCAAAACTTATGGGATGTGGCAAAAGCAGTTGTAAGAGGGAAGTTTATGGCTATACAACCTACCTCAAGAAACAAGAAAAATCTCAAATAAACAATCTAACCTTACACCTAAAGGAACTAGAGAAAAAAGAACAAACAAAACCCAAAGTTAGCAGAGGAAAGAAATCATAGAGATCAGAGCAGAAATACAATAAATAGATACAAAGAAAACAATAGCAAAGATCAATAAAATTAAAAGCTGGTTCTTTGAGAAGATAAACAAAATTGATAAACCATTAGCCAGACTCATCAGGAAAAAGAGAGCAAGGACTCAAATCAATAAAATTAGAAATGAAAAAGGAGAAGTTACAACAGACACTGCAGAAATACAAAGCACCCTAAGAGACTACTACAAGCAACTCTATGCCAATAAAATGGACAACCTGGAAGAAATGGACAAATTCTTAGAAAGGTATAACCTCCCAAGACTGAACCAGGAAGAAATAGAAAATAGGAACAGACCAATCACAAGTAATGAAATTGACACTGTGATTAAAAATCTTCCAACAAACAAAAGTCCAGGACCAGATGGCGTCACAGGTGAATTCTATCAAACATTTAGAGAAGAGTTAACACCCATCCTTCTCAAAATATTCCAAAAATTTGCAGAGGAAGGAACACTCCCAAAATCATTCTATGAGGCCACCATCACCAAAACCAAAGATACTAGAAAAAAAGAAAATTACAGACCAGTATCATTGATGAATATACATGCAAAAATCCTCAACAAAATACTAGCAAACAGAATCCAACAACACATTAAAAGGATCATATACCATGATCAAGTGGGATTTATCCCAGGGATGCAAGGATTCTTCAATATATGCAAATTAACAATGTGATACACCATATTAACAAACTGAAGAATAAAAACCATATGATCATCTCAATAGATGCAGAAAAGGCTTTTGACAAAATTCAACACCCATTTATGATAAAAACTGTCCAGAAAGTGGGCATAGAGGGAAACTACCTCAACATAATAAAGGCCATATATGACAAACCCACAGCAAACATCATTCTCAAAGGTGAAAAACTGAAAGCATTTCCTCTAAGATCAGGAACAAGACAAAGATGTCCACTCTCACCACTACTATTCAACATAGTTTTGGAAGTCCTAGACACGGCAATCAGAGAAGAGAAAGAAATAAAAAGAATACAAGTTGGAAAAGAAGAAGTAAAACTGTCACTGTTTGCATATGACATGATACTATACATAGAGAATCCTAGAGGTGCCACCAGAAAACTACTAGAGCTAATCAATGAATTTGGTAAAGTTGCAGGATACAAAATTAATGCACAGAAATCTCTTGCATTCCCATACACTAATGATGAAAAATCTGAAAGAGAAATTAAGGAAACACTCCCATTTACCACTGCAACAAAAAGAATAAAATACCTAGGAATAAACCTACCTAGGGAGACAAAAGACCTGTATGCAGAAAACTATAAGACACTGTTGAAAGAAATTAAAGATGATACCAACCGATGGAGAGATATACCATATTCTTGGATTGGAAGAATCAATATTGTGAAAATGACTGTACTACCCAAAGCAATCTACAGCTTCAATGCAATCCCTATCAAATTATCAACAGCATTTTTTATGGAACTAGAACAAAAGAATCTTAAAATTTGTATGGAGACACAAAACACCCTGAATAGCCAAAGCAGCCTTGAGGGAAAAAAAAATGGAGCGGGAGGAATCAGACTCCCCGACTTCAAACTATACTACAAAGCTACAGTAATCAAGACAATATGGTACTGGCACAAAAACAGAAATATAGATCAATGGAACAGGATAGAAAGCACAGAGGCAAACCCACGCACCTATGGTCAACTAATCTATGACAAAGGAGAAAAGACAGTCTCTTCAATAAGTGGAGCTGGGAAAACTGGACAGCTACATGTAAAAGAATGAAATTAGAACACTCCCTAACATCATACACAAAAATAAACTCAAAATGGATTAGAGACCTAAATGTAAGACCAGACACTATAAAACTCTCAGAGGAAAACATAGGAAGAACACTCTTTGACATAAATCACAGCAAGATCTTTTTTGACCCACCTCATAGAGTAATGGAAATAAAAACAAAAATAAACAAATGGGACCTAATGAAACTTAAAAGCTTTTGCAAAGCAAAGGAAACTATAAACAAGAGGAAAAGACACCCCTCAGAATGGGAGAAAATATTTGCAAACGAATCAATGGACAAAGGATTAATCTCCAAAATATATAAACAGCTCATGCAGCTCAATATTAAAAAAACAAACAACCCGATCCAAAAATGGGCAGAAGACCTAAATAGACATTTCTCCAAAGAGGACATACAGATGGCCAAGAAGCACATGAAAAGCTGCTCAACATCACTAATTATTAGAGAAATGCAAATCAAAACTACAATGAGGTATTACCTCACACCAGTTAGAATGGGCATCATCAGAATATCTACAAACAACAAATGCTGGAGAGGGTGTTGAGAAAAGGGAACCCTCTTGCACTGTTGGTGGGAATGTAAATTGATACAGCCACTATGGAGAACAGTATGGGGGTTCCTTAAAAAACTAAAAATAGAATTACCATATGACTCAGCAATCCCACTACTGGGCATATACCCTGAGAAAACCATAATTCAAAAAGACACATGCACCCCAATGTTCACTGCAGCACTATTTACAATAGCCAGGTCATGGAAGAAACCTAAATGCCCATTGACAGACGAATGGATAAGGAAGATGTGGTATGTATATACAATGGAATATTACTCAGCCATGAAAAGGAATGAAATTGGGTCATTTGTAGAGACGTGGATGAATCTAGAGACTGTCATACAGAGTGACGTAAGTCAGAAAGAGAAAAACAAATATCACATATTAATGCATATATATGTGGAACCTAGAAAAATGGTACAGATGAACTGGTTTTGCAGGGCAGAAATTGAGACACAGATGTAGAGAACAAACGTATGAACACTAAGGGGGGAAAGCGGCAGGGGGTTGTGGTGTGATGAATTAGGCAATTGGGATTGACATGTATACACTGATGTGTATAAAATGGATGACTAATAAAAACCTGCTGTATAAAATAATAAATAAAATTCAAAAAAAAGAATAAACAGAATAAAAGCCAACATTAAAAAAAAAGCTACTAAACTAACACTGAGAGTAGATAATCCTGTTCTTTAAAAGTCTAATATGGGGAAAATGTATGACACCCCCTTGAGGCAAAAGCAGGTGCTGTCAGTTAGTTGTAGTTATAAATAACTTTTTTTCTTCTGATGAATAAGAGTCAATTAACTCAACTTCCTTCTTGGCCCAAGAGCATGTTAGCAACCACCTTCTCTCATGTCTTCCAATTCCTTCACATGGTACTTTGGCAAAATATTATCTTACATTTGTAAAGTGCCATAGATTTTTCTAAGTGCTATTACAGTCCAATAAAGTGATCAAAAAAGAGTTAATCAAAAGCTCTCAAACTGTTAAGAGGCATGGGGAGAGAAGCGAGATTTATTCCTACGTACCGGGCCGTGCTGCTTATGGCGGCGCTGGAGAGGGGGCGCTGAGCTGTTGGGTATGAAGTGTAACAGAACAGACTTTACCACCTGAAACTGCTGCTTCAAGTTCAGATCAGGCAAGGAACAAACCTCGAAACAACCAACAAGACCAAAGAAGAGTACACTTAAGTTGAAGACACAACACTTGATCTGAAACAAGAAGTTTGTGCCTACTCAACAGCTTTGAAAGAGCACTTCCCAACGCTGCTAGTAGTCTTTGTTTTCTTCATTGCTGTACTGTGAGATTGCCTGGTGCAGCAGCAGTTGTATTCTTTATTAGCTTGATAGGTCATTTTCTCTCGCCCTCGCGCTCTCTCTCTCTCTTTTCTTTTCTTTTTTTTTTTTTTAACACTAGCAACTTTCATCCTTTGAAACGTGTGCTGAAAAAGAAGAATCAGCAAATACTACTAAAAGTGCAATATTTGATTATCACTGCGAGATGAGCTTTGATCCAAATCTTCTCCACAACAATGGGCATAATGGGTACCCCAATGGTACTTCAGCAGCACTGCGTGAAACTGGGGTTATTGAAAAACTACTAACCTCTTATGGATTTATTCAGTGTTCAGAACGTCAAGCTAGACTTTTCTTCCACTGTTCACAGTATAATGGCAACCTGCAGGACTTAAAAGTAGGAGATGATGTTGAATTTGAAGTATCATCTGACCGGCGGACTGGGAAACCCATTGCTGTTAAACTGGTGAAGATAAAACAAGAAATCCTCCCTGAAGAACGAATTAATGGACAAGAAGTGTTTTATCTGACTTACACCCCTGAAGATGTTGAAGGGAACGTTCAGCTGGAAACAGGAGATAAAATAAACTTTGTAATTGATAACAATAAACATACTGGTGCTGTAAGTGCTCATAATATTATGCTGTTGAAAAAGAAACCAGCTCGCTGTCAGGGAGTAGTTTGTGCCATGAAGGATGCGTTTGGTTTTATTGAAAGAGGTGATATTGTAAAGGAGATATTCTTTCACTATAGTGAATTTAAGGGTGACTTAGAAGCCTTGCAGCCTGGAGATGATGTGGAATTCACAATCAAGGACAGAAATGGTAAAGAAGTTGCAACAGATGTCAGACTATTGCCTCAAGGAACAGTCATTTTTGAAGATATCAGCATTGAACATTTTGAAGGAACTGTAACCAAAGTTATCCCAAAAGTACCCAGTAAAAACCAGAATGACCCATTGCCAGGACGCATCAAAGTTGATTTTGTGATTCCTAAAGAACTTCCCTTTGGAGACAAAGATACGAAATCCAAGGTGACCCTGCTGGAAGGCGACCATGTTAGGTTTAATATTTCAACAGACCGTCGTGACAAATTAGAACGAGCAACCAACATAGAAGTTCTATCAAATACATTTCAGTTCACTAATGAAGCCAGAGAAATGGGTGTAATTGCTGCCATGAGAGATGGTTTTGGTTTCATCAAGTGTGTGGATCGCGATGCTCGTATGTTCTTCCACTTCAGTGAAATTCTGGATGGGAACCAGCTCCATATTGCAGATGAAGTAGAGTTTACTGTGGTTCCTGATATGCTCTCTGCCCAAAGAAATCATGCTATTAGGATTAAAAAACTTCCCAAGGGCACAGTTTCATTCCACTCCCATTCAGATCATCATTTTCTGGGCACTGTAGAAAAAGAAGCCACTTTTTCCAATCCTAAAACCACTAGCCCAAATAAAGGCAAAGAAAAGGAGGCTGAGGATGGTATTATTGCTTATGATGATTGTGGGGTGAAATTGACTATTGCTTTTCAAGCCAAGGACGTGGAAGGATCTAATTCTCCTCAGATAGGAGACAAGGTTGAATTTAGTATTAGTGAAAAACAGAGGCCTGGACAGCAGATTGCAACTTGTGTGCGACTCTTAGGTCGTAATTCCAACTCCAAGAGGCTCTTGGGTTATGTGGCAACTTTGAAGGATAATTTTGGATTTATTGAAACAGCCAATCATGATAAGGAAATCTTTTTCCATTACAGTGAGTTCTCTGGTGATGTTGATAGCCTGGAACTGGGGGACATGGTCGAGTACAGCTTGTCCAAAGGAAAAGGCAACAAAGTCAGTGCAGAAAAAGTGAACAAAACACACTCAGTGAACGGCATTACTGAGGAAGCTGATCCCACCATCTACTCTGGTAAAGTTATTCGCCCTTTGAGGAGTGTCGATCCAACACAGACTGAGTACCAAGGAATGACTGAGATCATGGACGAAGGGGATATGAAAGGTGAGGTCTATCCATTTGGCATAGTTGGGATGGCCAACAAAGGGGATTGCCTGCAGAAAGGGGAGAGCGTCAAGTTCCAGTTGTGTGTCCTGGGCCAAAATGCACAGACTATGGCCTACAACATCACACCCCTGCGTAGGGCCACAGTGGAGTGTGTGAAAGATCAGTTTGGCTTCATTAACTATGAAGTAGGAGATAGCAAGAAGCTCTTTTTCCATGTGAAAGAAGTTCAGGATGGCATTGAGCTACAGGCAGGAGATGAGGTGGAATTCTCAGTGATTTTTAATCAGCGCACTGGCAAGTGCAGTGCTTGTAATGTTTGGCGAGTCTGCGAGGGCCCCAAGGCTGTTGCAGCTCCACGACCTGATAGGTTGGTCAATCGCTTGAAGAACATCACCCTGGATGATGCCAGTGCTCCTCGCCTAATGGTTCTTCGTCAGCCAAGGGGACCAGATAACTCAATGGGATTTGTTGCCGAAAGAAAGATCCGTCAAGCTGGTGTCATTGACTAACCACATCCACAAAGCACATCATTAATCCACTATGATCAAGTTGGGGGGATTCTGGTGAAGGGTTCTGAATATCTCCCTCTTCATCCCTCCCAAAATCTGGAATACTTATTCTATTGAGCTATTACACCAGTTTTAATACCTTCCTCGTGTTATGTTTAAAAAAATAAATAAATTTAAGAAAACCATTTTAAAATTATGCACAGTTGCAGCCTGGAAAACTTAAGGTGGCGCCTTATAGAATCAATATTAGGAGCTTTATTTGGTGCATTTAACGCAACTGGTAATTGCAAAATCCACTTCTGCCTGTGTAAGTGAAAAATATAGACTGTTACCTTGTTGGCCCTCTGAAATTCTGCACTTGATACTTAGTATGTACTCTACCTTCATTACTTCTGGCAAGGTGTTCTGCCTTAGCACTCAGTTGCATTCTTTTTCCTTTTCTGTTCATTATGCTTTAATTCTGAGGACCATATGATGATAGAATATATTAAAAATTACAAAAATTTGTATAGGCAAACCAGTTCTTTTAAGTTGATGGCCAAATGTTAAAATGTTATTTTTCATATCATTTATAATCTTGTCACAGTCCACTTAATGAAGTTTGGTTAGATTTCAGTGAAAATTATCTTCCAGGGTAGTTTCCCCACCCCCACCCCCCGGGATGGGGGGTGTAACTTTACCACAATTAGTATATATGGTGCAGAATTTCATGCAAATGAGGTGTGCCAGCAGTGTGATAATTTAAACATATTTAAAGAAAAACAAAAGGATGAATGCACAAACTTGCTGCTGCTTAGATCACTGCAGCTTCTAGGACCCAGTTTCTTTTACTGATTTCAAAACAAAACAAAACAAACAAAAAATAATTAAAAAGTTGTGCCTGAAAAACAAAAAAAAAAAAAAAAAAAAGAGGCATGGGAAGGTGAAGTGGTTGTTGAAATGTATCATGGAGTCAATTTTTTCTGGACATTTTATACCTTCCTACACTCCACTCAACCTTGATGTTGCTGTGTTTCAGCTTGTTTAACTTCTCAGGCACCACCACACTGCAGAGCAGGGAGCACAAGGAATTTTAAAGTCTTTCCACCATAACAGATGCCATGTTAAGCATGAATTCGTTATTCTAAGATTGAGAAAGTAAAGTTGATTATTTTCATGTAACTGATATATTAGTGAATTTTTAAAACCTGTAAGTCCCTTTAGATATTACACATATGTTCAGATTTTCCATTCAGGGCCTGTGTATCTGGGACAAACCCCAAGCATAAAGAGTTTTTTTTAAGCTGGGAAGAAGGTGGGGAGGTTAGCAGGATTCTGCTGTTTCTTATACCTTCAACTTCAAAATCAGTCACTCTTTTCTTGTTCTTCCTCCATTTTCCTCCTCCTTTGGTGGGAAGGGGGTAACTACAACTTATCTAGCATTTGTATTACCTAGTTTTAGTTGAAGGTATTGTAATGGACTAAATGTTTTTTGTCCTCCAAAATTCATGTGTTGAACACTAATCCCCAGTGTGATGGTATTAGGAGGTGCTACCTTTGGGGGTGATTAGGTTATAAGGATGGAGGCCTCAAATTGGATTAGTGCCTTTATAAAAGAAATCCCAGAAAGCTCTCTCACCCTTTCTAATGTGAGAACACAGCAAAAAGACAGCCATCTATGAGCCAGGAAGTGGGCCCTCACCAGAACTGAACCACACTGTCAGCCTGACTTCTGACTTGCAGCCTCTAGAACTGTGAGAAATAAATTGCTGTTGTTTATAAGCCACCCAGTCTATGGTACATTGTTATAGCAGCCTGAACTCACAAAGACAGGTTTTATCTCATGATGTCTGTTCTTACCAAACAAAAATAATCTTTAGATGGGAGGCAGAACAAGGTGCAAGCAAGTTGGCATTCACCTTTAGATCACCAGACAAAGAATGACTCCAAAGAGATTCTAGCTTTGCTGGTTTTCATGTCCTGCCCAGCATCACCTTTGCTCACCTCAGGCCACTCGTATATCTCCCATTCTCACAATCATGCTAACACTGAGACAAAGGTTTTGTGAACTGTGAATAATGGCTTTGATTGCATAACTGTCACACTGAACAAGAAGGACTCTTGGGGTATAATCAGAAAGCAATTTTACTTTTGTCACTCACTAGTCCTTAAAATATGATCTGTGGGATTCACTGCAACCCCTATCTAATGACATTTTTCACAGAAATAGAAAAATCAATCAAAATTTGCATGGAAACGGAAGATCCTGAATAGTAAAGTAATCTTGAGTAAGAAGAACAAAGCTGGAAGCATCACACTTCCTGATTTCAATTTATATAACAAAGCTATAGTAATCAAAACAGTATGGAACTGGCATAAAATAGACATATAGAATAGTGAAACAGAAGAAAGAGCCCAGAAATAAATCCACACACATAGTGTTCAACAAAGGCATCAAGAATATACAATGGGGAAATGAATGATGCTAGGAAAACTGGATATCCACATGCAAAAGAATGAAATAGGATCTTTATCTTACACCAAACACAAAAATCAACTCAAAATGGATTAAAGACTTAAACATAAGACCTGAAACTCCTAGAAGAAAACATAGGGAAAAGCTCTTTGACATTGGTCTTGGCAATGATTTTTCACATATAACACTGAAAGCACAGCAACAAAAGCCAAAATAAATAATTGAGACTACATCAAACTAAAAAGGTTCTGCACAGGAAACAATAAAATGAAAAGGCAGTGTACAGAATGGGAGGAAATACTTGCAAACCATATTACTGGTAAGGGATTAATATCCAAAATATATAAGGAACTGGTACAACTCAACAGCAAAAACAAAACAAAAAACACAAATAATCCCATTAAAAAATAGGCAAAAGACCTGAAGAGATATTTTCCCAAAAAGACTGTTGGCCATACAAATGGCCAACAGGTATATGAAAAGATGGTCAATAACATTAATCATCAGGGAAATGCAAATCAAAACCACAATGAGCTATCACCACATACCTATTAGGATGGCTATTATCAAAAAATCAAAAAGATAAAAAATGTTAGCAAGGATGTGGAGAAAAGGGACTCCTTATACACTGTTGGTGGGAATGTAAATTGATACAGCTATTATGGAAAATAGTATGAAGGTTCCTCAAAAAATTAAAAATAGAACCTACTATATGATCCAGCAATCCCACTTTTGGGTATATATTCAAAGGAAATGATGTCAGTATCTCAAAGGTACAAAGATACCCACACACCCATGTTCACTGCAGCATTATTCATAATAGCCAAGATATGGAAACAACCTAAATGTCTGCCATTGAATGAATGGATAAAGAAAATGTGGTATATAATGGGTAACGATATGTGAACTACCACTCTCACTTTATCCATTCACCATACACACACAGTGGAGTATTATTCAGCCTTAAAAAAAAAAGGAAATTCTGCCATATGTGACAACATGGATGAACCTGGGGACACATGCTAAGAGAAATAATCCAGGTACAGAAAAACAAATACTGTGTAATCTCACCTATGTGTAGAATCTAAAACTAGTCTCATAGAAACAGAAATTAAAATGGTGGTTACCAGCAACTGGGGACTGAGGGAAATGAGGTGCTGTTGGTCAAGGTTATAAACTTTCAGTTATAAAATGAGTAGGTTCTGAGACCTAATGTACAGCATGGTGACTATAGTTAATAATAAATATTGTATGCTTGAAATTTGCTAAGAGAGTAGACCTTAAGTGTTCTCACCACACACACACACACACACACACACACACACACACACACACACACAATGGTAACTATGTGAGGTAACAGATATGTTAATTATCTTGATTATGGTAATCATTTCACAAAGTATACATATATTAAAACACCATGTTGTATACCTTAAATAAATAAATACCTTTGAATATTTTTGTCAATCATTACTCAATAAAGGTAGGGAAAATCATCATCTGTGAGGCTAGATCAACATCCTTCCCCAGGCAAAAATTAAGGCAGCCTTCAAAACTTTTCTGGTCATCTTAAATACCAACAGTTCTCCCCTATAGCAGATGTCTTTAAAGCCTGAGTCACATTCCCTCAGCCTACCCTTAATTTCAGCAGCAACTTTGGGGGAAAGTTCTGGGTGAGCTTAGACTCACCCAGAAGCAACTTAGACTAAAAGAATTATAGAGCATCCTATTAAAGTTCAGCTGAGACACAAATTCAGGGTTGATACTCTGCAATACAGGGGTACTGTCCTCCAGGATGCAGTACGTGTAATTCAACCAGTGACTGATACAGAGATCTACACCCCTATAGCTGAATACATGGGTACAGGACCAAGGAGTGGATGTGGTATTGGTCCATCCATCCATCACTCCTAGCGACTCCACGTACAGAATGTGTTCTTCCCTTCCCACCATCTTGGGCTCTCTGATTAGAGGTTGGATCCATAAATTGAACTAAGCACACAATTTTGAGGAATATCAAGAACCACAACCTCTAATTGGTTCTCAGAGGTTCTGGTTGTCAGAGGATTTTATTTCCACCAGGGGGCATGGCAAGGACTGCACTGAACCTGAAACTACAATTAGCAACCTGATCACTTTGGGAGCCTTACCCGTCAGTGGGCCAGCAGACAATGAAAGATGTTACTATGTAGCAGGGGCCATGGACTCTGATTATCATGAGAACCAGGATTGCTGCTATGTAATGCGGGCATGGAGATGTATATTGGTACCTGGGATATCAACTTGCGTCTTCTGGTGCTCTCATGTCCAGTGATAACAGCAAGCAGGCAAGTGCAGCAACCAATACCTGATGAAAGCAAGACAACCAAGGGGCAGAATCTGTGTGGATTACCCTGCCAAGTAAGCAAGTGACACCCAACAAAATGCTGACTAAGAGAAATCAAGAATGGGTGGTAGAGAAGAAAAAAATATCAGTCATGACCTTTTGACCCACTGCAAAAGCAGAGACTAAAGTTTGTTCTTCTAGCCTACTATATTGTCTGACATAGATGTTGAGGGGAGCCATCTCCTTGAAGACTCAGTGAAACCATGGACTTAATGTGGGATACATGTGAATATGAGCTGTGTTAAGGGCACAGTACTGTGTGGACAACAGTAAATGCCTCCAGGGTCCAGGTTTCACCTTCAAGGCCCACCTCTGATTTCAGTTATAACAATGATGGACAGTTCCTTGTGACCTCAGACTCAACTTCAGCCCCACTGCTTGCCATTTCAAGCAAACACCACCCTTCTTTCTCCTGCTTCCAAGAACCACTTCCCAAATAAATTACCTGCATCCAAGTTCTATCCTCTGGCTCTGCTTTCTGAGGAAAGCAGACTGTAACAAACATTTCTCTTCTACCATCCGCACTGCCTGTGCACCACCACCACCGATGCTGCTGATTTCACTTCCTCTACCCCCCATCCTGCTGCCAACAATGTCCTCTACCACTTCCCCCACTTCCCATCTCCCCTGCTCCAAAAGCAAGCCTCAGAACATCAGCAGTCCTTCTGTCCCTCAAAGTCCTGTGTTTAAGCTACAAGACCACCACAAATTAATCACTTATTTGAGGTTCTTTTTAAATAGAGACTTTATACAAAGGAGCTCTAATCTGCCTACATTTTCAAGTGTAGAATGTTTAACACAGTGACTGTCAGGATCTCAAAAACTGTTAGTTCTTTTTTTCAACAATCCCAGACAATCCGTTAATCAAGGGCTATAGGAAGACTTGGAAAACCATGGACGTACAGGAACACTTTGTGTTATTTTTGAAACTTTTCTGAAAGTGTGAAATTATTTCAAAATAAAAAGTTTTAGAAAAAAGTCATAGTGCTGAAGATGCCAAAGTTTTTCTAAGAAAGGAGAATGTCTAGTGTTTAATTAGAACTCTTGCATTGCTAACATATAAACCCTTCCTCATCCTTCCCAATTCTTGAGTGAAGTCAACTGTACATCAAAATGCCTTTGAGAGTGAAGAGGGTTTTTTTTTAAGTTAGTTTATTTTATTTTTTTTTTTTTTGCGGTACGTGGGCCTCTCACTGCTGCGGCCTCTCCCGTTGCGGAGCATGGCTCCAGACGTGCAGGCTCAGCGGCCATGGCTCACGGGCCCAGCCGCTCTGCGGCATGTGGGATCTTCCCGGACCGGGGCACGAACCCGTGTCCCCTGCATCGGCAGGCGGACTCTCAACCACTGCGCCACCAGGGAAGCCCTATTTTTTAAATTAATTTATTTATTTATTCATTTTTGGCTGCACTGGGTCTTCATTGCTGCATGCAGGCTCTTCGTTGGAGCACGCAGGCTCTCTAATTGCAGGCTCTCTAGCTGAGGCGTGCAGGCTCAGGAGTTGTGGCTCGCGAGCTTAGTTGTGGTATGTGGGATCTTAGTTCCCTGACCAGGGATCGAACCTGGGCCCCCTGCATTGGGAGTGTGGAGTCTTAACCACTGGACCACAGGGAAGTCCCAAGAGTGCAGAGTTAATTCTTACATCTGGGTCACGGCATGGAGCAAGAACATACACATGTGCTAGTAAGATAATCCATAAATTGAACTAAGCACACAATTTTGAGGAATATCAAGAACCACAAGAATTTGTACTATCATGGGAAGAGCTTTGGGCTTCCATAGGACGTAAAATGGAGATGTGAGATAATATTATCTAGATATCCAAGAGTCAAGACTACCACCCCGGGCTTCCCTGGTGGTGCAGTGGTTGAGAGTCTGCCTGCCGATGCAGGGGACATGCGTTTGTGCCCCGGTCCGGGAAGATCCCACATGCCGTGGAGCGGCTAGGCCCATGAGCCATGGCCGCTGAGCCTGCGCGTCCCAAGCCTGTGCTCTGCAACGTGAGAGGCCACAACAGTGAGAGGCCTGTGTACCGCAAAAAAAAAAAAAAAAAAAAAAAAAAAGACTACCACACCGGTTGGCATTTGGATTACATATTAGAAACTCTTAGTGTAGTGTGATACATATTAAATGTTGGCTACTAACATTATAGTTTAAAATTGGAGCACAAGCAGGAAGGTACATTTGTGGCAACATGAGAAGGAGAAAGAGCCAAGACCTGGAGAATGATCTGCCCAGTAGGTTCTGCAGGGAATAACCAGGCTAAAAGGAGAAACTTTGTAAAAGTCAAGACATTATCCAAGACACACAGCAGCCTCAGGCATAATTCTAGAATCAGTTATTACCAAGATGAGCTTGAGGTGAGATTGTAGGATCTCAAATATAGACAAAATTCAGCATGTTTGAAAATTCAAATAAGAACTGTGTGTCTTAGAATGAAGCTGTGACGGATCCTAAGCTCTGGGGAAAGATTCTTACCCTGTTACCAACTGGTGGTATCTCAGCCAGACACTGTGTCCAATATATAAAGTGCTCAGGGGAAAGACTGATATGGTGCATGCAAGATATGGTGGTCACACATGAAAGAACAGTCATTATGCAGTCAGATAGGGTGGGAAGGAGGGAGAAAGAGAGGGAGAGAACAGAGAAAAAACAGCCATTATATGATGTGCTGAAGTCCTCACTCCTAAGAGCAAATTGCACACCAGGACCTTTAAATACTTCTGTTGCTGTGCTGCATGTGCCTGTGTCATAACTAAGATGTTAATCCTCAGGGTTATAATGAAAAAAACACCCATGGCATCCTTGAGACACAGCAAAGGGGCTAATTCAAACCTGACTTAAGACTGGAGTCCTTAAACCCTATAAAACAACCACTGCCACAGGGGAAACCCCTAACCCTGATTATACTGATTTGAGGTTCTCTGGAAAAACAAATTCATAAGTACAAGCAGGTTGGAGGAATGTCCCCTGCCATTGACGAATACACACACACACACACACACCCCAAAAATAAATAAATAAATAAATAAAATAAAAAGAAAGAAGCCTGGATATGGGGGAAGGAAACAAACAAACAAAAAACTGAAACAAAGGTCTACAATTTGACCAAAATGAAAATCCAAAATTTACCAAAAGAATTTATACAACAAAAGATAAAAGGGCACTGATTGGCTTTTGTGCTTATATAACACAGGTTCTGAATTAACTCAGTACCTGATAAAGTGCACCAACTGGCAAATTTTCATGAACTTATCAATATTAGGGATCCCACTGCATTTTAACAAGATACCCCCTATACTCTTAGGGGAGTTACCAAGTATAAAATAGGGGACAAATAAGTATGCCTCACCTTAACCATTGGAACTATTGCCTTGCCTAAAATCCCCACAGCCTTAGCATCGCCCTAAAATATAATATAATGGGCATGAATGCTCTGACCCAATGAGTAATTAGTTAAAATTAAATTAAGTTGTTGGCATTTGATAAAAGTAGGATACCATGGATCTTCTCTCCCTCTGTTAAAATAGTTAACATGGCCTACTGAAAATTAAAGTACTCAATGATCAAAATGCATCATACAAGACCTATTTAGAGAAGGGGGTGATTATCCTCACTGCTTCTCCATTTAACAGTCCAATTTTGCCCATATTTGAACTTGGAAAGAATGAACAGTGCCTCATGGTGAATTACCACAACCTTAAATGCTGTGGTCCTACTCATCAAGGCTCCTATACACAATATTAGTGAAATTACTGACTCTATCCAATCAACAACTGGTAAATATTTTGCTGTTACAAATTTAGCTAATATATGCTGTTCAGTGTCTATTTCAACATCCTCTCAGGTGCCTTACCCCCAAAGGGAAACAATATGCCTTTACCCAGCAGCTCATGGGATATCTCAACAACCTTAATATCACACACTATCTTTGCCAGCAAGATCTTAACTGCATCCAATTTTCTTGAAGACCACAGGTATGACATTACATTGATGACATCCTCCTCCAAGGAGATTCTTGGAAGCACTCATTTAGGACATACAAATGCTCACAAAGGGGCGCAGAAAAGGGGATTCCTTCATCAAAGTAAGGAAAGCAAAAAAAGCAAGAAAGTGCCAAGAAGTTGGAAGTCACAGTCTTTTATAACCCAACCTTGGAAGTGACATCCTACCACTTTTGCATATTCTCTTCATTAGAAGCAAGTCATTAGGTGCAGCTCACAGGAGGAGATGACACAAGCATGTGAATACCAAGAGGAGGGGATCATTAGAAGCCATTCTAGGAGGCTGCCTACCACACATGAAAATCAGGGTTAAGAGAAGATACACTTTTCAAATTGTAACAGGTATATTCTACACTTAACTTGTACAAGAACTCAAACAAATTTCCTGCTTGACATTCAGTGACCCCAACAGTTTTGCATCATACAATTAAATGCTTAATGTTAAAGAAGGCCCCATGTACCCAGAAAGATTATCATTTAAAATCAAGGGAGAGATAAAGAACTTCTCAGACAAGCAAAAAACCAAGAGTTCATCAGTACTAAACCAACCCTAAAAGAAATGTTAAAGGGTTTTCTCTAAGTGGAAAAGAAGCTATAGGAGAGGGGAAATCTTACTAGGAAAGGCAAATATAAAGTAAAGACTGAGGATCAACCACTTAAATAAGCCACTACAAAGACAAAAGACAAAGATTGTAAAAGCAACTGTAACTACAATAAACAGTTAAGGGATAAACATGAAGTTTTAAAATAGGACATCAAAAACACAAAATGTGGAGGAGGAAAGTAAAAAATGTAGATCTTTTAGAATGTATGTGAACTTAAATGACTACCAGTTTAAAATAAGTAGATATAGTTATAGGTCAACATATATAAACCCCATGGTAACCATAAATCAAAAACCTACAATAGATATACAAAAACTAAAAAGAAAGGAATACAAGCATACTATTAAAGAAAGTCATCAAACCACAAGGAGAGAAACAAAAATAAGAAAAATGAACAGATAAGAATTACAAAAACAACCAGAAAGCAAGTAATAAATGGCAATAAGTACATCCCTATCAATAATTTACTTTAAATGTCAATGGACTAAATGCTCCAATCAAAAGACATAGGGTGGCTGATTGGATAAATTAAAAAAAAGAACCATCTATATGCTGCATACAAGAGATTCACTTCAGAGCTAAAGACACACAGACTGAAAGTGAGGGGATGGGAAAAGATACTTCATGCAAATGGGAATGACAAGAAGCTGGGATAGAAATATCAGACAAAATAGACTTTAAAACAAAGGCTACAAAGAAAAACAAAGAAGGACATTATATAATAACAAAGAGATCAATGCAAGGAGTGGATATTACAATTGTTAACATATGTGTACCCAATAAGGAGCACCTAAATATATGAAACAAATACTTACAGACATAAAGGGAGAAATTGACAATAATATAACAATAGTAGGGGACTTTAACACCCCACTTGCATCAATGGACAGACAGATCATACAGACAGAAAATCAATAAGACAACAGTGGTCTTAAATAATACAATAGACCAGTTGGACTTAATAGATATCTGTAGGATATTACATCCAAAAACAGCAGAATACATGTTCTTTTTAAGTGCACATGGAACACTCTCTAGGATAGATCACATGTGAGGCCATAAGCCTCAACACATTTAAGAGGATAGAAATTAAATCAAGCATATTTTCTGACCACAATGTTAAGAAACTAGAAATCAATTACAGGAATAAAAGTGGGAAAAACACAAACACATAGAGACTAAATAGCATTGTCCTAAAAAAAAAAATGGGTCAAAGAGGAAATCAGAAAATTCCTTGAGTCAAATGAAATTGAAACACAACTTTCCAAAATCTATGGGATGCAGCAAAAGCAATTCTAAGAGGGTCGTTTACAGCAATACAAGAAAAACTCAAATAAACAACTTAACCTACCACCTAAAAGAATTAGAAAAATAAGAACAAACAAAGCCTAAAGTCAGCAGAAGGAAGGAAATAACAAAGATCAGAGAGGAAATAAATAAAATAGAGACCAAAAATAGAAAAGATCAATGAAACCAAGATAAACAAATTGATAAACCTTTAGTCAGGCTCACCAAGAAGAAAAGAGAGAGGACCCAAATAAATAAAATAAGAAATGAAAGAGAAGAAATAAAAACTGATACTACAGAGGTATAAAAAATATCCTAAGAGAATAATACTATGAACAGTTATATGCCAACAATTCGAGGACCTAGAAGAAATGGACAAATTTCTAGAAATATACAACCTGCCAAGACTGAAACAAGAAGAAACAAAGAACTTGAACAAATCGATCACTAGCAGTGAAATTGAATTTGTAATAAAAAAAAATCTCCCAGCAAACAAAAGTCCAGGACTGGATGGCTTCACAGGGGAATTCTACCAAACATAAAAAGAACAACTAATACCTATCCTCCTCAAAATATTTCCCAAAATTGAAGAGAATGGAATACTCCCAAATTCATTCTACAAGGCCAACATTACCCTGACACCAAAACCAGACAAAGACACTACAAAAAAAGGAAATTACAGGCCAATATCTTTGATGAACAAAGATGCAAAAGTCCTCAACAAAATATTAGCAAACCATATCCAACAATATATAAAAAGGATCATACACCATGATCAAGTAGGATTTACTCCAGAGACACAAGAATGGTATAATATTCACAAATCAATCAATGTGATACACCACATTAATGAAAGGAAGGATAAAAATCACATGAGCATCTCAATAGATGCAGAAAAAGCATCTGACAAAATTCAACATTCATTCATCATAAATCAGAGTGGGTATAGGGGGAACATATCTCAAGATATTAAGGCCATTTAAGCCAAACCCACAGCTAACATCATACTCAATGATGAAAAGCTGAAAGCCTTTCCTCTAAAATCAGGAACAAGACAAGGACGCCTGCTCTCACCACTTCTATTTAACATAGCATTGGAAGTCCTAGCCACAGCAGACAGGAAACAGAAATAAAAGGCATTCAAATTGGAAGAGAAGAACTAAAAGTGTCACTATTTGCAGATGACATGATACTTTATATAGAAAACCCTAAAGTCTCCACCAAAAAACTATTAGAATTAATAAATGAATTCTGTAAATTTGCAGGATACGAGATTAACATACAGAAATCTGTGGCTTTCCTGTACACTGAGAATTAAGTATCAAAAAGAGAAAGTAAAAAAAAATCTCACTGAAATTGTATCAAAAAGAATAAAATATTCAATACCTAGGAATAAACTTAACCAAGAAGGTGAATGACCTATGCCCAGAAAACTGTAAAACACTGATGATGGAAATTGAAGATGATACAAAGAAATGGAAAGATATCCCATGCTCTTGGATTGGAAGAGTAAATGTTTTTAAAATGTCCATACCACCCAAAGCAATCTACAGATTTAAGGCAATCCCTATCAAAACACCGAAGACATTTTTCAGAGAACTAGAACAAATAATCCTAAAATTCATATGGAATCACAAAAGACCCTGAATTGCCAAAGCAATCTTGAGAAAAAAGAACAAACGTGGAGGTATCACCCTCCCTGACTTCAGATTATACTACAAAGCTACAGTAATCAAAACAGCATGATACTGGCACAATAACAGACATATAGACCAATGGAATGGAATATACCCACTCACTTCTGATCAGTTGATCTACAACAAAGGAGGCAAAAATACACAATGGAGAATAGACAGTCTCTTTAATAAGTGGTGCTGGGAAAACTGGATAGCTACATGTAAAAGAATGAAACTAGAACATTCCATAAAACCATACATAAAAATAAACTCAAAATGGATTAAAGACCTAAATGTAAGATCTGAAACTATAAAACTCCTAGAAAAGAACATAGGAAGACCATTCTTTGACATAAATCCTAGCAATATTTTTTTTGGATCTGTCTCCTAAGGCCAAAGAAATAAAAGCAAAAATAAACAAGTGGGAGCTAATTAAACTTAAAAGCTTTTTCACAGCAAAGGAAACCCTCAACAAAAGAAAAAGACAACCTACTGAATGGGAGAAAATATTTGCAAATGATATGACTGACAAGCAGTTAATCTTCAAAATATATACAGCTCACACAACTCAATATCAAAATAACAAACAACTCAATCAAAAAATGGGCAGAAGAGGGCTGCCCTGGTGGCGCAGTGCTGATGCAGGGGACACGGGTTCGTACCCCGGTCAGGGAAGATCCCACATGCTGTGGAGCGGCTAGGCCCATGAGCCAGCGCATCCGGAGCCTGTGCTCCGCTACGGGAGAGGCCACAACAGTGAGAGGCCCGCGTACCGCAAAAAAAAAAAAAAAAGGTAAGCAACAAGGATATATTGTACAGCACTATTATAGTCACTATTTTGTTTTGTAATAACTTTTTTTAAAATTTTATTTAGTTTTGGCTGTGTTGGGTCTTCGTTGCTGCACATGGGCTTTCTCTAGTTGTGGTGAGCGGGGGCTACTCACGGGCTTCTCATTGCGGTGGCTTCTCTTGTTGCAGAGCGGGCTTCTGGTGTGCGGGCTTCAGTAGTTGTGGCACGTGGGCTCAGTAGTTGTGACTCATGGGCTCTAAAGCACAGGCTCAGTAGTTTTGGCGCACGGGCTTAGTTGCTCCATGGCATGTGGGATCTACCCGGACCAGGGCTCCAACCCGTGTCCCCTGCACTGGCAGGCAGATTCTTAACCACTGCGCCACCAGGGAAGTCCTCCCCAGCATACTTTCTTCCACTGAAAAACTGCCCCTTCTCCTTCCTATGTGGTTCTGATGAAACTGGTCATCACAGGGCCCTGTCTGACCCCCAGCTAATCACATGACCATCCTCCTTTTCACAGTGACTGGTCAAAGTTACATGAGCCAAGCAGGGCCAGAGTCCATCCATGCAATTTAATGTAAAGATACTGGGAGAGGGAATGTCTCTTCCTTTTGAGTCCTGAACAATAAAAATGAAAGCTTACAGCTGTCAGAAGCCACCTTTCCCATCACATGGAAGGACCTGTTGGTAGAGAGGAAGAAAGGAGAGAGAAAGCTAATATCATTTGAGTCCCAGTAGAGTGTCTTGGAGCACTCCTGCCAGTTCCACCCTGAACTTCCCAGTTACCAAAGCCAGTGAATCCCACTTTGCTCAAGCTTGTTTGGTTTTCTGACATTTGCTTATAACCAAAGTGTCCTGACTAATACAGGCTTGTTTCAAGCTAACTCTTCTTACTAATTAATATGTATATTCGATCTCTGTGTCGTTCTCAAACCAGGAAACACAGCTGTTACCTAAAAAGTTTTTTTAAAATACAGATTTTTAGGTCCCAACCTACTATTTTTAGGCCCCTAAAAACTACTATTTCAGCATCTTTAGGGGTGTAATCCTCACATCTGTATTTTTGTTTTTAACTCCACAAATAATTCTGAGGCCTAGCCAGTATGGACAACCACTAATCTATTCTATTACAAAAAAAACAAACTTCAAATTCTAAATTGGCTTTCTCCTATTTGAATTGCATGGATTTTTCAGTCTAGAATCCTATAAAGGAAACAGGTAGGTTTCCCCACACTGACCACAATTAAACTCTGTTGCTCCCAATAGAAAAATCAGTAGAATATTTTTTAAACACTTTTATAGCATTTATTGATTTTTCTTAATTCTACTGATAGAAATCATTACTGGGAGGAGTATTATAATCACAAATGTGTGGGGGGGTATATATATACAGGTTTACTGCTCCTTTATTTCTCTATCATGAAACCAGCATAAGAACCAGAGTGGGTAGTCATGGACATCTAATGCAAATTTCTGTATTAAATGGCACACAGCAAGGTCAAGCCATGTTCCTACATCTCTTTACATCTCCATCTTTTTATATCTGTACCAGTACAAATTGGTAAACTAATATATTTTACCAAGTGCAAAGAAAAAGCACCTTTTTAAAACAATGACATCAAGGCTCAGTTTCAAGTTGGTGATATAAGAAACCTCTGGCCAGGAGTCTCTTGGACAATCCTGTGAGGCAGTGTGGTGGGACAGGCAGGGCATT
Source organism: Mesoplodon bidens (assembly GCF_964165515.1). NCBI lineage: Eukaryota > Metazoa > Chordata > Mammalia > Artiodactyla > Ziphiidae > Mesoplodon > Mesoplodon bidens. The sequence goes on from NC_138178.1 coordinate 123,598,937, forward strand.
TTTTGGCCATTTGCAATGTCATAATGATTCTTTTACATCTGAATATACTCATTTAAAACTGGCATTATGACATCATGGTTCAGCAAAGTTTAGGCCAATCACTGCCACAGGATAATTTATATGTTATGTCAAGGGACAGGTGTTCTACAGTCTTTATATCCTGAGCAGTTGTGGGCATCTTTGCATTTTTGCTGTTTCATATTATCATGTCTTAAAGGAAGACCCCTCTAAGGACTTCAAATAAAAAGGAAAACTAGTGATCATATAACATCACTGGGATCACCTTGGGTATAAAATCAGGAGACAGATCACCACAGAGGGACGAAGCAGTAATCAGGTAATTTCTATAGCTTGACCATGATTATACTCCTTCAGTCAATCTCTTCTAGGATTGAAGACTGACAAGAAGGTATTTCCAGTTCTGCTTACACTCTTGTTGAAAAATTAAGTAGAGGGGGAAAAAATCTTTAACTGTGTATAGTGATGGATGTTAACTAGACTACTGTGGTGATCATTTTGCAATATATATAAATACCAAGTCATTATGTTGTATACCTGAAAATAATATGACGTTATGTCAATTATACCTCAATAAAACAAATTAAGTACAGGGATCTCATCAGCAGGGTAGGGAGGAGAGTATAAAAAAATCAATGGAGAACTTCCCTGGAGTCGCAGTGGTTAAGAATCCGCCTGCCAAAGCAGGGGACACGGGTTCAAGCCCTGGTCTGGGAAGATCCCACATGCCGCAGAGCAACTAAGCCCGTGCACCACAACTACTGAGCCTGCGCTCTAGAGCCCGCTAGCTACAACTACTGAAGCCCATGTACCTAGAACCCGTGCTTCTCAACAAGAGAAGCCACCAGAGTGAGAAGCCCGCGCACCACAACTAAGAGTAGCCCCGGCTCGCTGCATCTAAAGTCCGCACGCAACAACAAAGACCCAACGCAGCCATAAATAAATAAATAAATAAATAAGAAATCAATGGAGATGATATCTGACTATTAATGTTATCTTTTTTCCAGTTTTACTAGGTATAATTGACAACGTTGCTGGAAGTTGTAAGGCAAAGTACCAGAAAGAAGGGAGCTGACCAGAGAAAGAGATTCAGAAATCTGCACTGGGTTCCCTTGAGATTTTTGCCAAGTATTAAGGTATACTCACACACACACAGAGAATCTACAAAGCTGCACAAAGAACCACTACTGGAAAAAGTATAACAACCAGGCTGCTGTGAACTGAACAACTACTAGAGTTCACCTAAGTCTGGGAGCCATTCGAGTCTGATCTCCAGAGTGGAGAGACCTTACTAAAAATCCTGCAGCATTCATTAGAGACCTCATAAAAATACACTTTTAGAGTAGGGCTAATCTAGTCCTAAAAGGCCACTTTATACCACCTTAATAATACTTAAAAACAAGCTTCATACTTGTTTTTACTGAAATTTAAATACTACCATTTACAATTGCTTCAAAGAAAACCAATTACTTAAGTGTAAATCTAACAAAATGTGTACTGAATCAGTATCCTGAAAATTACAAAATGCTGAGAAAAGAAACTAAAGGAGACCTAAATACATAGGAGCCATACTGTGTTCATGGACTGGAAGACTAAATATAGTAAAGATAATTCTCCCCAACTGATTGATAGGCTTAATGCAATTCCTATCAAAATCCATGAAGTTTTTTGGTAGACATAGACAAGCTTATTCTAAAATTTATACAGAAAAGCACAGTACTTAAAATAGCTAAAAATATTTTTTTGGAAAAAGAAGAATAAAGTGGGAGGAATCACTCTATCCAGTTTTAAGGCTTACTGTGTTGACTCCCCAAGACCACCTCCAGGTTCGATGATTTGCCAGGAGGACTCACAGGATTCAGCATAATCATACTCATGGCTATGATTTATTACAGCATAAAGATATAAAGCAAAATTAGCAAAGGAAACAGGTGCATGGGGCAAAGTTTGGAGGAAATCAGGCACAAGTTTCCAAGAGTCCTCTCCCATTAGAGTCACAGGACTTGCTTAATTTTTCCGGTAACAAGTTATGATAACACATGTGAAATATTGTCTACCAGAGAATCTCATTAGAGACTCAGTGCCAAGGTTTTTAATGGGGACTAGTCACATAGCACACTCTGCCTAACAATCCAAAATTCCAGAGTCGCAGAAGGAAAGCAGGTGTTCAGCATAAACCATCATTGTTTACACAGTTTAGGCACAATGAGCTACTCTTATCAGTTAGGGTGGTCATTATCAGTTAGGAAAGTCCTCCTGAAATCCTAATTTCCAGATGCTAGCCAAGGGCCAACCTTGGAAGCAGACCTTTCTAAGGACAGCAGTGACAGGTCTATTAACTTTTTTTGCATGCCATACAGCTATATCACTACATAGTTATACTAATAAAGACAGTGTGGTATTGGCAGAGGGATAGACATACAAATCAACAGAACAGAATAGAGAACCCAGAAGTGGACCCACACAGTTATCCCCAACTGATTTTTGACAGTTACAAAAGCTCTTCAGTGGAGAAAGAATAGCCTTTTTTCAATAAATGGTGCCAGAACAATTGGACATGTAGACACAAAAAGATGAACCTTGGGCTTCCCTGGTGGTGCAGTGGTTGAGAGTCCACCTGCCGATGCAGGGGACATGGGTTTGTGCCCTGGTCCGGGAAGATCCCACATGCTGCGGAGCGGCTGGGCCCGTGAGCCATGGCCGCTGAGCCTGAGTGTCCGGAGCCTGTGCTCCGCAACGGGAGAGGCCACAACAGTGAGAGGCCCGTGTACCGCAAAAAAAAAAAAAAAAAAAAAAAGATGAACCTTGACTTAAAACTCACATGTAATACAAAAATTAATTTAAAATGGATTTTGGACTTAAATATAAAACAGAATTATTTAAAAGTTTGGAAAAAACATAGGAAAAATCTTTGGGAGGTAAGGCTAGGCAAAGAGTTCTTAGACTTGATAACAAAAGCATAATTTGTAACATAAAAAATTGATAAATTGGGCCACATCAAAATTCAAAACTTTTGCCCTGTGAAAAACCCTGTTAAAAGGATGAAATGACAAGATAAAGATTGGCAGAACAAAAAAAAAAAGGGCTTCCCTGGTGGCGCAGTGGTTGAGAGTCCGCCTGCCGATGCAGGGGACACGGGTTCGTGCCCCAGTCCAGGAAGATCCCACATGCCGCAGAGCGGCTGGGCCCGTGAGCCACGGCCGCACCTGCGCATTCAGAGCCTGTGCTCCGCAACGGGAGAGGCCACAACAGTAAGAGGCCCGCGTAACGCAAAAAAAAAAAAAAAGACTGGCAGAAAATATTTTTCAACCACAAATCCTACAAAGTTTTGAATCTAGAATATACAAAGAGCTCTCAAAAACAGTAAAAAAAAAAAAAAAGAAAGAAAGAAAGAAAGAAAACAAACAATCCAATTAGAAAATGGGGAACAGACATGAACAGACATTTTACTGAAGAGGATATACAGATGGAAAATAAGTACATGAAAAGATGTTCAATATCACTGGCTATTAGGGAAACACAAATGAAAACCACATTGAGATGGTATTATACATTTATGAGAATGGCTAAAATAAAATGTATAGTTATAACACCAAGTACTGGTGAGAATTTGGAGAAACTGGATCGCTCATACATTGCTTGTGGGATTGTAAAATGGTACAACCACTCTCAGAAAAAAAATATGACAGTTTCTTACAAAACTATATATGAAGTTACCAATGACTCAGCAGTTGCACTCTTAGGTATTTAGCTCAGAGAAATGAAAACTATGTACACACAAAAACCCATACACAAATGTTCATAGCAGCTTTATTCATAATTACCAAAACATGTACAAAAAACTCAAATGTCCTTCAACAGATGTATGGTTAACTTCTAGTATAACCATAACATGGAATACTATTTAGTAATAAAAAGGAATGAACTATTGATACACACAACAACTTGGATAAATCTCAAGAGAAATATGCTGAGTGAAAAACCCACTGTGGTGGTTAAAGAATATCACAAGAGATTCTTGTGATGGAACTGTTGTGTATCTTGATTGTGTTGGTAGTCACATAAATCTACACGTGATAAAACTGCATGGAACTAAATGTACACACACACACACACACACATATAAGTGCATGTAAAACTGATGAAATCTGAATAAGTTCACTGGGTTGTTATCGATATAAATTTCCAGGTTGTAATATTGTACTATAGTTGTGCAAGATGTTACCATTAGGGTAAACTAGCTGAAGGGTACATGAGAGCTCTCTGTGCTATTTCTTACAAGTGCATATAAATGTAGAATTATCTCAAAATTGAACTTAAAAAAAAAAGCTTCCAAAGAATCAAACTGATATGTAAGTTAACTGTCTACCAGAAGAAAACACTCCATTAAGAACAACAAAATCTAGACTCACAACAAGATAGCATTCATTTTGAAGAGCATACTTTAAAAATTACTAGGCATGTAGAGAAGCAGGAAAATATAATCTATAACTAAGAAAAAAAATCCCTCAATAGAAACCAACCTAGAAGTGACTGAAATGATGAATTTACAGACAAGAATTTTATAATAGCTGTTAAAAATATAGTCAGTGATTTAAAGGAAAACATTAATATAATCAAGGAAAAATAGGACATCTCAAAAAAATTTTTAATTGTTAAATACAAAAAGAAAGAAAAGAGATTCCACAACTGGAAAGATACAATAACTGAAATGAAAATCTTACTAAATGGATTTCACACCTGATTAGACTCTGCTGAAGACAGGTAAACTTGACGAGAGGGAACTGAAAAGATCCTAAGCAAACACAGAGAAGAAAAACAGCTGGAAAAAAAAAATGAACAGAGCCTTCGTGGATTATGAGATAACATTAAGTGGCTACCATATGTGTAACTGGGGAAGAGAAAGACATTGGCACAGAAAAATACATTTTTTCAAGATAACGGGAATTTTCTGCTTCAAAATTTCATGAAAAACATAAAACCAGAGAACCAAGAAGCTCAATGAAGCAAAGCAGGATGGGGGGGGGGAAGCACATCGTAATCAAATTTCTGAAAACCAAAGATAAAGAGAAAATCTTCAGCACATTCAGAAAAAAAAAAAGACATATTATACTCAGGGTCAGTAAGAATTACCACTGGCTTCTCAAGAGAAAGAATGCAAGTCAGAAAACAATAAAATGAATATTACCTTGGTGCTGAAAGAAAAAGGCTATCTAAATTCTACATCTAGAATTTCAATAATAATGAGTAATGATTAAAAATTAAGGCAAAAATAGGGCTTCCCTGGTGGCGCAGTGGTTGAGAGTCCGCCTGCCGATGCGGGGGACACGGGTTCGTGTCCCAGTCCGGGAAGATCCCACATGCCGTGGAGCAGCTGGGCCCGTAAGGCATGGCCGCTGAGCCTGTGTGTCCGGAGCCTGTGCTCCACAACAGGAGAGGCCACAACGGTGAGAGGCCCGCGTACCGCAAAAAAAAAAAAAAATTAAGGCAAAAATAAAGATACTTTCAGAAATACAAAAGCAGAGAGAATTCATCATTAACATATGTTCCAGTTGTGTATTACTTGGTAATAAACTACTGTGAAACTCTGTGGCTTGAAACATCACCCATTTAATTATATTTTACAATATTACGAGTCATTTATGCAAGACGTTGTTAGGTGAGCCTTTTTTCTCCATTAACATCAATTGAGTATACTTAGAGGTGTTCACTCATCTGATTTCATATACATGGCTTCTTTTACATATCTAGCACAATGGCAGAGATGGCTAGAAGGCCAGGCTAGGAAGGGACTATGGACCACATGTTAGAGCAAGTTCCTGTGCTAGATGCACAGTGAGGTCAAACAAACCGAAACATCAGAGTTTGGAGCAGAAAAAGGGCTATTGCAGGGCCATACAAGGAAACAGGTGACTCGTGGCCCCAAAAAAACCCTAACTCCTCGAAGGGTTTCAGCAAAGCCTTTTTTTTTTTTTTTTTTTTTTTTGCGGTACACGGACCTCTCACTGTTGTGGCTTCTCCCGTTGCGGAGCACAGGCTCCGGACACGCAGGCTCAGCGGCCATGGCTCACGGGCCCAGCCGCTCCGCAGCATGTGGGATCTTCCCGGACCGGGGCACGAACCTGTGTCCCCTGCATCGGCAGGCAGACTCTCAACCACTGCGCCACCAGGGAAGCCCCTCAGCAAAGCATTTTTAAAGGCCAGGTAAAGAAAGGGGATCACAGGGTATGTGATCAGCTCGTGCACAATTCTGACTGGCTGATGGTGAGGTAAAAGGGCAATGTCACATTATCTATCCTTAGGCGCCAGCAAGTCTGGAGGTTACTTGCTCATGGTCATCAAGTAACATCTTCCATTTGGTGGGAGATTTTCACATCTGTAAAACAACTCAGGAAATGTGCATCAGACACTATTATCTAGGTACTTCAGAGAGGAACTAAAGCAGAGGATTTGGGGGAAGGGCCTGCCCCAGGAAGGCCCTGTAGGGTCCTGCTCAGTTACACAAGGAGCCTGCATGCAGCCTCACCAACATGGGACCTCAATGTGGTCAGACTTCTTACCTAGTGGCTTCAAGAGCAAGAGTTTTAGCAAATAAGATAGAATCTATATCATCTTTTATGACCTAAACCCAGAATTCACAAAGCATTACTTCTGCTGTATCCTATTAGTTGAAGCAATCACAAGCTCATGCATTTTAAGGAGAAAGAACATAGACCTCTAGATGGGAGGAATGCCAAAGAATTTGTGGAAATGATTTTAAAATTGCCACTGTCTTCTCTCTGGCCAAAAATTATTTACATCCCTTCCTCATGCAATATATATTCACCTCTTCCCAAGACTCTCCAAAAGTCTCATCCCATTATGGCATCAAGCTGAGGTTCAAAGTCCAGGATCTAGGACTTCCCTAGCAGTCCAGGGTTAAGACTCCTTGCTTCCACTGCAGGGAGCACAGGTTCAATCCCTGGTCAGGGAACTAAGATCTCCAGGATCTTATCATCTTAATAAGCCCAGGTATGGATGAAGCTCCATAAAGTTTCTTAGGTTCAGATCTTGATCTGAAAACCTGCAAACTAAAGAAACAAGTTATCTGCCCCACACATATCCAAAATACAGTGGTAGGATAGGCATAGAATAATTGAATAAATAAATATCAATTTAAAGGAAGAAAACAGGAAGTCACCAATCCATTGAAATTCTAAAATCCAGCTGGGTATATGTTACCTGTTTGTGACTGGGGCCCAACCCTGCTCCCTGGGAATGACTTTCCATGATTTTTGGCTCTTCCCTCTGAGATCTTGGTTTTGCCCTTTAAGTCATTCTTCCATCTCCATAGAGCTACCCCATTTCTGCAGCTTAGTAGCCTACTCAGCCTGCTTCCTGCCCACAGAAGTTTGAGGGTCCAAAAGATTTTTTTCACTTTGTACAGTCCGGTTTTCTCAGTAAAAGCTAAAATAACCACTATAAAAAGTTTGTGGATTTTTTGTGAGTCAATTTATAATTTATTCCATTAGATAAAAGCCATATACACAAATTCCTTCTAGATAAGTTCTTTTCTACCTTGGGCTCCCTGTTGGGCTGCTGTGGGACAGTGTCCTTAATATTCTTAAGACACTTGTTGTTAAAGATTCTTAGAAACTTATTGTCTAACAATTGTATGTTTAAACAATTGTTTATTGTTTACAACCACTTAAGAACTTTACAAAGCCTTTTATCTGTTTCTGAACTCTTAGCAAAAAGATTTTACAATCACACCCTTGGCTTCATCTCTACCTTGAGTCCATGCTTTTCTAACAGGGTCTTGGATTTGATCTTTGTCCTGTGGCTCTATCTTACTTTGAGTATCTTCTACTGGGAGAAACTAAGGATAAGAAATCATTTAATTTTCAGATCTGGTTCTACACAGTTCCTCTAAATTCTGTTTGAAAATTGAATAATTCCTTCTTTAGTACAGCTTTGTCTACCCATACATTATGATGCATAGTTTAAACACAGATAAACAAAAAACAGTTGACACCTTGAACATTCTGCCTGGATACCTCCTAAGCCAGATCCATCAGTTCATTAAATATATTTTCTAATTCTCCACATTATCACATTTGCTAAACCATCTGCCATGACATAACAAGAGCCTCCTTTCCTCGAGCTTCCAATGACATTTTTCTTATTTTCCTTTAGGTCCTTATTGACACCCTTCTCGATGCCTATCAGGATTCCACTAACAGTCTTCTTGAAGCCCTTTCAACTTCTGCCTGACATACTGTCCCAAAGTCAGTGCCACATGTTTTAGGTTTTTGTTACAACAGCACCCCCAATCTTGTTCCACTTATGTAATGCTGTACAACTATTCCAAAAATACATGAAAAAACAATGATTTTATTACAACTCACAATCAAGAAAATCAGGAATTTACGCAGGTTTTAGCTAGGTACTCATTCTATTCTTTGTGCCATCAACGTGTTATTGAATGCAAGTCTGTGTGCCCACTGATGCACAGTGAGGCCGAACAATACCAAAACGTCAGAGTTTGAAGCAGAGAAAGGTTTATTGCAGGGTCATGCAATGAGACAGCTGGTTCATGTCTTAAAAACCCCAAATTCCCCGAAAGCTTTCAGCAAAGCTCTTTTATAGGAAAGGGAAGGGAGGGGTGTGGTTAGTTGTTGCAAACTTCTTGGTGTAAGATCCTTTGTTTTTGAGGTCAGGTTATGGTCAGATCACAATGTTCCTGTAAACCTCTACCAAAAGAAATGTTATTCTCTGTTCTGACAAGAAAGGGCAAGATCCCAAGGCTCAACTTTCTCCCTCCAAGGTCCAGGCCCTGGCTAAGAGAGGGACCCTGTGCAGGCTGGTTACCTTGCCCAGGAGCACTCGTCCAGCACACAGTCAGGGTCTTCCTGCCAGTGCCCAGGCCAGGCTGAAGAGGCAGATCTCAGCTGGTGGTGCCCTCAGGGCCAGGTCCCCAGACCCTACCCAGCTGTCATCACTGAGGGAGCCAGGTGCCCAGGACTCAGCCGGCCCTCAGGCTTTCCATTTAAACTGGAGAGAAGTATTTATTTAGGATCAATAGGAATACAAATACCAATCAGGTGAATTTCCAGCTCACAACAATTGCCCCTCTTGGAGAATAGCCCCAACCATAGAGGTGGACCTGAAGTAATGATGTGCAATGTCCTTGCAACTTAACCCTGACATTTGGCC